>NW_028261395.1:7595599-7908099 GCF_051295495.1 Thamnophis sirtalis | reverse complement strand
AGGGGAAAGCATCCTTTCTTATCCTTTCATGCAAGTATTAGTCTTACTGTAAAATGTATCAATTTAATGGTATCCTGGACTGAAAAACGTGGTTCCACCACAAATCCGCGAAGCCCTTATCCGTGGAGACATAAGACTAATTCACGTCGTTCGAAGCGCTAAGAAAAAACGCGACCCTACCGCGATGACATAATCGCGGAGGGCAAATCCGCGCATTCCCAAGCACTCAGTACCCTAAACCTAACCCTAAACCTAATCCTAACCCTTAACCTAACCCTTAACCTAACCCTAACCCTTAACCTAACCCTAAACCTAACCCTAAACCTAACCCTAAACCTAACCCTAAACCTAACCCTAAACCTAACCCTTAACCTAACCCTAAACCTAATCCTAACCCTTAACCTAATCCTAAACCTAACCCTAACCCTTAAACTAACCCTAACCCTAACCCTAAACCTAACGCTAACCCTTAACCTAACCCTAAACCTAACCCTAAACCTAACCCTTACCTTAAGTTGAATCGGCTTGCTTTCAAAGCGCTATTTAAAACGCCCTTCTTTCTCTGCGCTGGCTGTTGTCGCCCTGTTGATGACGTCAGCGACACGGTTTAATCGGGCGCAGCTTAGTCGGGCGCGGTTTTGACGGGTCACGATTGAAGAGTTTAGTTTAGTTTAGTTTTAGTTTTATTGCAAATTTATATGCCGCCCTTTTCCCTGAGGGGACTCAGGGCGGCTTACAACAGTAAAGGGAAGGGAGTGCAAGACAAGACTTAAAAAGAAAAGAATCGTGATTAAAAGGAAATTGATCATAAAAACACAACATTCACTCAACATTCGGGCGGGGTGAGAGTAATCCTATCCCCAGGCCTGACGGGATAGCCAGTTCTTGAGGGCTGTGCGGAAGGCCTGGACTGTGGTGAGGGTGCGGATCTCCACGGGGAGGTTGTTCCATAATGTCGGAGCTGCAACTGAGAAGGCTCTCCTCCGCGTAGTCGCCAGTCGGCACTGACTGGCGGATGGAATTCGGAGGAGGCCTACTCTGTGCGATCTGATGGGACGCAGGGAGGTAATTGGCAGGAGGCGGTCTCTCAAATAGTCAGATCCACTACCATGGAGCGCTTTATAGGTGGTAAGTAAGACCTTGAAGTGCACCCGACGATCAACAGGTAGCCAGCGCAGCTCACGGAGGATTGGTGTTATATGGGCGAACCGTGGTGCGCCCATGATCACTCGCGCGGCCGCGTTCTGGACTAGCTGAAGTCGCCGGATGCTCTTCAAGGGCAGCCCCATGTAGAGCACATTGCAGTATTCCAGCCTAGAGATCACAAGGGCTCGAGTGACTGTTGTGAGAGCCTCCCGGTTCAGGTAGGGCCGCAACTGGCGCACCAGGCGAACCTGGGCAAATGCCCCCCTGGTCACAGCCGACAAATGGTGGTCAAAACTCAGCTGTGGGTCCAGGAGGACTCCCAAGTTGCGGACCCTATCTGAGGGGGGCAAAATTTGCCCCCCCAGCCTGATTGATGGAACGTTAACCAAATTTTTGGGAGGAAAACACAACAGCCACTCGGTCTTTTCCGGGTTGAGTACCAGTTTGTTAGCTCTCATCCAGTCTTTAACAGCCTCAAGGCCCCGGTTCATCACGTCCACCGCTTCATTGAGTTGGCACGGGGCGGACAGATACAACTGCGTATCGTCCGCATATTGATGGTACTTAATCCCGTGCCTCCGAATGATCTCGCCCAGCGGTTTCATGTATATGTTAAATAGCAGGGGGGACAGAACCGAACCCTGCGGCACCCCATAAGTTAGGGGCCTCGGGGACGATCTCTCCCTCCCCACCAACACCGACTGCGACCTGTCCGAGAGGTAGGAGGAGAACCACTGTAAAACAGTGCCGCCCACCCCCACCTCCCGCAGTCGTCGCAGAAGGATACCATGGTCGATGGTATCGAAAGCCGCTGAGAGGTCAAGGAGAACCAGGATGGACGCATAGCCTCCATCTCTGGCTCTCCAGAGATCATCGGTCAATGCGACCAAAGCGGTTTCAGTGCTGTAACCGGGCCTGAAGCCAGACTGGAAGGGGTCAAGGTAGTTAGCTTCCTCCAAGGTACGCTGAAGCTGTAAGGCCACCAAAGAGATGGTGGGGTAGCAATTAAGGGCTCTGGAAAAAGTGGATTACCTTGACACTTGCCATTCAGGATGTAGATACAGGTATGGGACAGAAATCATACTGATTCTTTCCAACTATGAAAGGATCTTGACAGCACTTGGTTTACTCAAGCAAGAGATGTACAACTTGGTACGATCAGTATGTTCATGATACCACACATCTTGCCAGCGGAAGGAATTCAGAAAATACAGAATTCAAAAACTAAGGACGTAATAAGTAGGAATTCAGATGGGTATGGTTCTGTTTATTGTGGTACTACAATTGTTGCTTGTGAATAGATTATGGTTTAATTTACATTATACATTTATATTTGCTACTTATTATAGGCTTTGCTTTATTTATAAGCCTCTTGAATTCACTTAACTGAAGTAGCATAAAAGTACTTACAATACTAAATAAACAACTAAATAAATATTATAGAACAAACAAATAGTCATATTTTTGATGTTTTACTTCTGGGCATGTTGCATACCTCAAAGGAAACAAAGGGACTGATATTTGTATGTTTTATGTATGTATAAGTATATTCATCATGGGACAATATTTATGTTTGTGAAGACGCTGCAAGGCCTTCTAATATATTTGTCAAAGAGATGTTTGAACATAATAAATTCCCATTGTAATATTGTAATTATTTTATCATAATTCTCTATTTTATCCCTGCTTCATTTGTAACTAACATAATAATTACGTATCTAAAAAGTTATTTAATTATTCAGCATCCCAGACACGGGAATACAACCAGAGAGGATAATATTCCTCAAAGCAAGGTCTATTGCAGAAAAAGTCCATCTTCTAATCCCATCAGCTGATACTCTTTGGTTGATGGGATCTGCCTTCCCTTCTCACCCTTATGAGTGGTATGTTTTTTCCTCAATATTGGGTCCTTTACTAGAAGTTTGGGAGTTTGAGGGTTGAAGGTTCTATACAAAATCTTGGCAATTCCTAGCACAGAATTCTTCTGGATGGAGAGTTCTGATGTCCCTGGTATTTTGGGGGTTCCACCACAAAACCGCGTTCGACTAAACCGCGCTCGACTAAACCACATAGCTGACGTCATCAACAGGACAACAACAGCGCGGAGACAGAAGCACGCTATAAACGCTAAACCTAAAATTAACACCTAAACCTAAACCTAACCCCCCTAAACCTAATCCTAAACCTAACCCTAAACCTAACCCTAAACCTAACCCTTAACCTAACCCTAAACCTAACCCTTAACCTAACCCTAAACCTAATCCTAACCCTTAACCTAACCCTAAACCTAAACCTAACCCTAACCCTTAACCTAACCCTAAACCTAACCCTAACCAACCCTTAACCTAACCCTAAACCTAACCCTAACCCTTAACCTAACCCTAAAGCTAACCCTAAACCTAACCCTAAACCTAACCCTTACCTTAAGTTGAATTGGCTAGCTTTCAAAGCGCTATTTAAAGTGCCCTTTTTTCTCCACGCTCGCTGTTGTCGCCCTGTTGATGACGTCAGCGACGCGGTTTAATCGGGCTTAGTCGAGCGCGGTTTTGTCGTGCCACGATTTTTGGAGGTATTCTCCCAGTTTAGGATCAGAGGCCCGAATGTTCCTATGACCAATCCAGACCATTCTGGCATTTACTTTTCACATCCTCTCTAGTCCCTCCTTCAGGCCCTGGTACTTTTCCAATTTCTTCCTGCAGTGGTAGGTTCCTCCTGGTTCAGACTGGTTCAGCCGAACCAGTAGTGATATGGCAGCCTGGGTCTCTGGATCTGGTAGCAACCCAGGCCTGCCACATCCATGAACCGGTTCTCCAGGTGGCACCATAGGTGCCAATAGCTTGTTTTTTGCTTCTGGGCATGCAGAGAGCAATTTTTATTGCATTGTGCATGCATGCGTAGCACAGCCATGAATGAACCAGCAATAGTGACTGCCAGAACCATGACCCGTCAAAACCGCGGAGGACAAAATCTCGCTCGACGAAAGCGCGCATGTGACGTCATCACAGCGCGACGAAAAAAATTAAAAATTGAAATAAAATTAAAATTAAAGCAATCTGATTCACATAAAGGTAAGGGTTAGGTTTAGGGTTAGGGTTAGGGTTAGGTTAAGGGTTAGGGTTAGGTTTAGAGCGTTAGCGTTAGGTTTAGCGTTAGGTTAAGGGTTAGCGTTAGGTTTAGCGTTACATTAACGGTTAGGTTTAGGCTTAGATTTAGGGTTAGGTTTGGGGGGGGTTAGGGTAAGGTTTTAGCTTTATTTTTACATTTTTCAATCACAGCGCGATGTTTTCATCGTACTGTGATGACGTCAAATGCGCGCTTTCGTCGAGCACGATTTTGTCCTCCATGATTTTGTGGTGGAACCGCCAGAACCCACCCGTCTTCCTGATGTTGTTGGCAATGCTACATATATCACTGCTGTCTTCGGGTACTTGTCTACTACCGTGATGTCTGGTTGATTCCAACAAAAGGTCAAAAGTGGAATAAATTATGGGAATGGAAACTTCAGGCTTCTTCTTTGGTCTGTTTTTTTTTAAAGTCTTAAATTGTTTGATACATGGTCTATGATTCTTCATAAATTAGCATGTGGAAAAGAGGAAAGCTCCACTTTAGGTTAAAATGGTTGCGGCGAAATGAGCACATATTTGCCCTTTATAAAAGAATTCTGCTCTCTATTAAAAGCAAGTGCTGTTTCAGGTGAAATTGCTATTATTGTTGTACCTTTCTCCCATCTGAACGTGCATAATATATTAGACAGCCTGCTTTATCTAAAAAGTCTGGTTTCATCTGCCTCTTGGTTTTGCAAGGGATAGATTTGAGAGCTGGCTGTTTTTCTCTGCTCATTTAGATAGATAGATAGATAGATAGATAGATAGATAGATAGATAGATAGATAGATAGATAGATAGATAGATAGATAGATAGATAGATAGAAAGATAAATAGATAGATAGATAGATAGATTTATTTATAGGCCGCCCTTTTCCCTGAGGGGACTCAGGGCGGCTTACAACGTATAGGGAAGGGAGTACACACAATGACATATAAAAACAATACGTAATTAAAAATAGAAGCAACATTCATTCACCATTCGGGAGGGGACGGATTATAATCTTTAACCCCAGGCCTGACGGGATAGCCAGATCCTAAGGGCTGTGCGGAAGGTCTGGAGGGTGGTGAGGGTACAAATCTCCACGGGGAGATCGTTCCAAAGGGTCAGAGCTACTACTGAAAAGGCTCTCCTCCGCGTAGTTGCCAGTCGACACTGACTGGCGGATGGAACTCGGAGGAGGCCTAATCTGTGTGATCTAATAGGTCGTAAGGAGGTAATTGGCAGGAGGCGGTCTCTCAAGTATCCAGATCCACTACCATGGAGGGCTTTATGGGTGGTAAGTATTTAAAAACTAATTCTCACAAATATTTTATTTTAATAAAATAAACTTTCAATCCACGACATGTTCAACTCCGTATGATTGGGTGGGGTGGGGTTGCACACAGTGGCTGGGCTAATGGTCATATATCAATCATCCTGTTTCATTTCTCTTGTGTAATCTGTAATCTTATTTATTTTTAAGAATGATCATTCTGGCTGCGTTTCGCTGGCATAGGAATGCAAGAGGCAATATTAAAGGAAGTTCTACTTTTCTTATGCCACATCTCCTGCTGTGCTCTTTATTTCTGCCAGACACTCTTTTCTCTTAGTACTTTCTAGAAATAACATAAACGTAGAAGATTTATCTTCACTACAGCTGTTATCAAGGAATCGCCAATTGGGATTTTCTAGTCAAATATGATACGTTATTATTGACAGTATCTGACACTTAATGCCCTAATCAAGACTGAAGTTCAGCAGAACTGAATCTAGCTTGCAAGGTTTTCTAAACAATGAGGTTCATATAACTGCAATGAGATGGAGGTATTTAATATTTCTGAAATACTCAAGTGAACAACTAATGGAATCATCATCGTCAAAAATAGCAAATTATACTTTCCTGGAATTTAGGTTGGCTGTCATTTGTGAATTTTAAAAGCAGACTTTGGAAAGGAACTGGAAAGGGGCCCATCATGGTATTGGACCTGGGTACTTGAGAGACCGCCTGCTGCCAATCACCTCCAATAGACCAATTAGATCCCACAGATTAGGCCTCCTCCGAATTCCATCCGCCGGCCAATGCCGACTGGCGACCACCCGGAGGAGATCCTTCTCTGTGGCTGCTCCGACCCTCTGGAACGAGCTCCCCGTGGAGATTCGAACCCTCGCCACCCTCCAGGCCTTCCGCAAAGCCCTTAAAACCTGGCTGTTCCGACAGGCCTGGGGCTAAAGAGCTTTTGCCCCCCCCCCTCGAATGGTATGGTTGTTGTGTGCTTTTAAATTGTGTATTGTTTTGTTCGTCTTTTTTATCCCCATCTGTATCCCCTTCCCTGACTTGGATTGTGAGCCGCCCTAAGGGAAAGGGCAGCATATAAGTGCAATAAATTCAATTCAATTTTTTAGACCACTGAAACAAAACCTCTAGAGTATGTTCTGAAAATTATTAGCCATTGTTATTTTCTCTTTATTGATTTGGCCTGAATAGATACTTTTATTTGCCACTTTCAATTACTTTTTCCTCAGCATTTTTCTCTGAAATGAATGTTAAGTATTTTGGTCAGCTATCTCAATGCAATCTCTTGCAATCTCTTGTAGCTTCGTTGTGGTGTGTCTTTCTTCTAATGTGGTTTGGTGGCCTGGGTGACTAGAACCAACGGTGACCCAGGCCTGCCATGCCCCCGAACCGGTTCTCCGGGCGGTGCTGAAGGTGCCACCATCTTGATTTTTGCTTCCGAGAGTGGGCGGCATACAAGTTTTAATAATAAATAAATAAATAAATCACATTTTCCATGTTTTAGTATATGCATACAACATGATCTGAGTTGGGTAAAGGAAGTAGAGCTGTATTACACCTTATTACAGGTCATCCTCAACTTACAACCAGTTGCTTAGCATATGAAAATGAAAATGAAATGAAATGAAAATGAAATATTCAAAGTCATGACTGACATTCCCACCCCCACAAAGGTACTGACGATCTGATTCCAACAGTTGCATCAACCACCCTCCCCAGCCCTCCAAGCACAGGATCACCTTCTGGGTGCTTGATAACCTGTTCACCTTTATGGCGATAATTCTGGGTTCAGGAATAGTTGTAGCCCAAGGTCTAACAGGAGAATAAGATTTAAACTCTCATCAGATTCTCCAATTGACTTAAATTTTAAAACAACGTCTGAGGGTAAAATTGATATCCCACTCACCCCCCGCAAATTGTCCTGCTTGTTTTGCACTGCAGTCATTCTGGTTCACCTAGTGAAGCTGTTAGGACATGGGATTGTTCTTTAACTGGCTTGTTTCAGAGCCTTATACTATTTGGGGGTAAGAGCAATAGCAATAGCAATAGCAGTTAGACTTATATACCGCTTCATAAGGCTTTCAGCCCTCTCTAAGCGGTTTACAGAGTCAGCATATCGCCCCCAACAACAATCCGGGTCCTCATTTTACCCACCTCGGAAGGATGGAAGGCTGAGTCAACCTTGAGCCGGTGAGATTTGAACAGCCGAACTGCAGAACTGCAGTCAGCTGAAGTAGCCTGCAGTGCTGCATTTAACCACTGCGCCACCTCGGCTCAAGAGCAGTGGTGGGATTCAGCTTGCACCAGTTGGGGCGAGCTGCTTGTTAAATCACCCAGGCTGGTTGTTGTGGGAGGCATGGCTTGTTAAATTATCCCCCTGCTATCAAAGTGGATCCTATGCGCTGTGCTGAGCTGCAATGGAGAAATGGGCAATAGAGCAGCCGGCACAAGAGGAGGAGGAGGAGGAGGAGGAGGAGGAGGAGGAGGAGGAGGAGGAGGAGGAGGAGGAGGAGGAGGAGGAAGAGGAGGGAGAAGAGGGAATGCGGCCTTCTCCTTCACTTGTGCCGGCCACTCCATTGCCCATTGCACCACAGTGCCCAGGATCCACTTTGATAGCAGGGACATAATTTAACAAGCCATGCCTCCCACAACAACCAATCTTATCGTGGGAGAAACAGTTGTTAAATTCTTTGAATCCCACCATTGGGTGAGAGGCAGTGTCTGGCGTAAGATTACCCAACAGGCTTTCATGATGAAAGGGGGACTACAAACCTGAGTCTCTATGCACCTAGTTCAGCAGTTTTAACCATTATGCCATACTGACTGCCTGAAAGTAAACTAGTAAAAATGAAATAGACAAATACAATCACAGTAGTGAGAAATTCCCATTATAAGATAGTTCAGTTCTTGGGTGTTTTTATATTCTTGTAGGCCGCCTTGAGTTGCCATGTGCGAATAGGCGGCAATATAAACCTCCTAAATAAATAAATTTTAAAATATAATTTTTATGCCCTACGCACAAGTACACCCACACACATACATATATGTTCTGTCCCCCCCTCCTTCGCTCGTTCAAAGACGACAGGCAGAGAGGCTTAAAAGGAAATAACTTTATCAGCCTCGGCTCACGCTGGCTGCGAGTCCAAAAGTAAACATAAATAAAGTCTCTGGCAAGAAGATAACAGAATGCAGACAAAGATCTCTTACGGCAGAACCAGGTGTTCAGAAAGAAAGCAAATCACTTCTCCAAGTGTCTCTTTGAATCAGGGTTACAGAAAGCAAGCCACTTATCCAAGTGCCTCTCACAAACAAACCACGACCGATGAACAATGAACGTTGACTTCTGCAACCAGGGCGTGGCACCATCCATCCTTTTATCTCCAGAACCCCACTAACGAGCCCCAGCTGCATCGTTAATCTGGCATCCCGACTCAACTCACAGCAAACTTCTGCTGAGTCACAACACATATACATATACATATATACAAGTGTTAACTATGGATGTGATGTAATATTATATAGGTGCTTAGCCATGTAGCCAACAACCCTGCTTCAGGAATTTAAAAACAAATTGAAAACTTGAGTACAAGTTTCAAGGCTGTACCAATTTCTGTGCATCTGTATCTATTTCTCTGATATGATCATTGGTTTCAGAGCTTAGTGCTTATATGAATCAGGTTTGTTTTCTTAAGTTGTGAAGTGGTACTTAGAGCATGAGTTTTAAAAGCAACAAGGCAATGGCAGAAATGAGATACAACTTATGTAGGACTTATATAGGACTGTAATGAAAAGAATATCCATGAATAATACATTACTGAAAGCATTATTCAGTTTTGCATCAGACTCAGTTGAATTATTATCATTATTATTATACAATTGTATCACAGCAGCCAGTTGTTTCGCCGGATTTGGCATTGGTTACTAGTCGGGCCCCACCCAGGGGCCTAGGACGTCGTAACGTATTTTCGTAATATGCGTGCAGATCCAAGCAGTGCGGCTTTTTGCATTTGACTGATGGTGATTTTGTCAATTTTTAACTGTTTTAAATGTAATTCCAGTACTTTTGGAATAGCACCTAGTGTGCCAATTACCACTGGAATTACCACTGCTGGTTTGTGCCGTAGTCGTTGAATTTCGATTTTTAAGTCCTGGTATCTTGCGATTTTTTCATGTTCCTTCTCGGCGACCCTGCTATCACCTGGTATTGCGATGTCTATGATTGTGACCTTATTTTTCTCAACCAGTGTGATGTCTGGTGTATTATGCGCCAGTATTTTGTCCATTTGTATGCGAAAATCCCACAAAATCTTGACCATCTGATTTTCGGTGACTTTTTCAGGCTGATGTTCCCACCAGTTTGTTGCTGTTTTAATATTATAATTTTTGCACAAATTCCAATGGATCATTTGTGCTACTGAATTGTGCCACAATTTACAATCAGTCTGCGCGATTTTTTTTACAGCAGTTGAGTATGTGATCAACAGTTTCATCAGCTCCTTTGCAAAGTCTGCATTTGGCATCATCAGAGGATTTTTCGATTTTGGCCTTAATGGCATTTGTGCGGATAGCTTGTTCTTGCGCAGCCAGGATTAGTGACTCTGTTTCTTTCTTTAATGTACCTGTTGTTAACCATAACCAAGTTTGTTCACTGTCCACTTTATCTTTTATTTTTTCCAGAAATTGGCCATGCAGTGTTTTGTTCTGCCAACTCTCCAGTCTTGATTTTATCACATCTTTTCTGTATTCTTGTTTCGTCTGTTGGGCCTTCAGTAGATTTTTGTTCTTTACTTCGATTAATAGATGTTCTTGACTTTCTTTTAAATAATCAGCCAGATCATTATTATCATTATTATCACTATTATCATTACTATCATTACTATCATTATCCTCAAGGAAAACAATAGTTAACTCCAAAGTTAGGTTTAATAGTAAGAATAGAACCCTTATAACAGTTTGATCTGCCTTCTCTCTAGCTAGTTTTTAAAAGAATGAAAAACTTTCATAGTTCTTTCACAATGTTGAATCCGTCATCCATAATTACTAGTGACAGAGTTGTGTATTTAAGCACAACTATCTTATATCCAATGCACTAGGGAGCAATTCAACCTCTCTCAGATCACTATAGTATCTTTGACAATATAACAGTTGGGAGAGAGAATGAATGATGGCCTTTTTTATTATAACATCTGCCCTGGTTTGTCCCATTATCAGTAATCTGAAGCCTAATTTTATTTAGTTAGAAAGTATATGAATTATTCCTGCCTTGAGCAGCTTATAACCTTCGACCAGATAGATGGGGTGTCACCTCTCTTTATAAGTCAGACTCCTCTTAGTGTCAGCCTTCCAAGTAACGCATCCATAGAAAGCAGGTAGATTCCTCAAAGAACAAATTTATTGGATACATCATATTGGCACAACTGGTGAAAACCAACTCTGAAAGTTCCCACGGTTTTCACCGAATTAAAAGAGAAAGTTTTCCCCCTTTCCATCAGTCACATGTTGCAATTGAGGTGCTGGTCAGTTGCTTGCTCCTCCTCTCCCAGCCACCTGTTGGAATGACCTTGGTTTCCACAGGAAAACCTTTTGTTTTGACTGCAAAATCCCAGATAACTATTTTCCTCCCCCTCCCATCTAGTAGCAACCTTGAAGCCTCAAAGATGGCCCCAACCAGGTTTGCTTCCGGACTGACTTAATAACAGGCTCTGTTGTATCCGTGTAAGTAAGTTTCAGGATACTTTCACATTCTGTGTTGGATAATGGAGCTGAATACTTTCTCTGTGGAGATATGGTCTCGACATATACTGCTGAAAAAGGGATCCTTGCTTGTCTTATTGTTAGCTGCCAGCAAGCTAGTCCTCAGTACAGATCCCTGTTTGGGGGTTAGGTTTTTAGCCTCCAGCTCCATATCAGCATTAAAAAAGAAGTTTCAGGTGTTTTTTCCTCCCCAATATCCAATTGCACATTTTCTTCAAAAGATGCTTATGTTTCACTGTCTCTGTCAAGCATGGCATATTTATTGGAAGTTTAGGAACGTGGTTCACATGATATATCAATATGCTGCATGTACTCTTCTATCACAGCTTGTTAAAGCTCTTTAATGTCCTTCCGTGGCTCAGAGCTCTACCTGTGGAGTTTCTTTGAAATCCTATTGCTTTAACTCTTGCTTTTATTGGTCCTGACTCTGTTGTCCTTTTTCATGCTGTTATGTTTCCCATCTTCAGTCACAATCCCCTATTAGGTGGATATGACTATTCTCTTAGTAGCCAGTGGAAAATAAGAGATGCAAGGAGAATATTGTAGTGGATGGTCATTGGTCACTAGATGGTCATTCAATGAGTCTGGAGGGACCCCCTCTCCCCATTAATTCTAAAATACAATACAATACAATAGCAGAGTTGGAAGGGACCTTGGAGGTCTTCAAGACTAAACCCCTGCCTAGGCAGGAAATAATACCATTTCAGACAAATGCCTATCCAACATCTTCTTAAAAACTTCAAGTGTTGCAGCATTCACAACTTCTGGAAGAAAGCTGTTCCACTGATTAATTGTTCTAACTGTCAGGAAATTTCTCCTCAATTCTAAGTTGCTTCTCTCCTTGATTAGTTTCCACCCATTGCTTCTTGTCCTACCCTCAGGTGCTTTGGAAAATAGCTTGACTCCCTCTTCTTTGTAGCAACCCCTGAGATATTGGAACACTGCTATCATGTCTCCCCTAGTCCTTCTTTTCATTAAACTAGACATACCCAGTTCCTGCAACTGTTCTTCATATGTTTTAGTCTCCAGTCCCCTAATCATCTTTGTTGCTCTTCTCTGCACTCTTTCCAGAGTCTCCACATCTTTTCTACATTGTGGCGACCAAAACTGAATGCAGTATTCCAAGTGTGGCCTTACCAAGGCATTATAAAGTGGTATTAACACTTCACGTGATCTTGAGTCTATCCCTCTGTTTATGTAGCCTAGAACTGTGTTGGCTTTTTTGGCAGCTGCTGCACACTGCTGGCTCATATTTAAATGGTTGTCCACTAGGATTCCAAGATCCCTCTCACAGTTACTACTATTGAGCAAGGTACCACCTATACCGTACCTGTGCATTTTGTTTTTCTTGCCTAAATGTAGAACCTTACTTTTTTCATCATTGAATTTCATTTTGTTAGATAGGGCCCAATGTTCAAGTTTGTCAAGATCCTTCTGTATCTTTAGACTATCTTCTGGAGTGTTGGCTCTTCCTGCCAGCTTGGTGTCATCTGCAAATTTGATGAGTTCTCCATTTATCCCCTCATCCAAATCATTGATGAAGATGTTGAAAAGTACTGGGCTTGAATTCAGAGGCAACTTGCATCAAACATTGATGGATCTTTCTTTAAAAAGTTTTTTTTTTAAAAAGTTTTTTATTAGAAAAACATTAAAAACATTGGACATAGTGTGACATTTCTGGCATAAACGTTTCCATATAGTGTTTGGATCTTACAACAATTACATTTTATATCCATAGGTATATGTAGTCAGTCAGATTACCTGTCCATTGAGCCTTTCTTTTATATAATTACTAAACATGCAAATACATATCCAATTCCTACATATTACACATTCTTAATACCATATTTTCCAATTCTTAACCTGTCTGTGTTTTTCTTTCCTGGCCTCTTCCCCTCATTTCTAACCATCGGTACCATTTGCCCCAGATTTCGTGATATTCCGTCTCACCCTTATCTTTGAGCTCTAGACTCAGTCTGTCCATTTCTGCGCACATCAGTATCTTATTTATTATTTCTTGTTCCAAGAAGTCTCTTTATTTCTCCATTTTTGTGCAAAAAACCAGTCTTGCCACTGTTAAAATATACAGCATTAAATATAGTCCACCTTTCCCATATTTTTTTTTCTTTTGTAATCACTAATAAAAATAATTCTGGCCTCAACTCCACGTTGATGGATCTTTTGCCATGCAAGGACAATCATGAATTTAATGGGGTTTTTTAAGCAATTTTTAAAAAATCAAACCTATTCAAGCAGCCCCTTAACATCTGGCATCAAGTGACTTAACTATTCAAAAAAGATTTTAAAAAAAAAACTATTCAAAGAAGAGATAAACTTTCAAAGAAGATACAAAGGGGAAAAAAGGTGAATATCAGAATAGCAATAGCAGTTAGACATATACCGCTTCATACGGCTTTCAGCCCTCTCTAAGCAGTTTACAGAGTCAGCATATCGCCCCCACAGTCTGGGTCCTCATTTCACCCACCTCGGAAGGATGGAAGGCTGAGTCAACCTTCAGCCGGTGAGATTAGAACCGCTGAACTGCAGATAAGTGTCAGCTGAAGTGGCCTACAGTACTGCACCCTAACCACTGCGCCACCTTGGCTCTATAAGTCAATATGAAGTTGACTTTATTCTTGTTTAGCGATAAGTCTTGATGAGTGGGGATAGATGAGTTTGTCATCTGGATTTTAATGCTGATTTATAGCTTCTTTTTTTCATTTTTTTCTGCTAGTAGCTTTATGATATTTGTTATTGCTTGGTTTTTATTTCTCTTGATTATCACTTTAGTTAACTTCCAGGAAGCATGCAGCATACAAATTTAACAAACTATATATATTTTTTCTTTTACATTTTAGAAACTCTGAATGGACTACACTTGGGATAGGAGCAGATTTGTGTTCCATAAAATAATTCAGATGTTACTTTTGTTTAAAAAAATGTTTTTGCTCTTAAAAAGCTTTTTAATGTGTTTATAACATAATGTTATTTATGTAGAAAAGATCCAACGATTTCTTTGCTCACTCTGCTTGGATTTTCTGCACTATTCTGACATACTATTCCTGGATATTTACTACAGGTTGGAACACTTGTTCAATTAAGTACCTATAAATTTGCAATCCATAGTTTTGTTTTCTTTTTAAAAGGATATTCTTCTTCTTTTTCTTTTAAATAATTGACAGTTTCTAGCTTTGCAAAAAAAAAAAATAGATACATTTGTAAGGCACTTCTCATTCCTGCCAAAGATACTGAAAGAATAACTACATAATTCACATACAGAAAAATTGAAAATAGCTTTCCCACAAGAGTAAGTAAGGGGATGAACAGCCAGGCGAGAGAGATTTATCACCAGTCAATTGGTATAAAAGTTAAACAGCAGAAAAACCTGTCAAATTCCAAAGGACAGCAGGAGGGCAATGGGATCTGCACACCAGGTGGAACAGAGGTGAAAAGCCACTGTAAGTTACACGGTGTGAGTAAGAGATATTTTCTCTTCTGATTACAACCAGAACTGGGGAATAAAAAAAATCCGAGAACAAGTAATAGTCTGGTTTAGAATGCAGGCGTACCTTTCTTAAGATTTAATTCAGCAACGTTGATATGCATCAGAGAGGAGATTTAGCAATATTCCCCCCCACCCCATTTGATGTATTCATCATCAAAATGTAGATCTTAATATCTAATCTATGTAATTATGCAAGAACTACAGGACTATTTTCAAAAGTATATTTATTTATATATCACTATTTATATAATATATAAATACTGTAGGTACGTGTTATTTAAGGAGCCGAGGTGGCGCAGTGGTTAAATGCAGCATTGCAGGCTACTTCAGCTGACTGCTAGTTCTGCAGTTTGGTGGTTCAAATCTCACCGGCTCAAGGTTGACTCAGCCTTCCATCCTTCCGAGGTGGGTAAAATGAGGACCCGGATTGTTGTTGGGGGCAATATGCTGACTCTGTAAACCGCTTAGAGAGGGCTGAAAGCCCTATGAAACGGTATATAAGTCTAACTGCTATTGCTATTGCTATTATTATATAACAGTGACGGCTATCTTTTTATCGTTGCGTATGGAAAGCGATGCAATGCATGTGGCACACCCCTCTGCCCCCTCACCTCTGTGCATGTGCATGTGATCGCCCTTGTACTTCCTTTTGGTCTAGTAAGCCTCCCTGCAGGCTCTTGGGACCACACCCCCCATGCCCCGTTTTGGGCCTAGTAGGCCTCCCTGCAGCTTCCTGGAACAAAAGACAGGCCACGGGGGGGGGGGGAGCACAACACTCCTCATGCCCCCAGGCCCCACACACATGCACACGTGACCTTACGCCCCCTGCACATGCACACGCTCCCCCCACCACCCGCACATGCACACGTGCCCCAAAAATTAGCTGGGCAATGGGAGGCCCACGTCCATGTGTGGTGGAGCTGAGCTGGGGTGATAGCTCGTGTGCCCGCAGAGAGGACTCTGCGTGCCACCTGTAGCACGCATGCCATAGGTTATGTAACAGTGATATACATATATGTATAATATAAACATTTAACACAAATATTAAGCTCTGAAGGAGTATTACGTAGATCTTAAGCTACATTATTTATTTATTTATTTATTTATTTATTTATTTATTTATTTATTTATTTATTTATTTATTTATTTATTTATTTATTTATTTATTTATTAGACTTATATACCGCTTCATAGAGCTGTCAGCCCTCTCTAAGCGGTTTGCAGATTTTTAGCAAATTGAGTCAGCAAATTGCCCCCACAGTCTGGGTCCTCATTTCACCCACCTTGGAAGCGTGGAAGGCTGAGTCAACCTTGAGCCGGTGAGATTTGAACCGCTGAACTGCAGATAACAGTCAGCTGAAGTAGCCTGCAGTACTGCACCCTAACCACTGCGCCACCTCGGCTCCTGCATTAAGGAAGTGCCATGGAAGTTTCTTAGCTGCAGCCACATTTCAACCACCAGAAAGGTTATCTGAAACACCAGAGCCCTTCTGAAAAATGTGGGATAGGAGACAGAGAAAGGCAGCCCTTTATTAAGCTACTAAGGATTTCAGCATAGAGCTTCAGTAATAAGCAGCATTATGAACAAATACTTACAAGTTATGTTTTTAGATTATATATTTTCTGTCCTACCATGTTTTGGGGATATCAGACTTCAGCCCGTTGTACTCTGGACAACATCTCTAGTTATGAAGCAAAGCAAACTCAAAGCAAACTGATTCCCAGCAGTTCCCAAAGTCTAGTCATTGCGTATATATAAACAGTAATTAAGAAGTCATATTGTTTATTTAATTCACATATGCCAGAAGTCATGCAATCATTGATAAAGGAGCCATATTATTTTGGAAAATAAGACGATATTCTAGATACAACACATTAGTTTAAAAAAAAACACTGACATTATCTGTTCCCACATTTGCCAAGTTTTAAGTAAAGATATTTGATTTGATTTGATTATATTTATATGCCGCCCTTTTCCCCCGAAGGGGACTCAGGGCAGCTCACAATTCAAATCAGGGAAGGGGGGTACAAACAGAAAATAAAAAGACGAAAAATAACAATACATAATTTAAAAACACACAACAGTCATACCATTCGAGACGGGGGCAACAGCTCTTTAGCCCCAGGCCTGTCGGAACAGCCAGGTTTTAAGGGCTTTGCGGAAGGCCTGGAGGGTGGTGAGGGTTCGAATCTCCACGGGGATATGCATTGTTCAGGTTTTTTTGTAATATTTAGTTCAAGAAACTGATCTAAGAAATATCTGCAAACTAAGTTACAAAGTTGCCTGTCTTTTGTTGGTCTAAGATAAAGTACAGATTTCTCCCATGGTAAGAAAGTGTACTACTTTTATTCCTCTTGTAAGAAAGGGTGTGCAAAAAATGTGTGGCATGTATGTTCAACTAAAGATCTAGTTTAATGCTTCATGGGAAATGTCGTTTGTTTCAGTGTGATTTATTCATGAATAAATAGGTTTTGAATAAAAGCTCAGAGCCCACAAAATAAGTTTAATTCAGCGTCACTGGACACATCGGCTGTTCAAATTAAAGCTTTCAGCATTACATGTGCCATTAATTACTAAATGGATTGTTAATAAGGGAAAGACAGATGGGTTTGTTTAAGCCACATGTGGGTTTTTATCAATAAGCCATTGATAAAATTTATGAAAATCAATTTGGGAATAATCATGATCTCTATTTAGAAAGTGAAAGTAAAAAAAAAATCTTACTACATCTGTCTGTAACAGATCACTTACTATGCTTTGCCTAGTATAAAAAGCTAGAGTTGCATTTTAAAACAGCAGCTATGCACCCATTAATATTACATCACACTAACAGAAAATTCTTGATATATTAATTAAACAGGGCTTATTTTCACTAGGTGTAATAACTGCATAGCATTGAAGGTTGGTTCCACCACAAAACCGCGGTAGACAAAAGCGCGCTTGACGAAAGCGCGTACGTGACGTCATCACAGCGCGACGAAAGCATCGCGCTGTGAGCGGTAAATGTAAAATTAAAGCGAAAACCTTACCCTAACCCCCCCAAACCTAACCCTAACCCTAACCCTAACCCTAACCCTAACCCTTAACCTAACCCTAAACCTAACCCTAAACCTAACCCTTAACCTAACGCTAAACCTAACGCTAACCCTTAACCTAACACTAAACGTAACCCTAACGCTTAACGTAACCCTAAACCTAACCCTAACCCTTAACCTAACCCTAATCCTAACCCTAAACCTAACCCTTACCTTTATGTGAATCGGCTTGCTTTAATTTTATTTTTATTTCAATTTTTAATTTTTTGCGTCGCGCTGTGATGATGTCATGTACGCGCTTTCGTCGAGCGCGCTTTTGTCGACCACGGGTTTGACGGGTCACGTTGAAGGTTGACGTTCTAATTTTAACGTCAGAAGATAGTAAAATATTAAATAATGAGTCATGCTTTCAAACGGTGGACTGGGCTGTCATTTATATTGAGTAAGTTGCCTAGTGCAGCAGTCACCAAACTGGTAGTCCGTGAACTACTGGTGGTCCACAAGAAAATTTTGGTGGTCTGCAGAAAAAAATTATTTGCATTTTTTATATTGCACTAAATCAGGGTGTCAGGTGCTGCTTCATTTAATAATCAGGAAAGAAACCACTCAACTCCATTTGTTTGAAATTAAATGTACTTTTACTAATTACGAACGAATAGTAGCAAAGCTAAGCTGAGTCTGGTTAATTGGGCATGAAATCAATGAATATCATGTATAGGTCAATCCCCTCCCCTTGGCACCCCAGTCCATAGTCCAATTATAATTCACCCAACTGTCAGGTGGGAGATATCTTCAAAAAACATCATCAGGCTGGAATGCTGGACAGTTGGCCTTGGCGGGAAACTCCCTTCCTCCACATGCGCAATGAGATGGTCAGGACAGCTTTTAGAATATTCCTCCAGCACATAATGATTCCCCTCCCAAATACCATGCCCCCCCTCCCCGTTTCAATGGCAGCCGATGCAGTAGCAAGGCAGAGGATGACACAGGGGTCCTCAAACTATGGCCTCTGGGCCGGATATGTGCAATGAATGCTTGTGTTGCTGCAGAGAGTCTCCCCCTTCATGGCCTTTCTGTGCAGGTTGGAAGGGTAGAGAAATTCCAACTTGGGGTCTGCTTCAGCCTCCTGGTCTTTGGGTGAAGGCTGGAGGGAAGTGCCACTGGTGGCAAAGAGCTGGATGGGCCTTGTTCCAGTGGGACTGCATCATGGCCTGAAACTGGCTGACCATCTTAGCCAGTCTCCAGGCACCAGTACCTGGTCTTGCACTCCCACAGGTCTTCCCTCTGCTTGGAAAGCCTATGCTCAGAGTCCTCAGTCAGGTGCTTCTGCTGAGCCTCCTTCTCAGTCACATACAATTTGAACTGTCAGTTATTTTGCCAACTCTTCCTCATGGTGGCTGCTTAGCTCCAACAACTGCTTCCTGTTGGGGCCCTAAGGAGCTCAGGAGGGCAAGCGAGGAGTGGCTAGGAGGTGAGGGGTGAGTAGAGGCTGGCGTGGTGCCCCTCGATGTGAGTGACATCAAGTTGGCCAGTCACATGGACACCTAGCCACTCTCACCAAGCTGGTCATTAGGCATATTAGTGGTCCACGGGATTTAAAATTATGAATTTAGCGGTCCTTGAGGTCCGAAATGTTGGTGACCTACTGGATACCTTTAAAATGAGTTAAGTGTAGGAGTGGACTATTGAACAAGCTCCATTCTTGCTTGTAGAAGCACTAAACTCTTCCATGATCAGTTTGGGCTTCTCCAATGATTGCAATCTTCTAATGAGGTCATCTAGAATTGTAGAAAAGGTCCATGAGGAGCTGTCCCCTTCTCTAAACATTAAAGGCATTTGAGTGTTTTGTTTTTGTTTTAAATTTTTTAAAAGTCCATCTGGTTATCTCTTACTCTTAAGAAAGCATTATAAACTCCCTATTCTCTTTTTTAAAAAACCTTCTATTTCTTCTTTTTTTTAAAATTAAATTTTTTTAATTTTTAATTTGAAACAGGTACAACATCTTTCTTTACATGCTATAAAAAGTGTATTAGTCAGTCACAAATAAACTTTAAACTCCTCCACAGTCAACGAACATAACTCAAGCATTTTAACTCAGATATTCATACATATCACCATCATCATATATCCATTTTCATTTGACTGTAATTACTATTTAAAGATATTAATAATAATAATATTCTTAAACAATACATACCCACACAAACCTTCTATTTCAAAGTATGTATTTCTTTGTTATTCTTGCTTCCTTTTTCTCTGAACGGGTCACGGTTATGAAACAAACAAACAAACAAACAAACTTTATTGATTGGTTATTGTTCTTATTGATGTTTTGGGCTGCTTTGAAGTCCCATTAATAGAGATTAGGAAATGTTCTAATAAGAATTTAAAAAATACAACTTAAAGCATTTGTGTGTTTATGTTTCATTGCTTTTTATTGTTATAAAGATTGTTTGAAATTTATTTTCTTTCCTTTCTTTCTTTCCTTTCTTTCTTTCTTCTTTCTTTCTTCTTTTGGTTTCTGGAGAAAGATTTAAAAAATTACGTACTTACTGATAGGTTTTAATTTTTATGTTCTGATTTCCAGTTATCTTTTTACTCCTTATTTGTCTTTCACTGTCATTCACCACTGTCAAATCACAAACAGAGAGATAAATAAACAGATAGAGAAACTAGAACTAAGGATGTTCATGCATTCTGCAATGTGGATTTTTTCCCTTGCTAAGTTTTCCAAGGATATTGTTCTCAGTGAGAATGTTATAATTTTTAATGAGGCCAAAAAGGCTGACAGCTCAATCTAAACCAAGTAGATAAGTTATTTTAGAAATATGTCTCTTTTGATTGTATTCCAATTATTTCCATATAAGCATGGGTTGGACTGCGGACCAAGGCTCCATATTTGGTTGATACTAGATACTAGTAACAGATGCACCCAGCTCAACTTAAATTCCCATTTGTGCTCAGCAAACTAAGCTATTCTCTTGAATAATGGGAAAATGCCTGAGTTTTCTGACCCCTATTCTAAAATTTAGATCTCATCAAGATTCCAATAACCCGTCTCCTTTGTGTCCACAGACCAGTTTCTCCTGACATCAGACTTACATTCCTGCTTGACACAACAATTTTAATGTACATGAAAAGCTCTAACTGACCTTTATCAAATTTCAGCATATGCCTCCATTCTCATGCAGTAGAAAACTTCTCAAATTGCATGGAAATGGCAGATAGTTCATATATTCAAAATTCATAGGCACCGTGCAATAGTTAAAGCAGAAACGTCCTTCATTGGGAGATGGTTATGAAATATGGATTATTGTTATTTAGAAAAGAGATTTATTTTAATTCACCTTTAAGCACACACGCGTTGAAACACACACACACACACACACACAATACGATAATAAAATCTTAAACAGTCATCCATCACATTGACTTCTTTACATATATAGATTTTATTTATTTAACGATTTCATTTCATGTACAGATAGTCCTTGACTTGGGACGTGGTGGCTCAGTAGCAATAGCAATAGCAGTTAGACTTATATACCGCTTCATAGGGCTTTCAGCCCTCTCTAAGCGGTTCACAGAGTCAGCATATTGCCCCCACAGTCTGGGTCCTCATTTCACCCACCTCGGAAGGATGGAAGGCTGAGTCAACCTTGAGCCGGTGAGATTTGAACCGCTGAACTGCAGATAACAGTCAGCTGAAGTGGCCTGCAGTACTGAACCCTAACCACTGCGCCACTTCGGCTTTTGGTTGTCCCTCAGTGGCTAAGACACTGAGCTTGTCGATCAGAAATGTCAGCAGTTTAGCAGTTCGAATCCCTAGCGCCACATAATGGAGTGAGCTCCCGTTACTTGTCCCAGCTTCTGCTAATCTAGCCGTTCAAAAGCACATAAAAATGCCAGTAGAAAAATAGGAACCACTTTTGGTGGGAAGGTAACAGCTTTCTGTGCTCCTTTGGTATTTAGTCATGCCAGCCACATGACCACGGAGACGTCTTCGGACAGCGCTGGCTCTTTGGCTTTGAAATGAGCACTGCTTCCTAGAGTTTGCAACGACTAGCACATATGCGCGAGGCAGAGGTGGGTTCCTACCAGTTCGCACCTATTCGGTAGAACCGGTTCATCAAATCTACTGAACCGGTTAGAAGAGGTTCCACCAGTAGACCCGGAAAGCAGGCCACACCTACGGAAGAGGTTCCAAATTTTTTTGAAACCCACCACTGGTCCTTGGAAATGATTATTCTACACTATCATGCTCCTATGTATAAAACTCAGGGCCTCTGTGAAAGGTAAGGATGACTGCTGCGTTTGTGGCGCAATCAGAACATTGCGTGTGTTGAAGTTGTTTTAACGCAAACCAAAGATGCCTTTTAAAAAACAACTTTACATCCTATTCTTATGCATGCCAGTACTGTGTGTGAGGTAATTTAAGGTGGTTCTGACAAATGTCGTCGGTATCTTCATATCTGGTCACATGGGTGGCAAGCCACTCCCACAAAGGAGGCCACACCCACAGAGTAGGTTCGAACAATTTTTGAAACTCACCACTGGCGCGAGGGGAACTTTTACCTTTAGTCCAAAACTTACAACAGTTCATGTAGCGTCCTTTCGAAGTTACAGTGGCACTATGTAAAGTGACTTATGACCATTTTTCACACTTACGACCATTGCAGCATCCCCATGGTCACGTGAACAACATTCAGATGCTTGGCAACTGGTTCATATTTATATGGTTGCAGTGTCATTGCGGGGTCATTGCGACCTCTGACGAACATAGTCAACAGGAAAGCCAGATTAACTTAACAACCATGTTACTAACTTAACAACTGCAGTGATTCACTTAACAACGGTGGCAAGAAAGGTCATAAAATGGGGCATAAAGACTCACTTAGCAAATGTTTCACTAAGCAACATAGATTTGGGGTTCAATTGTGGTCATAGCTTGAGGACTACTTGTATTCACTTAACAAAGTAGAAGCCAGGAGATAAAATAAAGAAAATAAAGAATAATAGAGATGTTTCGATATGCATTTTAGAGAAACAGTCAGGGGCATGTCTTTGTAAATTAATACATTTTGACTAGAAAACTACCTCAAGATGAGAAGCTCGTTGTCTTTTAATGGGACAGATCATTCTAGGTATGTAATCATTCTGTTTCTTTCTTTCTAAGACTATTTTTCTTTCAAATTTATACCATTTTCTTCTTTTATGCAAAATTGCAGGGGGCCACACTCTAAAAAGACTTCATTATTTTTATGCAAATACCGTACTGATCCATTCCCAATGATACACAAAAGGAAACCGTTTGTAAATAATGTTTTTTTTTTAAGAAATCTACCAGGTTAAGTCTTAACTTTTGTTATATTACAGATGCAGAGTAGAACAGTGTCTCATTTATATTATTAAAAGCAGTCTATAAGGGACAGGACAGCATTTATATAAAGCTGACCAGAAATCACAAAAACATATTCCCATATTAATTAGAATTAGAATAACAGGTGTGGTCAACTTGCAATTTGCAACTTGCAATTTCCGTCCTTCTCTTTCTTTTTCTTTTTTTAATATGTAAATGTAAATGTGTTTTTATTTTCCATTTTCATTTTCGTACAGTCACATATATACTGTGCAGAACCGGGGCCATATAACATTAAACAATAAACACAGCCATTCCTCTTGTCAATAATACCCCCAAAAATAGAAACCCAATGTACCTCTTCAACCCTCCATACACCCTTTCTTTCGCCCCCCCTCCAACTTTCCATCTTCCCTCCATCATTCCCCTCTACCCTACTTCCCCTCCCCCTCTACCACACCTCTCTCCCAATACACTCCCTCCCTTCCTTCTCACCCTCCCTCCAATCCTCTCTCCCACCCTCTCTACCCCTCTTTCTTCTATCCCTCTACTCCTCCCTTCGGTGTATTTCTACTATCTATTAATATATTCAGCTTGTCCTATTTTTACACTGGAATTAAAGAGCAACAGTATACAAGTGCCATCACGTTACTTTAAAATCTAACGCATACTATATATCCCCCCTTCCCCCTGCCCCCTAAGACCCCCCCTCCCTTCCCCCCCGACTTCCCAGAGCCCGTACATGGTGTAGATTTTTAACAAACACAGTCTAAAATATATTAAGACAAAGGAAATTTTAAAAAAAGAAAGTCAATAACATCTCTGCGTTGAACTCAGCTTCTTCCTGTTGCACAAACTTTGAGCAGTTTAGATTATTCCTAATCTTAAGCATAGGCTATCTGGAATTTCTTAGTCCCGTATTTGTTTTGTGTATAGTCAATCCATTTTTTCCAGTTTCGTTTATATCTCTCATTTGAGTGGTCTTTAAGATATGCCGATATTTTAGCCATCTCGGCTAAGTTTGTAACTTTCAATGTCCATTCTTGGATTGTAGGCAAGTCTTCCTTCTTCCAGTATTGCGCCACCAACAGTCTTGCTGCCGTTATTAAGTGCAGAACCTTCTCTTTCTTATTCAGCCACATATTGTGTCTATTTCTTAGATAGAATGGCAAAAAGCCAAGCAATGGCATTTTATTACTGAAACATTGGATACATTTTTCATGACACTATTTTCGTTTTAAGTTACGTCAATTCAAAAAACTGAACCTCTGAAGCAAGCTCTGGTAACTTTTTCCTATGAGGCATATCAGTGCATGATGTACTAATTAATTAATTAAAGGATTATATATCATTTAATTGACTTTGTAAAATTGAAAAAGTGTTACATCAACTCTCATGCAAGAAGACATGGATCGTGCAAGTTTTGGCAAACTTTATTTTGTTTATTAAATTATTCAATTTTGGAAGTCCGTTTAGTAGCCTTGTGGGGTTCCACCACAAATCCGCGAAGCCCTTATCCGCGGAGACATAAGCACGAAGACTAATTCGCGCCGTTCGAAGCGCTAAGGAAAAACGTGACCCTACCGCGATGACATAATCGCAGAGGGCAAATCTGCGCATTCCCAAGCACTCAGTACCCTAAACCTAACCCTAAACCTAACCCTAAACCTAACCCTAACCCTAACCCTAACCCTAAACCTAACCCTAAACCTAACCCTAAACCTAACCCTAACCCTAACCCTAACCCTAAACCTAACCCTAAACCTAACCCTAAACCTAACCCTAACCTAACCCTAAAACAAACCCCTAAACCTAATCCTAATGCTTACCTTAATTGAAATCGGCTTTTTGCCGCGGCGCCGTTTTAAAGCGCCCTTCTGTTGCCACGCTGTTGTCGCAGCGGTGATGACGCGCGGTGATGACGTCATGGCTTTAGCGACGCGCTTATATCTCCGCGGATAAGGGCTTTGCGGTTTTGTCGTGCCACGGCATTGTGGACATCATGTTACTAAGAGTTGATGTAATACTAAGAGAGCTTTAATGATGAATTCTATATTTAAGGGTTAAGGAAGAGACATTAAAAGATAGGGATTGACTATCTTTATGAAAAGTTGATTGTAGCAAGGAAGTTGAATAGGCAATTATTTTGCTTCGATTCAGAAAAGAAACTATGCTGGACAATCCTTGAATAGGGTATCTCTGAAAAAGGAACTCAGTATCCTGGGGACTTAAAGATTAATTTTTCATCTTTACCTTTGCTGCTGAATTTTTAACAGAGTGGTTGTGCCTTTTCCTGCATAGTTCTCTACTTCTCCTGAGAGTCTGTCCCTTCTTCTCATCTACTTGCTATAAAATGGCAGAGTTAAACAGCAGTAGAGAATTTTAAGGTGACAATCTACAAAATCAAGACGGACAATCTGTTTGGGCGCTCAACTTTGTGTAATGAACACTGTTTGAAGAGATACAGCCAGAATTGGTTCCCAATCCTTCTATGGAAGCCAAATCTCACCCGAGTAAGATAGGAAATAGCAATAGCAATAGCAGTTAGACTTATATACTGCTTCATAGGGCTTTCAGCCCTCTCTAAGCGGTTTACAGAGTCAGCATATCGCCCCCACAGTCTGGGTCCTCATTTCACCCACCTCGGAAGGATGGAAGGCTGAGTCAACCTTGAGCCGGTGAGATTTGAACCGCCGAACTGCAGATAGCAGTCAGCTGAAGTGGCCTGCAGTGCTGCACTCTAAACACTGCGCCAAAATAGTTGATGGGTGAATTTCTTTCTGAGAATGTCAACAGGCTGCAGTTGAGATGACCCGTCAACATGCTTGGACTTTCAAAAAAGGCATCATTGAAGGATCTTGAATAAATGTAGTAATTTATCAGATGCAAGCAAATAGAACCTGTCATGAATAGATAAAGTCAGTAACATTGTTGTCTACCACCTATGTTACAAGACTCTTGCCAAACTGCTTTCCCCTCTTCTGGGATTGACTAGATAAGGTTTCGTGGATGTTGGGGAAAGTTAGGCTTATGTTGCTTGTGGCTGCACAATGACTTCAAGCTGGACCCTCACTTGACTCCTCCTTCCAGCCTAGCTGGCAGTTACGCAACACAACTATTGACTAAGGCAGTGTTTCTCAACCTTGGCAACTTGAAGATGTCCGGACTTCAACTCCCAGAATTCCCCAGCCAGCAAATGCTTGAAGTTGAAGTCCGGACATCTTCAAGTTGCCAAGGTTGAGAAACACTGGACCAAGGGAACGTGTCCTTTTATGCATGAGTAATGATTAAAAAGCAGAAAGGTGAGGAATAAATAGTCAATGGTGGGAAAGAGAATATCCTCGAGAATCATTTTGGGACAGTGGTCTTAAACATTCAAAAATACCTTGCCTAATGAATAAACAGGGATGGGTATTATTTGCCAGTCTGCGGATAATACCCAACTATTCAGAGTAGTAAAATTCAAAAGTGAATGTGAAGCACAGAACAATTTAATTAAATGGCCTGATTGGTCAACCAAATGGAAAATGCATTTCAATTAAACTAAACATAAACTGCTGTAATTGAGACATTCCATTTCACATATGCGCTGATGGAATCTAAGCTGTTCTGTATCTAACCAGGGGAAAAGATCTTGGTGTCATAGTACATGGCTCGATGCAGATGTGATCTTGGTGTGGCACCAGCTGTGGAAAAGGCCTGCTGCCAATCACCTCCACTAGACCGATTAGATCCCACAGATTAGGCCTCCTCCGAATTCCATCCGCTGGCCAGTGCCGTCTGGCGACTACCCGGAGGAGAGCCTTCTCTGTGGCTGCTCCGACCCTCTGGAACGAGCTCCCCGTGGAGATTCGAACCCTCACCACCCTCCAGGCCTTCCGCAAAGCCCTTAAAACCTGGCTGTTCCAACAGGCCTGGGGCTAAAGAGCTGTTGCCCCCGTCTCGAATGGTATGACTGTTGTGTGTTTTTAAATTATGTATTGTTATGTTTCATCTTTTTATTTTCTGTCTGCACCCCCCTTCCCTGATTTGAATTGTAAGTCGCCCTGAGTCCCCTTCGGGGGAAAAGGGAGGCATATAAATATAATCAAATCAAATCAATCACACTAAGAATCATTTGAAAAGGAGCTGAAAATAAACTTTCTACTGTAATGTCTTTATGCAAACCAGTGGCATGTTCTCATTTGGAACACTACTATGTTGCACGGCTTTAGAAGTGGCAGGAAAGATTGACAGCACAAATATCAATGCTGCTTGTTTTGTGAATTGGTTACTATCAGCTTGACGTCAATTCTGACTTTTTACAGCAGAATCAGGGGAGCGCAAAGGTGAGGGGGAAATCTGAATCAGAGGTGGGTTCCTACCTATTCGGACTGGTTCAGCTGAATGGGTAGTAACTCAGGCAGATACATGACTGTACCAGTTCTATCCTGGGCGCCGCCATCTTCATTTTCTGCTCTGCACATGCGCAGAACAATCTACATTGAATAAAATGTAACTTTTTTTCCTTGTTTAATGATGTACGAATGTGCAGACCTTTTTAAGTGCAAATGCGCACATGTTTGGAGTGTGTGTCAGGAGCGTGTGCAAGTGAAGCGAGTCCATGCAAAAAGTTTTGGGCACCGAACAGGTAGTAATGCCAGCAGGAACCCACCCCTGATCTGAATGGCTACTGAGAAAACAAAATAATGCTTCTAATCCACATTGCCTGAACCTTGTGTTATTATGGCTAGCTGATGAATTTAAGATTAGGGTACTTAAAGCCCAACTAGCATCAGTCATGCAGTAGATGGGTTCTTCATGTAGATGTTAGCAATAGCAGTTAGCAATAGCAGTTAGACTTATATACCGCTTCATAGGGCTTTCAGCCCTCTCTAAGCGGTTTACAGAGTCAGCATATTGCCCCCAACAACAACCCGGGTCCTCATTTTACCCTCCTCGGAAGGATGGAAGGCTGAGTCAACCCTGAGCCGGTGAGATTTGAACAGCCGAACTGCAGAACTGCAGTCAGCTGAAGTAGCCTGCGGTACTCCATTTAACCACTGCGCCACCTTGGCTCTTGTTCTGAGCTAGGCTTCACCAAAAAGCACAAAACAGATTCCTTGTCCCGACAAAACCCCTTTTATTAATTGAATGTGAATTCCTCTCATTCACATTCAGCAAAGGCCTGGCAAACAGTTTTTCAAAGGTGAATTTATGACCACAGACCTTATCTAGCTTGGAGACCTGCCATATAAATATTTTTCAAAGACAGTACTGTGCAAGGAAAGACTTGGCACAAAGTCGCTGAGATTCACAGACAGATCTTCACACTCTTGAAATGAATGAACAAACGAATTGTTTCCTGCAAAAGCCCACATGCCTTTCGCTCCTCTTTTATTTCCTATGGGAGGGGCCATTCACCGTCCACCTTTGGCTTTACTCCCAAGTCAATCCTGATTACTTAGCTGTTCTTTTCTTCTGGCAGCTCTGCGCATGCCTACACTGGGAACAGACTCCAGCTGTTCCTCTGCCTCACTGGTGTCTAGCTCTGAAGGCAGCTAAGAACTGCCAGATGGCCTTGGCCCCATCTCTGAGCCTTCCCCAGCCTCCAGGACTGGCCCATGTTCCTCCCCAACCTCCTCACTGTTCGACTCTGCTGCCAGCTCCGTTGGCGGGCCACAACAGTAGATATTGTGAATGATTTTATCTGCTTAGTGTCATGACAGTCATTTTTAATGTCGTTTCTTCTTTAATGTTTCATGCTGTACCACCCAGGGTTGTTGGCTATGAAATGGGCAGCAAATAAAATTTATAAATATATAAAAATATAGAAGATTCCAAAACTAGAATCTCCTCCTTTAGCTTTTGTTGGAGATATTGTAGTTTTTAAAACTACTGTACGTTAAGCTGAGTTAGACTTCAACCTTCAGTTTTTCCTATCTCAAGATGACAGACAACATTTGGGCAGGGCAATCAATGAGAGCTCAGAGGCTACACTTTGTCTAGGAATTATAGGTTGGTTGGACACAAGGCATAGAAAGAAGATTGTGCAAATTGCTGATTCGTGTAGATTCCCTGTATGATTTATGACGTTGATTTTCCAAGACTGTGTCACATAACTCTAAGGCACTTTTTCCAAGAGTCAAAGTCGCTAATCTGAAGGGTTACTTGGGCTGTCTGTTTGAGGACTGAGGAACTGCCCTTGCTGCACTTATCACATTTTAGAGCTCTGGTGTTGCAGCCTTTTAACCATTGTTTTGTCTTCTGCTTGTCATTGTGATGCTGAGACTTTGGAGGTGTGAACAGTGGCTGGATAGACTGGAGCAATGGTGGGGTTCAAATTTTTTTACTACTGGTTCTGCGGGCGTGGCTTTGTAGGCGTGGCAGGGGAAGGATACTGCAAAATCCACTTACTGCAAAATCCACATTCCCTTCCCCACCCCACTAACTTGCTTTCCAGCTCCATTCTCCTGTTCAAGGCCCTGTTGGGAGGCAGTGGGGACAGGGCCAACCTATTTGCCGGTTCTCCAAACTACTCAAAATTTCTGCTACTGGTTCTCCAGAACCTGTCAGAACTGGCTGAATACCACCAAGTGTTGTATCTTATGATTCTTGATGAATGTATTTGTTGAATAGCCTCGTAAGTCCTCACACTTACGAATAACAGCTCGGCAGCAGCCAGGCACATCTTAGCCAATCAGACGCGCCTGCCGGTTGCCGGGCTGTCATACGCGAGGCGATTGGTTAAACAGTTTGACAGCCAAGTATAAAAGGCTGCACAACTCCGGAGACTCTCCGATCTACTTGCAGTTACTGTTGCTATACGTTCTTGTTACAATAAATGGTTACTGTTACCTCAGACGCCTCCGTTTCTTCATACTGCCGATCTAACAGTATTTTTTTCCTTTTATGCACACTGAGAGCATTTGCACCAATGACAAATTCCTTCTGTGTCCAATCACATTTGGCCAATAAATTATTCTATTCTATTCTAAAATGTATTGAGGTGCTTGGTTTATTTCCATGTATGACTAGCATGGCTAGCATGTGCTATCTTGAATTGAGGGGCTGAGGTATGGTACCTGGCTGCTGTTGGCAGGATGGCTACAGGCCAAACTATATTAGTGGTGACGGGCAGAGAAGAACGTTGGAGGTCCTATCTGCCAAGGAATTACATCTGGTGGGTCCCAGGAGGCCGCTCTTTTCTTGGCTGTGCCTCCCACCATGTGGAATCTTCTCTTCTTGGAGTTCAGTTTAGGTCCATCCCTCTCAACATTCCACAAGTTCCTCAAGATCTGACAGTGCCTTTGGCTTTGCGATAGCTTCCTTACTTCATGGTATTGGATCTGGGTACTTGAGAGACCGCCTGCTGCCAATTACCTCCCACAGACCCATTAGATCTCACAGGGTTGGCCTCCTCCGGGTGCCATCTACCAGCCAATGCCACCTGGCTATTACCCGGGGGAGGGCCTTCTCTGTGGCAGCTCCGGCCCTCTGGAATGAACTCCCCGCAGAGATTCAGACCCTCACCTCTCTCCAGGCGTTCCGAAAAGCCGTCAAAACCTGGCTTTGTCAGCAGGCCTGGGGGTGATGAGTTCCCTCCCCTCTCGACATGTATGGTTGTGCGAGTGTTGCCTACTTTTATTATTTGTATTTTGTCTTTTATGTTCCCCCTTTTTTCCCCCCTTGAATTGTTCGCCGCCCTGAGTCCTCCCGGAGAAGGGCAGCATACAAATAATAAAATACCAATACCAATACCAATACTCTTCCTTAATATAATCCTTTCCTCTTTTGTGTGCCTTTTTATGGTTATTTTTAATTGTGACTGTTTTGATGCATTTATGGTTTTTAAAAATCAAGTGGTGCACTTCACCCTGTCACTTTCTTGTAAGATGGGTGGCTATAAAACATGATAAATAAATACAATAAATAAATATGCATTGTATCTGTTTAGGAGTCGATACATCCAGAAGTTATACTGAGGGTCATCTGCAATAAAGTAAGGGATGGGCATGGATGAAATGATAAATGTCAGAAAAAAGTAAGAAGGCATTAAATACCATGGAACTAATATAGGAGGACATCAGAGTAACTTTCGCTGGGTGAAATGTTAGGTCAGTTAATAGAGGAATGAAAACTAAAAACTACGGAACACTTTTCTTTGCAACTTGCAAAGATTGAGGAGTGCTACATAGAAAATCATTCAAATGAATTCCATTAAATGTTTCCTGTGTGTTTATTTCAGAGGTGGGTTGCTTCCAGTTTAGGCCAGTTCAGCCAAACCAGTAGTGGTATTTTGGCCTGGGTCACAGAACAGGCAGCAACCCAAGCTGGCCACGTCTCCAAACCAGTTGTCTGGTAACCACAGCCATTGCCGGCATGTTGTTTAGTAGTGCGCACGTAGTTCACTGTAAATTGTTCTGCGCATGCGCGAAGAACAATTTACATTGAACTGTGCATGCATGCGCAGCGAACCAGTAGTAAAACTGGGAGCAACCCATCTCTGGTTGGTTTGTTGGTTTGTTTGTTTGTGTGTTTGTACTCTCTATTTGATATCTATTGTGTAGTGGGCTTTAGTAGGCAAGAACAGACCAGTATAGCTACAACAGCATTTATTGATTCAAACTGGAACTGAGGAACAGCAGGCAGTTGCCTATAATTTATACTCTGGGCCCACAGGGCTTTAACCAATCATGATCCTTGAAAAAGCCCGCCCAAATATGAATGTTCAAAGTTTCCCTCCAAAACAGTTGGAGTGAACAGTTAGGGTCATTTAAAGGTTAGTTTCACTTTAGCAGGGCTTAACACCACTATATAGATTCAATACATAACAATATCCATAGTGATATTTATATAGAAAAGTGTTGTGACTCAGCAGACGTCTTCTGTGAGTCTTTTCGGGATGCAAGATTAATTATGCAGCTGGGGCTCGTTAGGGGCATATTCTGGGGATAAAAGGACGGATGGTGCCACATCCTGGTTGCAGGAGTCAACGTTCCTTGGTTTGTGCAACATTGATTCATCATCAGTCGTGGTTTATGTAAGATACACTTGGAAAAGTGCTTTGTTTTCTGTGACCCTGATTCAAGAAGATACACTTGGAGAAGTGCTTTGATTTCTGTAACCCTGATTCGTAGAGACTTTGGAAGAAGTGCTTTGCTTTCGTTTTGTTCAACTTGTGTTGCCGTAAGAGAGATTTGTTTTGTATTCTGTTATCTGGTCAGAGACTGTATTTATGTTATTTTGGGGCTCGAAGCCAGTCTGAGACGAGAACTGATAAAGAAGGTTCCTTTTAAGTTTGTCTGCCTGCCGTTTGTTAACGAGCGGAGAAGGGGGGACAGAACAGAAAAGCATGCCTACTTCAGGAAACCTTCTCTGCAATCTCACTATGTTCTCTCATTACTTCTTTATATCATATTATTATATATGAAAGCCATTGTCTTCTGGGCTGTTTTCTCTTACACTATTTCAAAACTGTAATCAGTGGCAAAGAAAAAAAGGGAACAGGAGGTTCATTAATGAAGGATTCAGTCAAGATCATGTAAGGTATACTAATACCACTTTATAAAGTCTTAGTTAGACCACACCTAGAACAATACATCCAGTTTTGGTCACCACACTACAAAAAAGATGTTGAGACTCTAGAAATAGTACAGAGAAGAGCAAGAAAGATGATTAGGGACCTGGAGGCTAACACATACTATGAATGGTTGCAGGAACTGGCCATGGCTAGTCTAGTGAAGAGAAGGACCAGGGGAAACATGATAGTGTTTTAATATTTGAGGGATTGTCACAGAGAGGAAGGAGTCAAGCTATTTTCCAAAGCATCTGAAGGCCAGACAGGGAATAATGGATGGAAACTGATCAAGGAGACATTCAACCTAGAGCCAAAGTGGCGCAGTGGTTAAATGCAGCACTGTAGGCTACTTCAGTTGACTGCAGTTCTGCAGTTCGGCTGTTCAAATCTCACCGGCTCAGGGTTGACTCAGCCTTCCATCCTTCCGAGGTGGGTAAAATGAGGACCCAGATTGTTGTTGGGGGCAATATGCTGACTCTGTAAACCGCTTAGAGAGGGCTGAAAGCCCTATGAAGCGGTATATAAGTCTAACTGAAAAAAAAAAAAAGAAATAAGGAGAAATCTTCTGACAACAACGTTGTTGTTCTTCTGAGAACAACGGAGCAGCTTGTCTTCAGAAGTCACCAGAAGCTTTGAAGAAGAGACTGGACTGCCATCTGTCAGAAATGGCATAGGGTCTCCTGCTTGAGCAGGGGGTTGGACTAGATGACCTACAAAGTCCCTTGCAACTCTGTTATTCCATTCTATTTTAATAGTGGCAGTTGGGCTGAAGAGCGGTTCCTTTTCCCCTTGGCTCAGCTCAGCCTCAACCTCTGTGCTTCAAGTCCATTACTGGCTAATTGAATATCACTTGGCTAAGAGACTAAAGTTAGATTCAAGAGTGCTGTCTTACAACGATAATATTAAGAGTTTGGTTTTTGACAGGAAATGGCAGAGAACAGACCTGAGGAGACAGATCACTAACTATTGAATCAACCCCTGGGCTCTTCTTTAATGGTAGTTTGATCTCAGCAAATTAAGTAAAGCTAATAACTTTCCTAATACCTTGAACAGCTTTACCTGCAGAATTGAATTTATTACAACTCTGCTTAAAAAACAGAGGCAAGTGGCTCCTCTCCCCCTCAAAAAATAAAACCCCTCTGGATTTTTAACAGCATTACCAAGCAAAAGCTCTTTAATGGCCTCTCTAGTAATTCTGGCAAAATATAATGGGCTCAGATATAGACATTTGCTTGAGGGGGTCAGTAAAGTTTACTTCCATAGGGAGCTAAACATTTTTTAAAAACCCTCAACAATCTTATTCTTTTCCGACTGGAATCTGAGCAGGAGAACTTTTATCTTATTTAAAGTTTACTGCTTTAAATAAATCTATTGGAGGAGGGAGAAGGAGCAGACATCTTAATGATGAGATTTTGCCTGAATATTTCCATTGCTTAGTTAGTTTAATTTGCTTTGAAGAATTATCCTCATGAAATGTAAGGATTGTTTTGAAAATTAAGAAAGCTTTTCTTGTATTTGGGGACATCAACAAGGCTTATAACTAAACCAGTATGATGAGTAAATCAGGATTCTCCTCAGTCTTTACTTTCCATGTATAGAGTAGAGTGGAATGGAATGGAATAGAATTCTTTATTGGCCAAGTGGATTGGATTGGATTGGATTTATTACATTGATATGCCGCTCTTTTCCCCAAAGGGGACTCAGGGCGGCTCACAATTCAGTCAGGGAAGGGGGTACAGACAGGGGATGAAAAGACTAACATAACAATACACAGTTAAAACACACAACAACCATACAAATTCGAGGAGGGGGGGGAAAGCTCTTTAGCCCTAGGCCTGTTGGAACAGCCAGGTTTTAAGGGCTTTGCTGAAGGCCTGGAGGGTGGTTAGGGTTCAAATCTCCACGGGGAGCTTGTTCCAGAGGGTCGGAGCAGCCACAGAGAAGGCTCTCCTCCAGGTAGTCGCCAGTCGGCATTGGCCGGTGGATGGAATTCGGAGGAGGCCTAATCTGTGGGATCTGATGGGTCTATTGGAGGTAATTGGCAGCAGGCGGTCTCTCAAGTACCCAGGTCCAATACCATGAAGGGCTTTATAAGTGACGACTAGCGCCTTGAAGCATATCCGAAGACCAATAGGCAGCCAGTGCAGCTCGCGGAGGATAGGTGTTACGTGGGTGAACCGAGGTGCACCCACGATCGCTCACATGGCTGCATTCTGGACAAGCTGAAGTCTCCGAATGCTCTTCAAGGGCTGCCCCATGTAGAGCACGTTGCAGTAGTCCAGTCTAGAGGTCACAAGGGCACGAGTGACTGTTGTGAGGGCCTCCCGGTTCAGGTAGGGACAAGTGTGATTGGACACACAAGGAATTTGTCTTTGGTGCATATGCTCTCATATATATAAAAAGACAAGATACATTCATCAAGAATTATAAGGTACAACACTTAATGATAGTCATAGGGTACAAATAAGTAATCAGGAAACAATCAATATCAATATAAATCATAAGGATACAAGCAACAAAGTTACAGTCCTGCAGTCATAAGTGGGAGGAGATGGGTGAAGGGAACGATGAGAAGACTAATAGTATTAGTAATGCAGCCTTAGTGAATAGTTTGACAGTGTTGAGGGAATATTTTGAGACAGCTGGAATTTATATTCTTGGGCCCTCCTCTGATCAAAATCGCCAAAACAGTTATCCCATAATTTCCCACCACTTTCAGTTTGAAAAGCTGTCAAAACACACTGTAAGCCTTTTCTACTTCTTGTGTTGTTTTCTACTCTTCTAAATACGGTATGTTTTAAAAATAAAAAGAATCTAAACCTAACCATTTTGGTCAAATCTCTAAAATATAAAGTTATAAAATATTTCTAATTCGAAACGTTCTAAACTCCAAATGTACCAAAGTGTTCCCATTTGCTGTTTCTCAGGAAAGGCACTCAGGTTCAAGGTCGATATGTTTAGGATTTAGGATTTTATTAATATTTATAGGCCACCCTTTTCCCTGAGGGGACTCAGGGCGGCTTACATAAAATAGGGAGGGGGGGGTACAAAACAATAAACATAAAACAATACATAAAAGTAAAATAGTACACAACATTCATTCATCATTCGGGTGGGGACAGATTGTGATCTTTATCCCCAGGCCTGACGGGATAGCCAGGTGTTAAGGGCTGTGCGGAAGGTCTGGACGGTGGTGAGGGTACGAATCTCCACGGGGAGATCGTTCCAAAGGGTCGGAGCTACTACTGAAAAGGCTCTCCTCCGTGTAGTTGCCAGTCGACACTGACTGGCAGATGGAACTCGGAGGAGGCCTAATCTATGCGATCTAATTGGTCGCAAGGAGGTAATTGGCAGGAGGCGGTCTCTCAAGTTTCCAAGTTCAGAACTATCCTGAAAAATCTTCCAACAAAGTTGGTTATTCAACATATTATGCATAATGTACTAGTTTGAAGTATATTACAATCTCTTATGGTCTCCAAATATTTCTTTTTTCTTTAAAAAAAAATGAACTGGTTGGAGCTTATGACACACATGGGAAAGAAAGAGACTCTTCTCCCCAAAGTGGCAATATAACTCTTAAAGATTTTAGCATCCTCTTACCAGATCAGGGAACTCCAGGGTCAAAAGGTTTCCAAATGTTCAGTCACTAGGAGCTGTGGGAATCAGGCTGTCCTGCTCCATTTTTCTCCTTTTTAATGGGATTAGCAAATTCCTTTGAACTAGATGAAAGATGGCAGATGGACAAAGTATCTTGGAGATGTCACCTACCCTACGAAATTAGTATTCACACAGCTTCTGCTAGCTGATCAAAGGTTTAATTTCCATTATGACCTACAGTATAGTTAAGCCTCAAGGGTATTTCCGACTTCATATGCCTTGAAGACAAAATTAAAAACACTGGAGATTTGGTGGCCTGATTTGTACTTGACTACAGACAGCTGCTTTACATTTTCCCTGCTCAACTTCAATAGAAATATAGGTCTTTAAATAGTTTCAACTGGAAATACCGGCATTGTCGAATATTATTTATGCATCTTTACTTTAAATAATTCTCATTAACATAATAACCTGTTTTCCCCAACTAAAAACTCAAATTCAATAAAAATTTATTCTATTCTCTAAAAATGTGTGAAGGGGGCATGATGGCTCAGTGGTTAAAGATGCTAAGCTTGTCAGTTGGAAAGGTTTGAGACCCAAGCGCTATGCAACAGGTGAGCTCCGGTTACTTGCTCCAGCTGCAAGCTGAAAGAGTTCCACCACAAAACCGCGGTCGACTAAAGTGCGCTCGACGAAACTGCGTACCTGACGTCATCACAGCGCGACGAAAAAAGCACGCTGTGAGCGCTAAAGCTAAAATTAACACCTAAACCTAACCCCCCGAAACCTAACCCTAAACCTAACCCTAAACCTAACCCTAAACCTAACCCTAAACCTAACCCTAAACCTAACCCTAAACCTAACGCTTAACCTAACCCTAAACCTAACCCTAACCCTTAACCTAACCCTAACCCTAACCCTAACCCTAAACCTAACCCTAACCCTAAACCTAACCCTAAACCTAACCCTAAACCTAACGCTAACCCTTAACCTAACCCTAACCCTAACCCTAACCCTAACCCTAACCCTAAACCTAAACCTAACCCTTACCTTAACGTGAATTGGCTTGCTTTCAAAGTGCTTTTTAAAGCGCCCTTTTTTCTCCACGGTCGCTGTTGTCGCGCTGCTGATGACATCAGCGACGCGCTTTAATCGGGCGCGCTTTAGTGGACCGCGGTTTTGTTGTGCCACGGTTTAAAAGCAGATAAGGAGAGCAGATAAACAGGTACTGTTTTGGTGAGAAGGTAACATTGTTCCATGTGCCTCGGCTTGTAGCCATGCTGGCCACATGACCACAGAAGCATCTTTGGACAACGCTGGCTTCCTCGGCTAGAAAATGGCGATGAGCATTGTCCCCTAGAGTCAGACATGACTGTACAAAAGAACCTTTACCGTTCTCTTTTAAAAAATGTCTCTTCAGTTCTGTTTTAGTTCAGAGGGAATAGCAGCAATCTAGTGCTATTGTCCATAAGCAAAAGACTAACTTTGACTACATTGCTTGTGATTAAACAGGCAGGATTGTGTGCATATATATTTCATCCAGTTTTCCTTGGAAAAAATACTATATCAGCAGTGGTGGAACAACAATAAAACTACACTTGAACCAAACATTAAACATGATACCATATGAAAATGTGAGTCATTTCAAATTTTGCTGTGTTCGTAGGCACAAAGTTTATATGTATGCATACATGATTTTTGGGTATATTATTTCAGGCTGGCATGATGCCCTATCAGTCAGATTATTGGCTAAAGGAATAAATAGCAATAGCAATAGCAGTTAGACTTATATACCGCTTCATAGGGCTTTCAGCCCTCTCTAAGCGGTTTACAGAGAGTCAGCATACTGCCCCCAACAACAATCCGGGTCCTCATTTTACCCACCTCGGAAGGATGGAAGGCTGAGTCAACCCTGAGCCAGTGAGATTTGAACCGCTGAACTGCTGATCTAGCAGTAGCCTGCAGTGCTGCATTTAACCACTGCGCCACCTCGGCTCATAAAGAAATAAGGAAGAAAGATTACTCAATTATTTATTTTTTTATATTTTTATTTATTTATTTGTCTTGTATGCCGCCCACTCCCGAAGGACTCCGGGCGGCTCACAATAGACAAGGGAAGGGGGAAAACTAGACAAGACAACACTTTAAAAACAAAAACCGCAACATTCACAATTTCCGTGGGGCTGGATGTTTCACAGGCCCCCCAGCCTGCTGGAGCAGCCAGGACTTGGTGGCTTTGCGGAAGGCCGGGAGGGTAGTAAGGGTCCGGATCTCGACAGGGAGATCATTGCAGAGGGATATTAGATTGAGAGATAGGCAAGATTAGTTTAAGTCTTGAGTCAGGGATAGTTTTGGTTTTTTTAAATGAAGCAGACTATGTTTAGACTTGATTGCAAACTTTTCTGGTGGAAAATAGTTGAGAAGTCCAATACTACAGATTAGGACGAAGATAATTAGATGGCGCTCAGATGGTGCTCAGTTCCAGTTTGGTGATACAGCCCAAAAATAAGCGATAGAGAAACGGATAAGTAAAATTTGTCTTTCCAAACGATGTCATAGAACTAATAGGATTTGCAAGCAATCACAAGACTAAGTTGCAGCTACAACTCTTCAGGGATAAAAGTGAAATTACAAGGTTTGTTTGCAAATTTAGGATAATTATATTGGATTATAACACTTCAGTCAGCAGGCCATGGTAGTCTTCTTAAATATTGTAGTAAGAGAGTGATAATAATTGCCTTTTAACCACACTGGTATTGACATGTTGCCATATTCTTTTAATAAAATAGTGAACTGTTAAACCCGAATTATTAATATCTCTTCCTTCAATTTATTCCTTTCAAAAGGGCTTTCAGCCATTTATAAAACTCTTCTAATTAATATCCTTAGTTTTTTTGAGCACAAAAAAACTGTCCCAAGGAACTGAGAATTGCATTTACATTAAGTTGATGGTACATATTCCTACTGTATTTTTTTTAATTTAATTTTAAAAAAACTTTTTGATAGTATTCTGATACATAATATTGGGGGAAAGACAGACAAGCATACAATTCTATAAAGATGGAAGGTTCAGAAGAGCAGCAGTTCTATATTATTTATATATTTATAAATAAAGGATGTAAACAAGGAACTGATTAGGAGAGATGTTATATTCCAAAAATGTGGTCCTTTCATACATAATACAAGACGTACTGCTGTTAAATAGCATCTGCAGTATTAAAGATTAGATGTGTCTTTTCAAACTTACACTTTGTGTTTCCATAATCTTATCAGAATTAATGGAATCTCACATTCCAGCAGTAGAGGTGGTGTTATTAGAGAGATATAGAGAATTAAGATTTGAATTCTGTATGTCTTTAGCTGGGGCTAAATCACATTGAGATCCATGGGCATGACGTAAAAAATTAATTTTATTAAAAGGAGAAAAGGGCACTGGACATTTCCAAAGATTATATTCCTTTCACTCACTAGGTAACACTAGACAGTGTGTGACTCTTTTTGTCTACGCATCATTTGCAAGAAATAATCCAAGACAGTTCAGGACATCAATCTAAATGCATTTAATGTTTGGGTTTTGAGAACTTAAGGATAAGGCTGTGATGGTGAACCTATGGCACGCATGGCAGAGGTGGCATGCGAAGCTCTCTGGGTAGGCATGTGCACCATCACCAGCTGCTCTTCTGGTTTCAGGTGCACACATGGGCACCGGACAGCTGGTCTTCATGGATGCCAGAGCACTGGAAAATGGCCTGAAAATGGCCAAAAAAATCAGGTTGTTTTCTGGCCATTTTTGGCCCCCAAAATGGCCCGAAAATGGCCCAAAAACAGACATGTATGCGCCAGCCGGCTGGTTTTCAGGTTTACAGCACTCTGGTGCGTGCGCATGCACATGTGTTTTGGTTTGGGCACTTGGTGCCGAAAAGGTTCGCCATCACTGGGATACAGTGATGTGCGGTCAGCTTTAGGGCTGGTGAGGCACTTTTTAGACTTGTGGACTTCAACTCCCAGAATTCCACAGCCAGGCATGCTCAGTTCCGATTTAAAGCGACAGCATTTTTCCCCCTTGCAAAATAAGTTTTCCCATTCTTTTTCTTCTCCCTCCCCCTCCTTCCTCCCTCCCCCCTCTCTCAAACAGACACACGCACACAGAGAACTTGGATCCCTCTCTCATTCACTTACTCTCAAACAAACACAAACACAGAAGTTAGATTGGATATATTTTCCAAAGGCTTGAAAGCAGCTCCTCTGCCATAACCCCCCCTTCCCCTGCTGCCTTCCGATCAAACTTTTTGAATTCCTCCCCCCTCCCCACACATTTTCCAGCTGTTTCAGAGACGATTTCAACTCTGCTTCTGCCTGCCCTGCCCTCCCCTCATGAAAGGCCAGAGCTCTGTCAGACTGAGCTAGTTGCTCCCAGAGAACTCTAAAAAGCCTCTAAAAATGCCCTCTACAGGAGGCGAGAGAATACGCGCCTCATTTGCATAAGGAATTTTTTGCTTGTTAACCCTTGCTTAACTCTTGAAAGGCGAAAACTTCCTTATGCAAAAGAGGCCCCTAGTTCTCTGGCCTCCTCCTATGGTTAACACCAAGCACTGTTCCAAGTCACTGTGAATCTGGCAGCAACTACCTTGGCTTTAATTATTTTTAAAAAATTCTTTAAAATTCTTTCCTTTTCCTCATGACTGGTGAGGCCACGCCTCCCTTGCCTCTAGTGACTGCACGTCCCTGCTGGGATAGGGGGTAGGGAGGACAGCCGTTTCATTTCTTTTTATCTCTGCATGTCAGATACAGGCTGATAAAAATTACTAATGCCTTTGCTCTAAAATCTCTGTCTTTGGTCTAATACTAGGATGTAGCTTACATGACCAAAAACGTGCAAGCTTTTCCAAATGTTTGGACTTTTCCATTTCTTCCCCACCCCCAATCGACTGTATTTTGGTCTTGTAATTCCTGTCAGCCTTTTATGACATTTTGGTTGGTACTAATAAAAGAATTGCTCAGCTCTGGCTTTTAGAAATTGATTAGACCATTCATCTGTCAACTTAAATATTGAGCTGGATTTAACTATGCTGCTTTGTAATCCTACAGTATTGGAGCTGCAAATCTCTAGACAACGGTTAGATGGGAACAAAGAGATAACAAAAAAAAATTAATTTATTTGCTGCTTTCTAGTGATTGCTAGGATTCTTGCAGCCCATGTATGATAAGTTCTTGCAAGGCTTATACCTTTCATATTGTGCCATATACTAGATTGGACTTGTGTGCAAACCCACCCCCACCCCACATGTTTATGAGAATAAACTTTAGGAACTGAAGGAAAAGTTAGAAGCAGTAGAAGATTGGTGAGCTCAAAATTGACCCTCATGAAAACTTGACACCAGGTTTCAAGCAAGCTCAAGCCATTTGGTCCTGATTTGAATAGAGATACATATACCATAGCAATAGCAATAGCAGTTAGACTTATATACCGCTTCATAGGGCTTTCAGCCCTCTCTAAGCGGTTTACAGAGTCAGCATATTGCCCCCACAGTCTGGGTCCTCATTTCACCCACCTCGGAAGGATGGAAGGCTGAGTCAACCTTGAGCCAGTGAGATTTGAACTGCTGAACTGCAGCTAACAGTCAGCTGAAGTGGCCTGCAGTACTGCACCCTAACCACTGCGCCACCTCGGCTCTTATCATATGGTTTAAAAACCATATCAGGGTTTTTAAAACTCTTTTTTCCCCTTATAAGTTACTCAAAGATAGATAGGTAGGAAGTTGAGGAAAGTACTTTGCAGAGGGAGAAAACAGGAGGAGTTAACATTCCATTTCCTTCGATAGAAAAGGCATGGTGAGAACAGTTTCCTATATTAATGATGGGACATTCGTTTCTATAATACAGTTAGTTTCTAAGTATACTTTCCAGGTTAAGAGAAAATGCAAGCTCCTTTGGTAGCACTTATCGTCATCTCGTTCTCTTCAAGATTTTGGCTTGCTTGTTTTAGGATTAAGAAAAAAGAAAGGTGGGAAGGGAAGGTGAAGTGGAGATTAGGGTAAGATTAGAATAGAATAGAATAGAATAGAATAGAATAGAATAGAATTTTATTATTTGTATGCCTCCCTTCTCCGGGAGGACTCAGGGCGGCGAACAATTCAAAAGGGGAAAAAGGGGAACATAGAACGAAATACAGATAATTAAAACAAGCAAGAGTCGCACAGCCATACATGTCGAGAGGGGAGGGAACTCATCAACCCCAGGCCTGCTGGCAAAGCCAGGTTTTGACTGCTTTTCGGAAGGCCTGGAGAGAGGTGAGGGTCCGAATCCCTGCGGGGAGTTCGTTCCAGAGGGCCGGAGCTGCCACAGCGAAGGCCCTCCCCTGGGTAGTAGCCAGATGGCATTGGCTAGTAGATGGAACCCGGAGGAGGCCAACCCTGTGTGATCTAATGGGTCTGTGGGAGGTAATTGGCAGCAGGCGGTCTCTCAAGTTTAGGGTTGCAATCTATTGGATTGGACTTTATGGAAGGTTATTTTAAAATACAACACCCCCCCTCCCCTTAAGGTTTATCTACCATTTTCAGGAATGTTATTCAGGATCATATATTACTAGACATATTTTCCACACTGGTACAGGACTGTGTGCCAATTCAAAGTAGCTTTAAACGAGTGTGATGCTACCAACTGCTAACACTCTCATAACCAGATGACAAAAATTTGGCCAAGAACTTGATGGCAGTCATGAGATGGATGTGAATCAAAGTCTCTGCTGTTATCATGCAGCCAAGACAGCTGTAATCAACTGTGTGGAAGTGGACCACTCACATATTTCTGGCTCACTTATAGTATACTAGCTCATAACCAGACGTTGCCCGGGTATTTATTTATAGAGGGAAAATGTCCGGACATAATTTGTAATGATTGATTTTCCCTCTTACCAGAGGAAGCCCCCTTGTGGAGTACTGAGAAGCCGTTACCATGGCAACTCAACTGCACTGTACAATAGAAGCCATTTTAAGGCACAACAGACTGTATCTTAACAGAACACACACCCCGAGGGGTATTAGGGGTGTCTTACCCCCACAGTGTTTTTTTTTCCAGAGAGTAAGTCATCTGTGTACCATGTTTGGTTGAAATTGCTCAAGGCATTCCAGAGTTATGCTGGAAAACACACACACACACACGCACACACACACAAACAGAGAGAGAGAGGGAGAGAGAGAGAGAGAGAGATTTGAAACTACAATAACAGTAGTCTCCCCCCATCTCTCTCTGTCTCCTTTTTGAAATGATGGATCTCTGTAAATTTTGCAGGTGGTCCATTTCATTATTTAGAAGAAAACCACCAGGCTATCTGGTTCCTGGGCTTCTGGGTCTTTTAAAGATAAAGACAGCTTGATGTCTTTTTTTTTTTACTTCCCCTCAGAGAAACCACATTCTTTTTGTTGCATGTAACAAATTGACACTTCATAAAATAAGCACAACCCTGACATGATTGAGACTCCCTGGTCTTAACTTCCACGAGGTACGCCATCCTAGCTTTCATATCTGGGCCTGTCAAAATGAGAGCTGATTTATGTTGAAAAGGTGCCAGTGGTTTCAGTCATAAAGAAGACAAAGTCAAAGGTTATCAGAAAGAGAGACAACCAATTCACTAGTATTATTCTTCAATCTGCTAAGGATAACTACAGCGAGTATGTCAGAAATCGGAATCTTGCAGAGGGCCAGGTTCTAAAGATGTAGTGCAAAAGAACGTCCTTGTTCTTTTGGCCATTCCTATATGAGCTGTTATGTCTTCAATATTTTAAGCTGTCTGATTTTGACATCTTTATTTTTGTTCTGACTTGCATGCAATCATAGGGGACTACTTTTATGTAAACATGGCTAGGAGTAAGATTAATCATATTTTTATATCCTTCTGTGCTATTTTTCCAAAAGATTCCCAATGGGGCTTACAAACAAAGTTTTTAGAAGGGGAAATTCTTTTCTGTTAGAAAGGAAAAATAAAAACAGAGAAGGTGCTCTTAAAATCTTATTCCGATGCTGCTTTTTAACTCCTATATTTGTTACTTATTTGATATCTGGCATGGAAGAAACTACTGGAATCAGGAATGGCTTTTTTTTTTTGTCCATTCCTTTCGCTAATTAAATCCACAATAGGTTTTTCAGTTAATACTGAATAAGTCATATGTTTCTACCACTGCAACAATGCGTGAATTTGATTTGCAAAGCCAGTAATTAATTCATAGATGCATAAACCACACATTTTTGGTACCAGGGCCTTAGTTAATCTGCAATATGACTAAAGTAAGAATTAGGTAAACACACCTGCCTCGTTAAAAAAAATATAATGACGATAAAAATTAGAGAGCCACACTAAAGCGTAATATAGGCGATTAAACTGCATTAATAGAACAAGCTTCAGCTAATCTTATCTCTCTTGGGAAGGAGTTTCAATAATTAGGGTGCTGCTGTGACACAAGGCTTCACTGAGTACTCACCAAAGTAGCCTCTTTAGCTGACTGGGCCAATTATTAAACATACTAATTTAGAATATTCTATACATGGCAGAGCTGCATTGGAAGACCCACTGAAAGGAACAGATTTGGTACAGGAACACGATGTTCTTGCTGGATTGTCCTTCTTGCAGTGAGACAGTAAAATTTGCACCACAGAACAGTGGCCTTAAATACCGAGGAGGAGAAATGGTTAAATATGTTATTTAAGAAACAGGAAGAGATCAATTAAATATTTGGGCCATTAGAATTTGCATGAATGCTAAACAGAACGCTTTCCCAAGGTTCTTGTTCATATTAAAATTCAGCAGAGCCAATTGATTTGTGGTTTTCCTGCTCAGTTTAGCAATCCTCACATGTTACACAAACACACAAGCAAAAACAGACACACTGACACACACACACATGGGGGGGGGAGAGAGTGTTTTGATATGATTACTGTTGCTAAGGAAACCTTTCATCCATACAAAGCTAGAAAAGAAAGAGAAAACTATTTTATTTGTAATATCCAAAGCGATGTTGAGAAACATATTTGAGGAGAACATTAAACATCATTGGCAGAACATTCATTTTTAATTTGTATCATATACAGTCTTGAGCCCCTGCTATTTTGACTAGGGCCACTTTGGTGCCAATTACAACATTTCAAAAAGGCAGTTTTCTTCCTGCATGGGATATTATCATCAGAAATAATTCTGACTATTGTGGCTTATTTTATGGACCTGGAATAAAGCAAACCATTGTTAAAGCGACTTGGGAATCTGGCTGCAGAGATACATCACATGCATATGACTTTACAAATGCATTATTAGTTGGTGCAGTCTTATTATAAAGCTGTTATTATATACCTCTTGGGAGAATTTGAAATTTGAAACTGTTCTTAGGGGCAGCTTATGCACCAATTCAACTGACATAAAAGTCTCCACAGCTTTTCTGTGGCTTGCATAAAAATTGTCTTGTATGGGAATCTCTGTTGCTCTTAAAATAAATATAGCCATGCATGTTCAATGTATTACTTAATTAACATATCGTTTAATTCAGCCCTAATTTGCAAGGAGAAAGAAAACCAAGGAAAAGAAATACAGTATTACAAGTGGTAAAGCCAAATTTTCATCCTGAAGGTTTTCTGCTGTAAAATACATATTCTAAGATGCTTTTAGAAATTTCTATTACTAGAAATTATTACATGGATTAAAAAAAAGATGTCAGCCTGGGCCACATGCTTGTGGTGGTGGTGAGAAATTTCTATTACTAGAAATTATTACATGGATTAAAAAAAAAGATGTCAGCCTGGGCCACATGCTTGAAGCTCCACCTTGTGTCACCAAAGAGTGGAGCTTCAATTGCAGAGCTTTGGCTGCTATCTTGAATTCTTCTCATCTCTTCTATGACCATCCCTGTTCTTTACCGTTGGGGATGCTCATATCTCGTAATTTCTTCTGCAGAATGGGCAGAGCCAATAACAGGTCTGTAGATTTACAAGCCACGTCGGTTCCACCACAAAACCGCGGACGACAAAATCGCGGTCGGCAAAAGCGCGTATGTGACGTCATCACAGCGCGACGAAAAAGATCGAAAAATGTAAAAATAAAGCGAAAACCTTACCCTAACCCCCCCAAACCTAACACTAAACCTAACCCTAAACCTAACCCTTAAGCTAACCCTAAACCTAACCCTAAACGTAACCCTTAACATAACGAAAAACCTAACGCTAACACTTAACCTAACGCTAAACGTAACGATAACGCTCTAAAGCTAACCCTAACCCTTAACCTAACCCTAACCCTAACCCTAAACCTAACCCTTACCTTTATGTGAATCGGCTTGCTGTAATTTAATTTTTGTTAATTTTTATTTCAATTTTTCAATCTTTTTCGTCGTGCTGTGATGACGTCAAATGCGCGAATTTGTCGATCGCGCTTTTGTGGTCCGCGGTTTTGACGGGTCATGAGCCACGTCCTGGAAAGCATTCTTAAAAATGAGCGGCTGGATTTATAAGTCTGCCTAACTCAAACAAGGTGATTCTGAGCAGTTTACAACGCCAACAAAGCAAGCAATAGCCCTCCCATAACTAGCAATATCCCCGTAGCATTACGACATAGCACTAGCAATAGCACTTAGACTTATATACCGCTTTGCAGTGATTTACATCCCTCTCTAAGCATTTTACAGGCAAGCTGTATTTCTCCCAACAACCTGAGTCCTCATTTTCCCCAGCTCGGAAGGATGGAAGGCTGATGGAATTTGAACTGCCAGATTGCATACCTCCCAACGTCCAATAAGAACTCACAGGTTAGGCCTCCTCCGGGTGCCGTCGGCCGGACAATGCCGATTGGCGACCACTCAGGGGAGAGCCTTTTCTGTAGCTGCTCTGGCTCTGTGGAACGAGCTACCTACAGAGATCCGGACCCTTCCCATGCTTGCGGCCTTCCAAAAAGCCACCAAGACTTGGCTGTTCCGGCAGGCCTGGGGTTGCTGATTCAAATCAGGTTCAACCCCCAATTAAACCGGATGTATGTTGTGTTTTTAATACTGTTTGTATTGTTTGTATTCTCCCCCTGTATGTTATTTTATTTCATTCGTATTTGTAAGCCGCCCTGAGTCCCCCGGGATTGAGCGGCATATAAACCCATTAAATTGTGAATTGCGAAATTGCAGGAAGCCGGCAATCAGCAAAAGTAGCTGCAGTACCGCACTCTGACCACTATGCCGCTGAGGCCCTTAATGTACAATATATAAATATAAAAATGGCAACCAAGCATCACAACAAAAGAACAAAAAGGGGATTCCACCCAACTGGCCCCTAATACTTGGGTGGAAAGTCAGGACCTGTCAGGTTTCATAAAGGACAAGGAGAGACAACACCTGTCATATATTGGTGAAAGGATCATCCCAGAAAATAGGGACCACAGAAAAGGCCTGTTTCCTAGGCCCAATAAAATGCCATGTTTTAAAAGAAGCAACCCAAACATACTTGTCGTATGGAAGTGTCTGGAGTGGGCAGATGTTCCTGAAGAAGGCTTCCTCAAATAACCATTCCTGTGCCACGTAGGGCTTTTAAGGTGATAACCGCTTTCCTGAATCTCATCCAGAAGCCTATTGGTAGTAAAGTTCACAGAATAGCAGCATTATGTGAGCATAACAAGAGGCACCCACAACTATTCTTGTTGCTGCATTCTGGACCAACAGAACCTGCCAGATGACCTGCTAGGGCAGCCCTGTGTAGCAAATGTTTCAGTCAGGGGTGGTATTCAGCAGGTTCTGACCAGTTCTGCAGAACCGGTAGTGGAAATTTTGACTAGTTTGGAGAACCGGTAAATACCACCTCTGACTGGCCCCGTCCCCATCTATTCTCTGCCTCTCGAGTCCCAGCTGATCAGGAGGAAATGGGGATTTTGCAATAAACTTCCTCTGGAATGGGGAGGGAATGGAGATTTTACAATATCCTTCCCCTGCCATGCCCACCAAGCCATGTCTACAGAACTGGTAGTAAAATTTTTTAATCCCACCACTGGTTTCAATAATCTAATTGGAGGGTAATTAAGGTGCGTGACCCGTCAAAACCATGCTCGACTAAGCCGCTCCCAATTAAACCGCGTCGCTGATGTCATCAACAGGGTGACAACAGCCAGCGCGGAGAAAGAAGGGCGCTTTAAATAGCGCTTTGACAGCAAGCCGATTCAACTTAAGGTAAGGGTTAGGTTTAGGGTTAGCTTTAGGGTTAGGTTAAGGGTTAGGTTTAGGTTTAGGGTTAGATTAAGGGTTAGGGTTAGGGTTAGGGTTAGGTTAAGGGTTAGGTTTAGGGTTAGGTTAAGGGTTAGGTTTAGGGTTAGGGTTAGGATTAGGATTAGGTTTAGGGGGGTTATGTTTAGGTTTAGGGGTTAATTTTAGGTTTAGGATTTACAGCATGCTTCTGTCTCCGCGCTGTTGTCGCCCTGTTGATGACGTCGGCGACGTGGTTTAGTCGGACGCGGTTTAGTCGAGCGCGGTTTTGTGGTGGAACCATTAAGGTGTGAGTGACCATGGTCCAGGAATGGACACAACTGTACACAAGACACAGTTGTGCAAAAGCACCAACATACTACAGCTGCCACTTGCTCATATCAAGTTTGAACAGAGAAAATTTCCTCCAGGGATTGGTCCAAATTCAATTTATGCTAATTATAATGTACTTTGTCACACTATAAATGTTGGTATGCAGGTTTAAATACCAAGTGCCCAAAAAAATCACATTGTGGATTATTGTTATGAGCATACCAACAGGCAATTCTCAGAAAAGGCTGGGTTTCTTTTTTGTAAAATTGCTGCAAGAATCACAAAAAACCAGAGCCTGACATGCACTCAACGAAGTGACAGCTCCAATCAAATTTGGAGGAAAAACTTTTTAAATTCTAAAAATGCTCAAAAAACATTTGGAATTGAAAACTTGTTGGGCATAACAGAGAAAACCAGTGACAAGTTCTTATAAATTCAAGATAGAGAAAGTGATCTATAGTTGTGTGCATGCACACCTGTGCAGAAGACACCTACAGTATGTACATTGCAAAGAACTACCATCCAATTTATTTTGTGCTTTGTTGTAATTTTAAATGGCTTGACCAGAGGTGGGTTCCTACCAGTTCACACCTATTCGGTAGAACCGGTTCGTCAAATCTACCGAACTGGTTAGAAGAGGTTCCACCAGTGGACCCAGAAAGCAGGCCACACCTACAGAAGAGGTTCCGAAATGTTTTGAAACCCACCACTGGTCCTTGGATATGATTATTCTACACTATCATGCTCATATTTATAAAACTCAGTGCCTCTGTGAAAGGCAAGGATGACTACTGCGTTTGTGGTGCAATCAAAACATTGCGTGTGTTGAAGTTGTTTTAACGCAAACCAAAGATGCCTTTTAAAAAACAAGTTTACATCATATTCTTATGCATGCCAGTGCTGTGTGTGAGGTAATTTAAGGTGGTTCTGACAAGTATCGTCGGCATCTTCATATCCGGTCACGTGGGCAGTAAGCCACTCCCATCCGGTCACATGGGCGGCAAGCCACTCCCACAAAGGAGGCCACACCCACAGAGTAGGTTCGAACAATTTTTGAAACCCACCACTGGGCTTGACGTTATCGTTATGTTTTCATTATTCTATTATTTACCTTTTCTTTTTAAGAGAAAGGAAGTTTTAAAAAGAATTATTATTCATGACAATTACTGTATTTAATTGAGATGTTCATTTGATTCATTAATCATCTGTGATAAAGCACAGGATTTCCTGAGTTTATTTTAGAACAAACATAGATATAATTGTGCTGATTATATGTCAGAGTATCCTTTAAGTCATATTTATACCTTTCAGGAACCTCAGTCTGTCTACATGAAGCACTATAATATGCACTTTGGAGTTGAAAATGATATGTTCTTTGGCGTAGTTCAGGCTTATATATTATTAATTGCTCTCTGTTTTGTTTTGTTTTAAAAAAAACTCTCAGTGGGGACCATTGAATTCTAAGGATTTGGGATTTCCCACCCCCATCTCACCATCCAAATTAAGACAAGAGAAGGAACGGTGTATTAGCAGTGCTAATACTTTTTATGCTGTCCCTGAAAGTGCTTGGGAAAAAAATCAAGTTTATTATTTTCACAGATGTTTTTTGCCGTGACCCGACAAAAGCGCGAACGTCATAAGCGCGCCGACAAAACCGCGGCGCTAAAACCGCGATGTCAAAAGTGTGTCGACAACAGCGCGCCGACAGAAGCGCGATTTAAGTTAAGGTAAGGTTTAGGGTAAGGTTTAGGGTTATGTTTAGGGTTAGGTTTAGGGTTATGTTTAGGGTTATGTTTAGGTTTAGGTTTAGGGTTAGGGTTAGAGTTAGGGTTAGGGTTAGGGTTAGGGTTAGGTTTAGGGTTAGGTTTTGGGTTAGGTTACAGCGCGCTTCTGTCGGCGCGCTGTTGTCGGTGCGCTTCAGGGCTCATTCGTCGTTCATTCGTCGTGCGGTTTTGTCGGCGCGGTTTTGTCACCGCGGTTTAGTGAGGCGCGCTTTTGTCGTTCGCGCATTTGTGGTGGAACCGGTTTTTGCTGCTCCTTTGAAAATAGCTTTTTTTATATAAGGAATAATTGTCTAGTTCAAAAGAGTAAGAGTTAAAAAGTAGTGTCTGGTAAGAAAAGCTGAAATCCTTGATCCTAACATTTTAAAATAAATACATAGACCAAATATTTTCGTTACTTCAACTTTTCTCGTGAACCCTTAACAACTTTATTTTATTTCTCGCTGGTATATAGAACTTCCCTATGGATTAACAGCATGAAAAAGAAATACATTTAGCCCAGAGAAAATATATATGGCTGATTTATATGGATGCACTGAATTTGTTTTTAACTAGTTGGCTCTAGATTATGCATTTTTATGAATTCAACTTCTTTTTGAGATTGCCTTTGGATCGAAACATTTAAATTTGGTAGAACTCATGCAGAGATACCATTATGGATTAACATTCTGTGCTTGTTTCTTTCACTCCAGGGATCTTGTGTTTCAAAATATCTCACAGGTGACATTCACCCGTTTCTAAAAATAATAATAAAACCATAAAAAAGTTCAGCTGACTCAGAGAATAGTCATATGGTTAAGCCTTTTGTTTTTCCTAACGTCCACAGAAAGGTCAAACTATTGTCTAACCTCATACATAAGTATATTGTGTCTGACCTAGTAGTAAGAAAAATTAAAAGTGAAGAGGAGAAGGATTAACAAGATCTAACATCTGTGTCTAACTTCCCCCTGTTTTTTCTATTAGGGAAACAGAGAAATATTTTATCTTAGGACATTTAATTGTATGCAGGCTTTTAACCTTCCACTTAGTCTGAATCTATTACCTTTTCCCACAGCCGTTAACAGTGGAAAGGAGTGTAACTTCTAAGTTTGACTTTGTGGTACTTGAAAGGCCAAGCCACGAGAAAATAATTATGAATGTTGTACCGCTGCTCAAAATAAAAACATAGCTAAAAATGAGAAACTATACTCTTTTGATTTAGAACATGGTTATGCAAACTTTTGGCTTGCCTGGGCCACATTGAGTGAAGAGGATTTGTCTTGGGCTGCATATAGATATATATGCTATACAGTAGGGGTGGGTTGCTATCAGCATTACTGCCAGTGTGGTACACAAAAAGTTTTGCACGCTCCGCGCATATGCACATTTGCAACTAATTCGCATGCGCACAACATTAGAAAGGGGAAAAAAATTACATTTTTCCAATGAAGATTGTTCTGCGCCTGCTCAGAACCAAAAAAACAAAATGGCGTTGCCGCCGATAGAACCGGTTCGGGGGCGTTAATACCTACTTGGTCCGAACTGGTAGGAACCCACCTCTTATATACAGTAGCTAATGTCCAGAGACACATTTAACTTTTGGGCAGTGGATTGGGCATGCCTGATCCAGAACATTTTGATTTCAATCAATGCAAAGGATCAGTCCAATTCTCACAGCTAAGAATTTAAAAACAAATTAGGTTCAAGCTGAGGATTAACTAATAGTCGGTCTATGTATGTACGGTATGTATGCATATACAGTTGGATTTGTGTGTATTCACTGAACTCTTATATATGAGAATATATGTTCATTGAAACTGTTCTGATCCAGCCTTTGTAAGGAGTGATCAGACATTTACTTGTGAGTAAAACAACCCCTTTTTTTATAACATGGATAAACAAGAAATCAAACATAATTAGTCCCAACAAACCTCGGTTTAGCCAGGAAATCCAAATTGCTTGCTGTATACTAGAAACAAACAGCTGTCTGCAACAACCGGCCACTCCTAAACCCCTCCTATTTAGTCCCAGCCAGGGAGGGACTGGCTATCATCTGCGTCTGCCTCTCCCTGAGAGCCGGCTTATTGTTTTCCTTTGCTCTCCTCTCCCTTCCTCTCTGCGCAAATGCATTCTGGGCATGTGTTGGAGAGTTGCTACAGAATGTCCCTATCTTGCTGCCTGATGGAGAATCTCCCTAGTTGGCAAGACACGTGGCATGGAGGACTTCTGGTCATCCTTCCCAGTGGAGTGGAGCATGTAGATTCCTGCCTGAGCTTCATAACACCTATCCATGACGGTTCCACCACAAAACCGCGGTCGTCTAAAGCGCGCTCGACGAAACCGCGTATCTGACGTCATCACAGCGCGACGAAAAAAGCACGCTGTGAGCGGTAAAGGTAAAATTAACGCGTAAAACTAAACCTAACCCCCCCAAACCTAACTCTAAACCTAACCCTAAACCTAACCCTTAACGTAACCCTAAATCTAACGTTAATCCTTAACCTAACCCTAACCCTAACGCTTAACGTAACCCTAACCCTTAACCTAACCCTAACCCTAACCCTTACCTTTACGTGAATCGGCTTGCTTTAAAAGCGCTTTTTAAAGCGCCCTTTTTTCTCCGCGATCCTTGTCGTCGCGCTGCTGATGACGTCAGCAATGCACTTTAATCGGGCGCGCTTTAGTGGACCGCGGTTTTGTCATGCCACGATCCATGACATCTGCCCATACTCCCTAGCATTCCCTGCTCATGTTCCTAACAACCACCCTTTGCACCCAATCCCAGCCTGTCATAAATCAGCCACTGATTCTGCCTTCTCCAAATGCTAAAGGAAATGGAGTCTGGCTTCCCAGTGTGCACTTGTTTTGAGAGTGCGGGCTGATGGGGAAATGGGTTGGGTTAGTTTCAAACAATATACTTGGTATTTGTCCCTCTGGCCACTAGAGGGGACTAGAGAGCAACAACAGTATATAAAAGTTATATGCTGGGGCATGACATCCCCACTCTGTCAAAGGAGTTGCTGCTGGAGTATGACATTTATTCCCAAGAACATTTGTTCTTGCCATAAAGTTGGTCCTAGATCTGAATCGGCAGGCTTGAAGCACATGTCAATTCCAAGGATGTCAAGGATCATTGCCTTGCTTAGTTCTCTCAGCATCTGCTGCTACTTATTTCCTGGTCTTAGGTGGTGCAATGCCTTCTTGGATATTTCCTCAGTTGGTGACAACCTGTCACTAAGTGTACTTCTTCACTGACAGTGATATCAACTTTTTTCACATGTGCAGATGCCCCCCCCCCCTGAAGCAGCATATTCTGCTGCAGAGATGCTCAAGGCAACGCTTGAAAGACTCTGAATATGAACTAGTAATGGTCAAGGCACATTGGTGGTAGATAAAGAGTCAACAGACTCAAGGTGAAGGTGAGCTGGACTTTGATGTCTTGTGGATGCAAAGGGACTAGAGGCTGATAATGCACTTAACTCTCCTCTTGGGCTCAGCCTGGTCATCTCCTACATAAAGTCCAGATTCAAAATGTATAGCTAGATTAAGTCAAGGCACATTTTGCAGAAGACAAGTTTACTATCCTAATATTTAAAAACGTATGTACCAGTAGTGAAATTCAAATTATTTTACTACCAGTTCTATGGGTTTCTCTTGGTGGACGTGGCAGGGGAAGAATACTGCAAAATCTCCATTCCCACCTAACTCCAGGGGAAGGATACTGCAAAATCCCGATTCCCTCCTGTTGTGACTCCGCAGAAGTTTGCTGTGAGTTGAGTCGGGATGCAGGAATAACAATGCAGCTGGGGCTCGTTAGTGTGGTCTTCTAGAGATAAAAGGACTGATGGTGCCACCCTGGTTGCAGAAGTCAACATTCATTCATTCGTTCGTGGTTCGTCGTTCATCGTTTGTGGTTTGTTTGTGAGAGGCACTTGGATAAGTGATTTGCTTTCTGTAACCCTGATTCAAAGAGACACTTGGAGAAGTGATTTGCTTTCTTTCTGTAAACCTGGTGTTGCTGTAATTAGCTCTTTGTTTTTGCATTCTGCTGCGTAATCTTTTTGCCAAAGACTTTATTTATGTTTATTTTGGGCTTGCAGTCAGAGTGAGCCAGGTCTGATAAAGTTATTTCCTTTTAAGTCTGTCTGACTGTCGTCTGTTAATGAGCGAAGAAGGGGGGTCAGAACACCTTCCCACTCCTGGGAGAAGGATATTGCAAAATCTCCATTTCCACCACTCTGGCGCCAGCCAGAGGTAACATTTGCCGGTTCTCTGAACTACTCAAAATTTCTGCTACCAGTTATCTAGAACCTGTCAGAACCTGCTGAATTTCACCTTTGCTATGTATATTTTACATTTCAAATGTTTTGCAATGAATTTCGCTCTCCAACTAGAATGGAAAAACAGTAACCATCTTTTGAAGACCTCAGAGGAAAGGAATATATGAGGTATTGTGAGAGGAGCCAACAATACATGCGTGAAATAAAACCTCAAATGAATCAGTCTTTCAAAAGGATGGCAGAGTAAGAAGATTTGCATGAAAAAGCTGCCAAATTCTGTTCCTGACATCTTTCTTCCCAGAAAATTCTCTGGCAGATTCTTTTGATAGTCATTTGAAGCCTGACCCTCTGGGACTGCAATTTCAGAAGTCCCAGCCAGAATTACCAAGGCATCTGAAGGCACCAATCTAAGGAAGGCTGGAAAAGAGAATTCTGAGCAAGTTATAGCACGGGAAAAGCTGCTTTACACACATCAGATGAATTTACTCCTTAAGTAACTTAATTGCAGCAGGAATAAGCTGTGCATTCCACAAGTTTGAACAGCTGAAGCAAATCTGTGTGCATTATGAAATGCATAACCCAGGGTGGGTTTACAGGTGAATTCAAGGTGGATGCCCCACCCCTTGTTAAATGAGTCTATGTGTTGGGTTGATTTGTCAAAAGCTGTCTTGTTTATTTATATTGTATGGTTTTTTTAAAAAAAAAAAGATTGATTTTTTTAAATACTTTGGATTTGGACAATGACTAAGTCTAAATAAATAAATAGACTTAAATTTTTAATTTTTATCTTATATCTTTTAGGCTATTGTTGCATATTAACTTTTACCAAACTTTTCAAAAATAAAGCTTTTCAGACACTTGCTGAATATTTTCTTAAATTCATTCAAAGATAATGTCTTTATTCCATATTTCTCTTATCCTTTGTAATCCAGTGTCAGAAAAAAGCTGTTTAAATATTCCTTCTGAAATGTTTGTACCTCGGAGGCTACAGTTTTACAATGTTTATTTCTGTGTATTCAACAGCCACTTTTTTTCTCCAGTAAATATGCACATTAACATAACCTGAATCAAAATTTAGATGTAGCAAATTGAGATGCAACAAATTCATTTTCCAATAATGTGTGTTGCTAGCAGAACTTGATTTTGAAGTACACAAATGTTTCTGAAATTTAATATATTTTCAAAGCATCACGCAGTACAATAAGTTTAATCAGTGCTTAGGAAAAACTCCTTCAATTCTTTCTTCATTGTTTCTTTTTTTAAAAAAAAATAGTTTTTATTAAACATTTTGACCTTTAAAAGCAGGAAAAAAACAACAATAAATACACAAAATACAAGACAAACTTAACAATATAAAATAGTTTTACAGTGTTCTGTATCAGCTTATATATTTAGCTTTATAGTTCTATATTCTACCTTGCCTTCCTATTGGTATTAACATATGTAATAGTGTAATAACAGTTGTACTCACAATTGTAATAATATTAATTGTTCATATCACCATTATATTTACATTATAGCAGGGGTGGGTTTCAGGCGGTTCGCGGCGGTCCCCGCGAACCGGTTGGTCGGCGAACCCGGAAGTAAGTAACTTCCGGGAACGCCGAAGGATCCACCCGCCCCCCCCCGCGTTTCTTACCCGGTTTTGACGAGTTCTGCGCTTCCACGCATGCGCAAAACGCATACAGTGCCTGCGCGATCCTCCAGGAGCAGCTGGAGCATCGCACAGGTGCTAGTACGCATGCGTGCACTGCGCGCGTGCACGAGGAAGCCGCCGGCCCCGTTCCAACCGAACCGGTTGGAACGGGGCGAGAAACCCACCCTTGCATTATAGTCATAGTAATGACTATAGCTTGATAGTAATTAGTAACTTTGGTTAATTTTTATTCAATACTCGTTTAGAAAGAATTAAAAAAAGACCTATTTTCTTTTTGGCTTCTGTTTTCTAGCCACTTATAAATTCTGGACAAAATGACCATGGAGTTAAAAGAAAGCAAAGAATCGGATTATTATAAAATATGGAATAGAATTTATAAGTCACTAACTCAGAGTTTCATTGCTTAGTAAATGTTATTACTTTTATGCAATAGTTGAATGGACTCTGATTATGTTTCTATAGTCTCGTAAAATATTCTTGAAGCCATGATTGATCTCTGGTTGAAAATGCAAGAAAGAATGTTCTTAAAACCTGCAGTCCTAATATATTTTGTGACACTTCTTAAATCAAGCACCAGTAAATGTAGGTTGGATTTCACAGGCTTATTAAGAAGTTAGTAGTGGAATGTCTGGTTTTAGGTTAACCAATATTTTTCGGGCCATGAAATAACTGCGTAAATCTGATGATCACCAAAAATCTCATGAGGATATAAGTATTGAAAATTGAACTGGAATTCCAGTTCAATTTTCAATACTTATATCCTCATGAGTGTGCTTACAGGTTTTTGTTTTTTGAAAAGTGAGGTATGAAAATAAATTTAGGGGTTTACAAACCTTCCCTTTTGTATTCAATGCAATCAACAACAAATTTTCCCTTCCTTGTACAGTATATTTAAAAAAAAACTGCTACAATGATGGACAGAAACTTTACTGGCCAATAAAACCACATTCAGTACATAAAAAAGCTAATGTAACCTATAACGTCAACGATTACTGGCAACCATTGTGGATGAAGCTTATAAATAATGTAACAAGCTTTTTGCCACTTTTGGAGGGATAGATTTCTCCTGATTATTTAACAAATAACGCAGATAAAAATTGTGGAAATTTAGTTAAAAATCGGGCTAATCAGCTAATGGCAAATGTCACTGTAAAACCAACACTACAAAGAATTTGGTTCCCACAGCACTTGGTCCCAGGAACAATGTCATGTGTTACAAGCGGTTTTCCTATATTTCCTTTCCAAACCAGCTACGGGGAAGAAGCATTTAATCGAACTAAAGATAAAAGTTTCCCGAATTTGGGGACTGTGACATGATATAAATAAGAGGCTGCGATATAAGAGCTAAATTTGGATTGTTTAACAAATGTGTTGTGAGTGAAAGCAGCCATTTCTGCTTGGCCTTTTTATGTCTTAAGATCCTTTGCTTTAATATTGATCTAGCTTTATCTAGCCTTAAAGTTGAGATGGCATCACTTGAAGATCCATACAGGAACTTTGTTTCTTTTGGATAGCTGTTCCCCAAGTTGATTTGTTGTATGCCAATATTTTATGAGTTGGTCCACTAAGACTATGATGTTGTTTTATTCAGTAAGTAAAGATGTTTATCCAGAGATTGCAATAGCAATAGCAATAGCAGTAGACTTATATACCGCTTCATAGGCCTTTCAGGCCTCTCTAAGCGGTTTACAGAGAGTCAGCATATTGCCCCCAACAATCTGGGTCCTCATTTTACCCACCTCGGAAGGATGGAAGGCTGAGTCAACCCTGAGCCGGTGAGATTTGAACCGCTGACCTGCTGATCTAGCAGTAGCCTGCAGTGCTGCTTTTAACCACTGCGCCACCTTGGCTCTTGGATTGGATTCAAGTTTACTGACTCCTGCTTCCTGTGAGTTATTGCAGTTGGAACATAGGAAGTAACCTGAAAGATGCTTCTTAGAAATTTTGTTTGAATTCTTTCTAAGTTAAACAGACTGTTATTGTTGTAGCCCACCAGTGACCAGCAGAGCTGGCAACAGTTATTGACAGTGAGGACGTTCGGGAGGAAGATGGGCCAGTCCTGGAGTCTTGGGAAGGCTCTGATGAGGGCTCTGTGTCAGAGGCAGAGAGGGGGCCAGAGCCGTATGCCAGTTATTAGCTGCCTTCAGAATCAGACATCAGTGAGTCAGATGAACAGCTGGAGCCTGTTCCCAGTACATGCACGCACAGAGTTGCCAGATGAAGGGAGCAGCTAAAGAACAAGGCCACAGGTGGACGATGAATGGCCTCTCCCAGAGGAAATAAAAGGGGAGGGGAGTTTGCAGGAGACAATTGATTAACTTAATTGGTTCATGACTCTCTGAGTCTCCTTGCCAAGTTTTGCAGATATCGGCTTGGCAGCTCTCCAAGCCAGATAAGGTCTGTGACTGTAAATCCTCCCTTGAAAGACTTTACTGTGTGAATGAGCAAAATTCACTTTAAATTAATAAAAGGGGTTTTTGTCGGGACATGGAGTTTGCTTCATGCTCTTGGGAAGCCTCGGTCAAAACAGTTATATGATCCTAAATGACCCTCCCCGCTTCCCCTATATATAACAGTACATTCTTTGCAAAGAATTTAATTGCAGACAGAAAAACTATCTTCCTCACCTAAAAAATAATAAATTTAAAATGAATAGCTGATGCAGATATCTGTGCATTGTGGGATACAGAACCCAAGTGGGTATTTTGCTTCCTGAAGCTTGAAAAACTATCTCTGATTAACTAAAGAACGTGGACTGCTTGCCTAAATCCCAGCTTCTTTGTTTTTAATATTAGGAAAAAAAAGTGAGAATCTTGGTCTTGAAATAGTTTATTATCGATTCCTCCTCAATACAATAATGCATGGCTGATCTTAAGGTAATTTTAAGACCAAAGAAAGTTAATGATATAATTACTAAGTCATCAGCATACAGTAGTAAATTGATATGTATATGGGCTAATTTGGGAAGATGAAAACTAAAATTACTTACCGTATATACTCGAGTATAGGCCGACCCGAATATAAGCCGAGGCACCTAATTTTACCACAAAAACCTGGAAAAGTTATTGACTCGAGTATAAGCCTAGGGTGGGAAATGCAGCAGCTACCGGTAAATTTCAAAAATAAAAATAGATACCAATAATGTTTTTGAATATTTATTTCAAAGAAAAACAGTAAACTAGCGGTGTATTCAATGAAATACTTCACTCACCTCATGATGCTGATGTCCCGCTGTGATGATGATGTCCCGCCTCCTATGACACACGGCACAGTGATTCCTATCATTGGATCACTGTACCAGAGGAGGTGGGACATCGCTATGTGGCTGCTTGCCATAACAAGGAGGAGGTGGGACATCGTTGCAGAGCGGCAGGAGGGGGAGGAAGGGGAATCATAAGACAGCCCTGCATTACATTAGAACGTGAGGAGGGGGGATGGTGCGGTGCGTGCTGCGTGGCAAACTGACACAGAGGGAGGGGAAACTCACAGGGGCGCTGGGCCATTCACAAGCCTCACCCAGCGGCATGGCCCCGCCCCTTTTTCTACTCCATTTCGGGCAAATTTTTCACTGACTCGAGTATAAGCCGAGTCGGCTTTTTTCAGCCCAAAAAGTGGGCTGAAAAACTAGGCTTATACTTGAGTATATACAGTAAGTGAAGAAACAATGAGTCTATGTAATAATTAAATAAAGCAGAAGCCAATACATATCCCTCTGTAACTCCCCTCCTTACTGGAATTTCCTTAGTGACATGTCCTTGGTAGCTGCACCTGACCTTCAGTCTTGTGTTCTCATGAATTTTAATGAGCAACAGAAGCTGACATTTGTCTATTGTGATGTATTTCAATTTACACCACAGTTTAGATCTAAATACTGTATTGAAAGCTGACATAAAGTCAATAAATGCTGCATAAAGGGGTTTGTCCAGATTTGTGGGTATATTTTTCTACTAGATGTTGCGGTACATCGCATGGTCTAACATTGATCAGCCTGTTCTAAACCCACCCTGTTCATTCATAAGAATGTTTTCAGGCTCAAGCCAGTCAAATAATTTATCCTCAGATCAGGGATTCTCAACCATGCCCACTTTAAGATATGTGCAGCATGCTGGCTGAGAAATTCTGGGAGTTGAAATCCACGCATCTTAAAGTGGGCAAGGTTGAGTAACCCAGCGGTAGATGTTTAGCATACATTTTGCTAATCTAATTCCACTAATTGAGTGGATGTTAGCTTCAACATCACTTTCGCTCTACTTATATGCAATTTTCGGTAAAGGTTCCTCTCGCACATATGTGCTACTCGTTCCCAATTGTAAAGGGTGGAGCTCATCTCCATTTCAAAGCCCAACAGCCAATACTACCTGAAAATGTCTCAGTGGTCATGTGGCTGGGATGACTAAATGCTAAAGGCACATGGAACACTGCTACCTTCCCACCAAAGGTGGTTCCTATTTTTCTACTTGCATTTTTACATGCTTTCAAACTGCTAGGTTGCAGAAACTGGGATAAGTAATGGGAGCTCACTCTGTTATGCGGTGCTAGGGATTCGAACCGCCGAACTACCAACCTTTCTGATCGATAAGCTAAGCGTCTTAGTCACTGTGCCATTGCATCCCTATATATAGTTATTACAATAGCCAAAACCCAATAGTCTGATATCACAATCAAACATCTATTGCTGTGAAAAGTGGAGCTAACATAGAGTTCACTATTCTAAATTATTATTTTTTATTACTTCACCAGTCTGTGCTGGGAGCTTTACCCAATTTGGACTTTTTAATTATAATTTCTGAACATGAGACAAGACCCTATGCAGAAGAGAAGTCACACACAGCTCCAAATCTGCCTGTGAGTTCTCCTCTGAAGAATATAGGGCATTATAATAAAATTTAAAAGAACAAGTAGGATAATGAAAAAAAAACTTAAAGAGAATAATCAGAACAAAACCTTTGGAATATATATATATATATATGCACGTGGTTATATATGTAATATAGAGGAGAAATATAAATTTTTTAAATGCCCAGTGTTCAAAATTTCCAACTTTAAAGAGATTTGTACCTATGAAAGTAATCTACTAAAGAAAAAATATACAGCTTAAAAATAACCAGTGAATAGAAATGATAGATTCATTAAATCTGAATTCATTTCTTAGATTTTATGTATTTCATGTTACCTTCCAGAAATACAATTCTAATGACCAGCTGGTTAATTAAATATTTTTTAAAAATAATTAGGGATCTTCTGTACTTTAATTATGACAATACCTATAGAGTCTTATATAACAATATGTATTGTTACATAAAGAAGAGACTTATTATATGAGACTGGGACTGGACAGTCACTTGTCTAAAATGATATAGGATTTCCTGCTTGAGTAGTGGGCTGGACTAGAAGATCTCCAAGGTCCCTTCCAGGTCTATTTCTGATTGAAATAACTGTAGATTTTGAAAAGGCATTCAAAATAAGAAACTGAATTTGAGGGTTTTTTTTATTGTAGCAAGCTAGCTATGGTGCACTCTGTCCATGGTGCTGAAAATGTATTTATTTAATCCTTAAACTCAGAACGATCTTCTATAATTTCCTGCTTTTTGGAGTGCAACATTCAATATCACTAATAACTAACAATAACCAATTGTTATGGCTTCATTTTGAAAATGGTCTTGATTTCTGCGTTCTCTTTCTTCGTTTCCCATACACAAACACTTAAATGTACCTACTTACATGTGTATTTTTTTAACTATTAAGAACTCTGAAAGAGCATTCACTTTAACCCATTTCAATGTTCTTCCACATTTATTTATTTATTTACTGTATTTTTGGGATTTAAGATGCACTCCCCCCCCCCCATAAGAGGTTCTTATACTTTGGAGCATCTTATACTCCCAAAATATGGTATTTGTTTGTTTGTTTATGTATTATTAAGCTTATATGCTACCATATAAGTTTAACAGTCAATGATTATTAGCAGACAGAGTGTACTGTGTCACCATTAGAAGCTATCCCTGTTCAAGTAGCTTGAAGAAATTTGAGTTCACATTTAAATGTGACCTTATATGGACAATTGAGAAGGACAGAATATCTTCTTGATGAATTGAGGAAAAACTAAAATAAAAGAGGTGAGTTTATTCTTATTAGATAAGATGGATAATGTAGTAAGGTATTGAACAGCAAAAATGAGATATAGGTTTTTTTTTCTTAATATAGGGTGTTACAAGCAATAGGGACAGTTTTGATTTCGTAGTTGCAAAGTCTATAAAATTTTTTTTTCTTTATTGGTATTTATAAGCTGGTTTCTAAGCTAAGCAAATACAAAACTCATATTTAACTGGTAACTGCTCCAAATAAGGTTAAGTCAGCAGCCAAACCATGATATGGTTTGTTTTATAGACAAGTGATGTAATAATTATAAACAACTTAAATATTGTTTTAGGTGCATTTGTCAAGGATAGTGAATCACTGCTCCTGATCATTTTTGATCGCTGTATTTTTGCCTCTGCGAGTAGCTATTTGTTCTACAATGTTATAATTTGTACAAACATCAAGGTCTTAAGTTCATTGTTTATAACAATTAAGTAATAATTGTTATAAACCTGGGTACTTGAGAGACCGCCTGCTGCCAATTACCTCCAATAGACTGATTAGATCGCACAGAGCAGGCCTCCTCTGAATTCCATCCGCCGGCCAATGCCGACTGGTGACTACCCGGAGGAGAGCCTTCTCTGTGGCTGCTCCGACCCTCTGGAACGAGCTCCCCGTAGAGATTTGAACCCTCACCACCCTCCAGGCCTTCCGCAAAGCCCTTAAAACCTGGCTGTTCCGACAGGCCTGGGGCTAAAGAGCTGTTGCCCCCCGCCTCGAATGGTATGACTGCTGTGTGTTTTTTAAATTAAGTATTGTTATGTTTTGTCTTTTTATTTCTTGTCTGTACCCCCCTCCCCTGATTTGAATTGTGAGCCGCCCTGAGTCCCCTTGGGGAAAAGGGCGGCATATAAATGTAATAAAATCAAATCAAATCAATCAAATATAAAATTCATACAAATATGACCAAAATCTAATCCAGTCATTTTGATGTGATCCTAACTAACGACTCAGATGCTTTAAGAATATAAGCAACTGTTACCAGCCTTCCCGGAAATAAGACCCTGTTTTATATTTTTTTGGCACCCAAAAAAGACACCAGGCCTTATTTTCAGGGGGATGTCGTCCACTGACTCATCTCACTTGTGTGCATTGCTTATATTGGGTGCATGTGTAAAAATCAAGGTAGGACTTACTTTCAGGGTAGGTCATATTTTGGGGGGGAGAAGTACATTCATCCCCTTATGATGCATATGTTTTGGAATCAACTACAAAGCAGTGCACAGTCTTAGTTACTAGTCAAATTGGTGCATACTTTTATTTGATTCCAAAAATATGCTTTGGTTTACTTTATTAATTAAATTTGTTATGGTTTACTTATAGGGCATTGCAATGGATCAATATCTAGCCATGTTCCATAATATAAAATGCCTAAATAATTTTAAATTTATACAAAATTTGTTTTTAATATCGGTGCGTAAAACAGCAATCCTTATTATATTATTAAAGTTCACACATGACTTCAATTTGGCTACATGTTATTCAGGCTTTGTTTCTCATGAAACAAAGATTGCCTTTAATAATAGATAAAATATCATTTGTTTAATAGCTGGTTTTATAGTTACAGCATTAGAGAACTTGCATCTTTGTCTCTATGATACAAAAAAGACTTTTGATTTATTCTGCTTGCTAAAAAGAATCCTTTACTATTGGAATCCAAATATTGTTATTATATTTTTATCCTACTTTTCTTATAAATAACTCTATCATCCTGCACCTTATTTTCAAGAATTGTGTGAATTGGGTTGGGTTGTCCCAGGGTCACCCAGTTGACCACCCAGTTCTTAGAATGAAACCGAGAACTCACAGTTTTTTTGGGCCACCATCAGAGGTGGGTTCCTACTGATTTGGGCCGGTACAGCCAAGTAGGTAGTAACTCAGCCAGCCATGTCCCCGAACCAGTTCCATCTTGCTTTTTGCTTCTGCACATGTGCAAAAGCATTTTTTTACCTACTGTGCATGTGCGTGAACCACATCCCTGAGCGAACTGGCAATAGAAGAAGCTGGAACCCACCCATGAAAGAATGTGAAAGAATGCACTATTGCAATTGAAACTTAAATAATATGGATTCTCATAAGTTTAGTAATATATTATTATTATTATTTTACTAAATTTATTTCTTTGTAAAATTTATTTGCTGTTTTTCTCTCTGTAGAGCTTACTCTAGGCATCTTACAACAATGAAAATGAAGAGATGAAAAGAAGTGTAAAGACAACATTAACAAAATAATGGAACAATAGAATAAACAATGAAAAAGAAAACTGAGAATAAAAGAATAAAAGATGGGTGGGTAGGGAAGCAGAGAACTGCAAACAGGTGGACTTGCCTAATTTATCTTTGTTTTCAAAATCCCTTTGCAATGCAATACCCAGTAAATGGATTGCAAATGGACTGTAATACAAGGCACTTTAAACAAAGAATTATTATTTTCAACAAAACACAGTTGAATGTTTTCATATGTACATGATCACAGAAGATCAGCTAAACAAAAAATAATCAGTATAAAGTGATACATACAGACTAGAATGCGAATAACATGAACAAACAAAAATCAGCAAAAGAACTCAATAGAGTTCTTTTTATTTTAAAAAAAAACCCATAATCTTTAGATTCAGAAGGTGCTTAATGTCAGGCTTCTTGGAAGCAGTGTAAAACCAAAAGTGCTTTTTTCCAAACAAGATCTTCAGAGTCCCTTTTAGCAAGATCAATTGAGATGAAAGGGATAGAGTTACAAGAATTTTAGCAATTTAGTATCACGATATCCTCTTCTAAATTGTGCTTGATACATTCCAAGTTTCTCCCACAGAAGTCTTTCTGTGATCTGACAACAAAATAGATTTCTCCACAGATAGCACGAAGTTTTCAGTTGCCTGCTTATATAACCTTTATTAGTCTGGCTCTTAGAGATTACACTTAGTAATCTTTAGAAATGTACTTTTACGTGATTTTTTTTTTAAAAGAAGGAGGTTGATAAAGTAGATTGAGCTTTTCCCACCAAAAAGAAGTATCAAAACATAAAGAACTGTTGGGAAATTGTGCTACTAATCAGAATTATTTGTTCCAGATGAACCTGCACTATAGTAATGGCTCATACAGTGTATGAGTTGTCTCAATTCAGCACATCATATCAATGACTTTTAAGTTAAAATAAGGAGCGTGGTGGCTTATGAAGTTTGGACACTGGACTGACAATCGGCAGGCAGGTGTTCGAGATCCAGTTGCTGCCATGGGATGGGGTGAGCTCCCATCGCATGCAATCCTGCCAACCCACCAATTCGAAATGGGTGACCACAAGTAGCAATATTTATTTATTTATTATTAAAATTTATATGCTGCCCAATCCCGAAGGACTCCGGGCAGCTTACAAAACAGGAAAGAGAAAGAAAAAAATAAGAAAAGAGAAAAGAGACAGTTAAAATCACAAAACATGCATGCATGCATTCTAACTGGGGCTGGACCTCAACAATGACGTCAACAGCCCCAGGCCTGCTGGAATAGCCAGGTTTTTACCGCTTTCCTGAAGGCCATGAGAGTGGGTATGGTCCGGATCTCTTGGGGTAGCTGATTCCAGAGGGTCGGAGCAGCCACAGAGAAGGCTCTCCTCCGGGGGCCTGCCAGCCGACACTGTGTGGCTGACGGCATCTGAAGGAGGCCCAATCTGTGGGATCTTACTGGCCGCTGGGAGGTATGTAGCAGTAGGCGGTCTCTAAGGTATGCTGGCCCTAAGCCATGTAGGGCTTTAAAGGTAATAACCAATACCATGAATTGCGTCCGGAGACCAATTGGTAGCCAAAAATAGCACTTAGACTTAGACTTATATACCGCTTCACAGTGCTTTACAGCCCTCTCTAAGCAGTTTACAGAGTCAGCATATTGCCCCCAACAATTTGGGACCTCATTTTACCAACCTCAGAAGGATGGAAGGCTGAGTCAACCTTGAGCCAGTCAAGATCGAACTCCTGTACTGAGCAGTTAGTTAGCCCTGCAGTACTGCCTTCTAACCACTGCGCCACCACAGGTAAGTAGATAGATGGGTAATGTTAGGAATGTAATTCTAACGGTTGGGTTGGCAATATATAAATCATATAACAATGCTATACCTGTTTCTTTAAATCATACTGTAAAATGTGATTGGTTGCTGTTTTCCTCAATCGGCCATAAGAGGGAGCCAGAATGACTGTTAGCTCTCTGTTCGTTAGATGCTGGGCTGATCTGATCTGAGTGTTTTGGAAGCTGGCTGTTAGAAAGTGCCGTGAGCTATTGTAAGTTTTGCAACTGCTAGCATACTTTGAGTTCTGAACTGATTATATGATACTGGATTATGTTATTTGGATTATCCCTTAACTGAAAGACATTGATGACTGACTGTCTTATCTGTGTATGACTTGGACTGTTTGATGGACTCTGATACCTCTATTTCCACGAAAGTAAAAGCCTAATTAAACTGCAGTGTCCCTGTATGCTGGTTTGTGTGTTCTCCAACACAACTCTCACAACGCTTCTCTGAACGTAGTCGCTCTCCCAACGGGAAGCTTACCTAACAGGTATCACTTCCGTGGACAACTTGATGGGAACATGAAAGGTGTTTCCAACAGGATGTCTCTCAGACAACAGTGATTGCACCATTCAATCTTTTCAACCTGGAAGCACTTCAGTGTTCCCAACACAACTGTAACAGCAGTAGTTAAAATAACACTTAATAAGAGTTTGGAACATGGCGCTTAACAATATATTTTAATATAGAAATACTATAAAGATCTAATGTCTATATAAGATAATCTGATTTATAATTCCAGTCATATCATTTATCCAGTGACGTATGGTGAGGTGGCACAGTGGTTAGAGTGCTGTACTGCAGCCACTTCAGCTGACTGTTATCTGCAGTTCGGCTGTTCAAATCTCACCGGCTCAGGGTTGATTCAGCCTTCCATCCTTCCGAGGTGGGTAAAATGAGGACCCAGACTGTGGGGGGCAATAGGCTGACTCTATAAACCGCTTAGAGAGGGCTGAAAGCCCTATGAAGCGGTATATAAGTCTAACTGCTATTGCTATTGCTATTATGGCTGGTGAGGCACTGACACAGTGGTGGATTTCAAAATTTTTTAGACTTGTGGACTTCAACTCCCAGAATTCCACAGCGAGGCATGCTTAGGTCTGATTTAAAGCGACAGCATTTATTTTTTTCCTTTGCAAAATAAGTTTCCTTCTTTCTTTTTCTTCTCCCTTCCCCTTCTTCCTCCCTCTCTCTCTCCCTCCCCCTTCTCTCAAACACACACACACACACACAAGTTGTATTGGACTATCTCTCCTACCCCTTCCCTCTCTCACTCAAACAAACTCTCTCAAACAAACACACACACACACACAAACACACACACAGATAGTTGGATTGGAGGGAGACCACAGGAGGAGGCAGAAAGCCAGTCAAAGAGCCATACTGGAGCACACACACTTTCCCCCAGCCCCGGAAGGATCCAGCCCAGCTTCACTGATTACAGGTTTGAAAAGGCAACGTGGCTCTGCCTGCAATGAAAGTACACTTGGGAAGAGAGAGCACAAGCGAGCCAGAGTCCTTCCTTCCAGCCTTTGCCCAAAGCCTCGCACCAGAAGGATGAAATTTGAATTCCTCCCCCTCCCTCCGATCCACATGTAACTTTTCCAGCTGTTTCAGAGAAGATTTCAACTCTGCTCTTGCCTCGTGTTTTCTGAAGAAGCCCCGCCCAAATGAGCACCCTCTACTATGAGGCAGGAGAGCTGTGTGCCTCACCTACATCAGGAATTTTTAGGCTTTTAACCCTTGCTTAACTCTGCTCGAGTGATCATAAAATGCCTAGTCAGACTAGATGAGGCATGCAGTTCTCCTGCCTCATAGTAGAGGGCGCATTTTAGAGGCCTTTTTAAACAGTTAAGCAGAGTCATCCACGGTGAGGCAGCAACTAGCTCAGCCTGACCTCAGCTCTCAACTTTTTCCTTTTACATTTTTTTTTCTTTTCATGATGACAGGGGTGAGGCTGTGCCTCCCCTGCCTGCACCATCACTGAATTTATCTCAGTTCATAATACTTATAAAGTGTCAGGTAACACAAATTATTAAATATTAATAAAGTTTTAAATAGAAGGGTTACGGCAAATCTGATGTATAGATCAGTCCTTGAATTACTTTAGTTAGATACAATCCTGATAAAAATATGAAAGTTGTCTAGTGAATTAGTCATTAGTAGAATGTTTACTTCAAATGAGAGAGATTTAATATAATAATATTGTCTAATAAAATAGGAGAACATTATTTTAAAAAGAAATTGTAATGATAAAATAGTTTGTATCTTGGAATGATTCTTGGCAGAGAAGGAAATTCATACTTGCATAAACCAACCCCAAGAATTTCAAAATTCCCTGAAATGCATGATAATCCTGGAAATAGAAAAATGGCATTTCAAAAATATTTCCTGGCATTTGCTAGCTCTACAAAATGTGGACTATCAAATTAATCTTGAAAGAGAATGTGGGTATAGTTAAAAAGTAAGAGAATTCTGCTACAAGGGAACAGAAGAAATTGGAGAAAAAAAGAGTGTGTAATAAAAAATGATGTACATTTTGTTATATTTTTAAATTATTTAGTTGAAATTGATTGCCACATATTGTAGAAAGCTACACTTTCACACCATGTAGAAATGTTGTGAATATGAATATTTTCTGTCAATATTTTAACTGCTAATTGGTTTTTTAATAAAAGTACTACTAATAGTTCATTTTTAATCTTTCATTTAGGTTGCTTCTAGCTCCTTACAAAGCTCTTTCTGAACCAAAATATGATATATAAAACAAATACATACAAAATTTCAAGCTTTGTATGTGAATGTGTCTGCATTTGTATAGCATCTGACATTTATCAGCTGAAAAAGGGATGATGACTCAGAATGTTTAGCTGCCCAGGGAATCAAACAGCTTAGAATTCATTTTTGTGAAGAAGGGAATATTGTCAATTTGGCTAAGATTATAACCTCACTTGGAGGTTGGTTGAGGACTAGTAAGAAATCTAACAGAGAAGGAGGCAAACCAAAGCATGCTAAAGGAGAGGTTCACTATGGGAAATGTTCACAGAGCACCATAATTTAGTCTACAGGGATTTCCAATGTCAATACCATTTAAATAATGTCCTTCTGTCTGTTTTTGCACAGATCTTTTTTCTTATTATGGTTCCATTCTATTCTGTTTTGTTCTGTCCTGCTTCTCTTACATGAGATTATCTTGTCTTTAAATCAGCAGTCTCCAAGCTTTCTGGCTTAGAGTGGTGGAGGCAGTGTTGTTGGTGAGGGTGGTTTTCATGTATGCATGCTGTTTTAACAAATGCACTTTTGCACATTCATGCACTTCTGCAGCTCAGTTCTGAATGGGCTGTGGCTCAGCACTAGGATGTGGCCTGGGAGTTGGGGACCCCAGCTGTAATTGACTTTAACAATGACACTACTATCCGTATCTCCGGATACGCTTCAAGGTGCTACTTGCCACCTATAAAGCCCTCCATGGTAGTGGATCTGGGTACTTGAGAGACCGCCTACTGCCGATTACCTCCACGCGACCTATCAGATCTCACCGATTAGGCCTCCTCCGAGTCCCATCTGCCGGCCAGTGCCGACTGGCGACCACGCGGAGGAGAGCCTTCTCGGTGGTAGCTCCGACCCAATGGAACGATCTCCCCGTGGAGATTCGTACCTTCACCACCCTCCAGACCTTCCGCATAGCACTTAAAACCTGGCTATCCCGTCAGGCCTGGGACTAAGATTGTAACCCGCCCGAATGGTATGAATGTTGTGTTCTTAAAATTGTATTGTTCTATATGTCTAAAGTTTGTTTCTCCCCCTTCCCTTTTTAAGTTGTAAGCCTCCCTGAGTCCCCCCAGGGAAAAGGGCGGCATATAAATTTAATAAAATACTAAATACTAAATACTACTGATTGTCCATAGACACTGTAGCAAAGTGCTTCTTTTTATTTATCCAATAAAGGTACCACTCATCTCACTCTCAGATTTATTTACCATCATTTAAATTCTGGAAGTTTAACCTTTTCAGGAACATATGGAGAGAGGGAGAGGGAGGTGGCTGTCATGTTAATTTTGCAATTCAACAAAATAAACCATCATTTCTTTTGAAGAGAGAATATTATTTTTAATCTAACAAGATGCATTTTGAAAACAAAAGATATGAGTTAAACTTTTGTTTTTAAATATAGCTTTGTCAACAAAGTGATTTAGGTTACTATTAGCCAGCTAAAGTATAATTTATTCATCCATTGATGAAGTGCCATTGAGTTGACATCAAGACTTATTGGAATTGGAATATTTCCCCCCTAATGATTCTAACCTGGTCCTTCAGGTTTCCCAACAATATACCCATTACAACCTTGCTGCTGGTTTTTCTATTTCCTTCCACTTTTCCCAACGTTGCAGCGTTCCCCAGAAGGGGAATTCCCATAAGGTTTCTGAAATGGGATAAATCGAGCTTGGCCATTAAAGCTTCAATGAGAATTCTGGAATGATTTATTTGACGAACCATTTTATCGTTTTCTTATCCAATCTTCTCCAACAACAAAGATCAAAAACATCAGTGCTATCCCGCTTCATTATGGTTCAACTTTTGCTTTCCTAGAGTGTAGCAGAGAATAGAAAGGCTTGCACTATTCTGAACTTTGTAGTTGCAGATATATCATGGCATCTGTTCATCTTTTCCAAGGCCTTCATGGATGCTCTGTGAAGTGCTATTCTGCAGTATATTTCTTGCCTGCTTGTTGCTTAACTGTTGGCAGTTGATCCTAAAAATCAGCTACCCACCATTTTTTATTCCTTCATTGTCAATTCTAAGGCTGGTTGATGTACATGTTGCCACTGGGTTGATCTACTTTATATTTAATTTTAGTCCTTTTTTCTCATTATATGCCTTGCCGAGGTGACGCAGTGGTTAAATGCAGCACTGCAGGCTACTTCAGCTGACTGTAGTTCAGCGGTTCAAATCTCACTGGCTCAGGGTTGACTCAGCCTTCCATCCTTCCGAGGTGGGTAAAATGAGGACCCGGATTGTTGTTGGGGACAATATGCTGACTCTGTAAACCGCTTAGAGAGGGCTGAAAGCCCTATGAAGCGGTATATAAGTCTAACTGCTATTGCTATTGCTATTTTAGTATTGAATCTTGCAGATCTTACTGGTCCTCAACATCTACTACGAAATAATTACAATAGTATTTAAGCAGTGGTGATAATTGATGTATTCAATCTATTTTCCTCTACTAACTGAACAAATCTTCCCCATAACATCTACAGTATATGTTACAAAAAACCAACTAAGACCCATTCTTTTCATGTAAATCAGAGAGCAGATACAAAGCAATTGCAGTATTGCTTTGTATCATTTAAAGATAATGCAGAAACTTACTACCAAATAGGCCAAATAGAGAATTCTCATTAGTACATAGTATTTGATACAAAGTAAAGAATATTCTCATTACCTTGACAGTGGCTTATGATATAGTTACTGTATTAAGGAGAAAATTGTGAATAATTCAACAAAGAGCAAGCGATTTATTTGCAAGCCATTTTTAAAAAAAATCCCCATTTTATAGAGCTTCTCCCCTAGGAAAATTTGCTTAATTTAATTGGCGTATGCGGCATTTGGCAAAAGAGAATATAGTCAGGCAGCTCAGAAATGTACAGAAGAAAATAGAAGAAATTGTAGCTCAGTGGTGAAGCATTTCATAAATATTCTTTCATATACAGTGAATCTGTAGATTAGATTCACGATCATAGAATGTATTTAACATGATTTTACTGGCATGTAGACACCTGGTTAAAAAAACTCTTACATAAAGGAAAAAATGAAGGTATATTTAAAATAAGATTGTTTCTTTTGTCAGACAGGGAGGGATTATGTATAAACCCACAGAGATAAGTGATTCTATCCTCAAGTAAGTGAAACTAGACTAAAGCCAAGAATTTGATTTCAATTTATTACTTGGGCAGCTTAATGCATACGTTTTCATGCAATGGGGATGCAAACTCTTTTCATGGAGGGAAATCCACACAATGCTTTTTCTTCACAATTACAGGTACATAAAAGCTACAAACACTGAATTTCTATCTACTGTGCACTTGTAAATGGGGGAAGGCAGGCTGCCAGGGGGAAAAAAGAATACTCATATGGGACATTAATCCTAAGGTAGTCTTGCAAGTGAATGACTGAAGGAATATACAATGCATTTTCTGAGCTTATTTGAAACAGTACTGAAGTTTAACTAAAAGACTTAGATATAATTTGGGGGCTTTTTGAAAGGAACAATTTGGTTAATGTCTTTTGGTAAGTTGGAAGCAGAGACTTTAGTTTTCAGTGCAAAGGGAAACCCACCTAAAAACAGGAGGGGGCATATTTTTTTTGCATTTGGCAACACACATTTCCATTTACAGAAATATATATAAATGAATAAATACTGCAACTGCAAGCAAAAGAAAATCAATATAAATTCTCTATCAAAGCGATTTTCAAAATTTGCAATTTAGCAAATCCTTTAAATAATAAACAAATGTATATAACTCCTCTCCATGAATACTGAATTCATTGGATGGGCAAGAATAAATATAACTTTTGGTATTATGCAATTTGCATTAGACGATCTCACCTGAGGCTTAATCTTACTAACATTAGCTGTATACTTATCACCTTTAGATGTTTTTTTGTTACCACTGAAAAAAACTTTTTTTTTTAATTTTTGAAAATACAAAATTTAAAATTAAGGATACAAATATTCAATTGCACTAATAGGAAACTTCCAATCTTATACCATGTGTCCCAAATCTGATAGTATTCCATTTCTCCTCTTTCTTTTATTTCCATTGTTAGCCTATCCATCTCCGCACATTCTTACATATGGTATAATTGGTTAGAAAATAGAAGTAAAGATCCAGAATGTTAAAGTAAATTAAGAGGTAATATATATATATATATATATATATATATATATATATATATATATATATATATATATATATATATATATATATATATATATATATATATATATATATATGTATATAGTGATGCAATTATAATAATAGCATACTGTATAAAATAGATATATTCATAAAGGAAAATGAAAAATAATGTAAATAATGTCTATGTACATATCAGATAAACCAATACCGGAGCGTTGTAAAGAATGCAAATGCGAAGAAGGAGGATCCACATTGCGATGTCACAACGTGCGGTCTCAATACTCCGAGACCGCCATTGACACTTTTGCCGCTGGACGGTCCATTGAGACCTAAACCATCCCATAGAGATGGTGATCAGGAAGACAAAGCCTTCGGGCAATCTAGTAAAAGAAATTTGGATATAAATTGCAAATTGTGACTTGGGAAAAAGACCTATAAAATTTTATTAACAAATTTTTATTTAGATCTTGTTATAAGGGTTTTTTTGGGGTGGTGGGGTATGACGAGAGGAGATGGGACATAAATAGTGAATGATTTTTAGCCAATTATAATAATAACAAGGAAATGCTAATGGTCATTGTTTAACAATATATACATGCTATGGTATTGGCAAAAGTAACTTGGATATAACAGTGAGTTGGGGGAAAAAAGGGGGAAGGTTTAGAAACTTTATTAATTGGTTTTTATTTAAAAGATGTTATAATGTTATTGGAAGATTTTTTGAAATAGCTAATGAATGCCATTATGTGGTTGTGTCTTTAAGTATGAATGACTTGAGGTAAAAGCATGTTCAAATAATTGTAGTCAAATGAGAATTGTGGTACATTAATAGTAAGATATACAAAGATTTTTGATTTAAAGTGTATAATCTAATATGAACTATAAGTAATAAGTTCCCCATTTCTTTCAATAATTGCTGAAAGCTCTCACTAAAAAGTTGCTTATGACTCCCTCATGAGGTCATATCAGAATCTTTTTCTGCCAGATCATTTTTATTTCACCTGTGTTTTTAAATTTTAGATGGAACCTTGAGCTATAAAATTCAGTGGAACTTGCTATAGAAGGTTAATTTAATTATAAGATAAAGGCTACAAGAATTGGGCAATTGCTGCAGATGGTTACATGGCCACCTTTTGTAATTATGTGTAAATTGATTGCATGTATGAAGGCATTTATTGGGTGGGGAAACATGGTTCCATAGATACAGAAATATATATGTATGTGTGTATAAAACCTTAACAAATTTAAGAACAAAAATGTCGTATGATGTATATTCAGTACTTTCACTTTTTGTAAAAGTGTATCTTAACACACACAAAAAACATTTCTTAAAAAGAATAAACTTAAGCACGTGTTAATTTGCCACCTATTTAATTGCTTCTTTTAGTAGCTTTAATACTTTTGTATTTTGGAACTACATTTTAAACATCTCTTACACCATTTTGTTGCAAATGATCCTAAGGCATCTTGTGGAAGAAAATTACTAATTAGACCCATAGAAACCAAGTCGTTGTCTTTTCAGTAACAATAAATGCCTATTTTAGCCTTAGAATCAAATTTAGAGCTTTACTACACTGGAACCTTCAAATTGCTAGACTTTCATATATAATCTGGGTAGAAATGAAATTGGCTTAATAGAGCCCTTTCCAGATTTTATAATTTGCCTCTGCTTTGGCCACAAGAACAGTTTAGGGTTTGATGCAAAGCAGATTTCCCTTCACCCCATCTTTTGCCCTTGGTATCGGTTAAAAAGAAAGTTTTTAATGAGGTATCACGGCTATTTAACCCCTGAGAACTTGTCAAAGATGTACAAGGGAATATCAAATAAGGACTGAAAATTTAATCAATGTGAAGGTAGGTAACTATTATCATCTTTGGTGGGCATGTAAGAACTGCCAAGAAGTATTGGGTTCAGATACATTTTTTTAAATTCAAAAATGGATGTTAAATTAATACTAGAAGTTGTTTTCAAGTATCATGGATAAGCAGATTGAAAGAAAACATGGGGTTTTGTTTCTCTATATGGCAAAGGTGCCAACTAATTTCCATAACTGAAGAGTGAATTGTTAAATTAACAAACTGGCAAGGATGACAAAATTGACTAGTTTGATGGAAGAATAAAAGCTTCATTTCTACTTGAAGTCCACATTTGGACTTCTTGCCAGAGAAAGATAAAAATGAAGTTTTGATTTTAGATTTTGATGACTAGATTTGCTATGATTAAAAGGGCAGCCTTTATTATTTTTCTCAGGTTAAATGAAATCAGGCAAACATTGTTCCTTTCATCAATGAAATAATAACAAAACAAAACAAAACGGTACTCCCACTGTTTCGCTGTCTACCCAGTTCAGTTACAAAATACAACTTTTCCATTGGAAACTTAAAAAAAAAAACCTCTAAGGAAAGCAATGATCAGAGGAGAAGAGGCCACCCTGCCACCCACCCAATAACAAATTGGGATGGAAATGTTTTCCTACCATCAAAGTGAAGTACAGCAGTTAAACTGAGCTGCACAGAGGCATCAGTAGCTAATAATAGAAAAGGGAAAACGGAGATTGCCTTCTTGGTGGGCTAAAAATGGGTAGAAGGTGATTTCATGGCTTTCGGATCAGTGGCCTGTACCTGTGCTTGTCAATCTGGTGATGCAAATCTTTGGTTGAAGGTTTAATGGGCAACTTGACATGGAGATACCCAGTTGTACTAATCCAGTGACTGTTGAAATTTCGGTTCCACCACAAAACCGCGGTAGACAAAAGCGCGCTCGACGAAAGCGCGTACGTGACATCATCACAGCGCGACGAAAACATCGCGCTGTGATCGATAAATGTAAAAATAAAGCGAAAACCTTACCCTAACCCCCCCAAACCTAACCCCAAACCTAACCCTAAACCTAACCCTTAACCTAACCCTAAATCTAACCCTTAACCTAACCCTAAATCTAACCCTTAACCTAACGCTAACCCTTAACCTAACACTAAATGTAACCCTAACGCTCTAAACCTAACCCTAACCCTTAACCTAACCCTAACCCTAAACCTAACCCTTACCTTTATGTGAATCGGCTTGCTTTAATTTTATTGTTATTTCAATTTTTAATTTTTTTCGTCGCGCTGTGATGATGTCAAATGCGCGCTTTTGTCGAGCGCGCTTTTGTGGACCGCGGTTTTGACGGGTCACGGAAATTTCAGGTCTTGGATTTGTTCCAGAAACTGGCGAGGTGTCTTTTTTTTTTTAGATCTGATTTTTGCTATGTTGCTATGTACAATTTTTTTTTCTTCTTAACTTCCTATTTTATCATTTTTAGGGTATTGAGGGAGACACAAAGTTCTGGTTCTTGCACTTCTGGCAGCCTCAACCATTGTTATTGGATGAGTTCTTTGATGTTGTCTCTGCTTCGTGTTCTTTGGTCTTCTCTCTTTTTTTTTTTTGTATGCCTTGCGTGGTGTAGAATCCCCAAGACATTCTCTCCAGGTGAGCAAACCACTTAACTTGCTGTCTTTGTATGTAATTTAAGATTGGTTCTATTCCAGTTCTTTTCTCTTATGATCTCATTTTTTTTTAAATTTTATTTTATGCCTTCTGGTCACTCTGGCAGCTTTCCTCAAACATCTCATTTCTGCAGTGATTAACTTTCACTTATGCTTTATTGCAAGTGCCCATATTTGGCACTTGTAACACAGGACGGGAATGAGTATGCTTTGTACGAGATGCTTCTTTGTGCTCATCAGTACTGCCTTGTGTTGTATGGGTGGGACTAGCTTTTCAGAGTCCAACCCCATGCCCATGTTGTGAGAGGTGGTAACAAGACAAAGTAAGGGATTGCTAAGATTGGGCGAGGTATGGTGTGGTCTTATGCCACAGGACTGCTATGGTATGAAGAGCATCGTGGGTCACCTGGAAACAGTCTTGCTAAAGAGGATCTGGTGAAGTTGTGACAGGCCCACCAAGCTGGCAATGAATAATATATTGCTACAGAAATTTCAAGGAGATACTATGTACAACTACACACCATAAAAACCATGTACATTTGCATATAGATGATAGATAGAAACACAGACAGATGATAGATGATAGATAGATAGATAGATAGATAGATAGATAGATAGATAGATAGATAGATAGATAGATAGCAATAGCAATAGCAATAGCAATAGCAGTTAGACTTATATACCGCTCCATAGGGCTTTCAGCCCTCTCTAAGCGGTTTACAGAGTCAGCATATTGCCCCCAATAACAATCTGGGTCCTCATTTTACCCATCGTGGGTCACCTGGAAACGGTCTTGCTAAAGAGGATCTGGTAAAGTTGTGACAGTCCCACCAAGCTGGCAATGAATAATATATTGCTACAGAAATTTCAATATATATATCAGTAGACTTATATACCGCTCCATAGGGCTTTCAGCCCTCTCTAAGCGGTTTACAGAGTCAGCATATTGCCCCCAACAACAATCCGGGTCCTCATTTTACCCACCTCGGAAGGATGGAAGGCTGAGTCAACCCTGAGCCGGTGAGATTTGAACCGCTGAACTGCTGATCTAGCAGTCAGCTGAAGTAGCCTGCAGTGCTGCATTTAACCACCGCGCCACCTCGGCATAGTATCTCAAGGAGATACTATGTACAACTACACGCCATAAAAACCATGTACATTTACATATAGATGATAGATAGAAAGACAGACAGATGATAGATAGATAGATAGATAGATAGATAGATAGATAGATAGATAGCAATAGCAATAGCAGTTAGACTTATATACCGCTTCATAGGGCTTTCAGCCCTCTCTAAGCGGTTTACAGAGTCAGCATATTGCCCCCAACAATCTGAGTCCTCATTTCACCCACCTCGGAAGGATGGAAGGCTGAGTCAACTCTGAAATATACAGACAGACAGATAGACAGACAGAATATAGAACACAAATAATATGGGGTAGAGGAAGAATAAGTAAATTTGGTAGCCATTATATAATTTCCAGGGTTACTTTCCAGTTGTTTAATGAACTACTTTCATCTGCTAGTTCTTATTTTGATCATTTGACAAACCATCTTTTGATGTGTTCTTGGAAATAAATTGTAATTGAAATGCAATCAAAGAATACCATCAAAAGCAATAGATTACCGTAGGTGAAACTCCAACTCTAATTTGAGAAGCTTTTTTCACAGTATTGTTAAAAAATATGCTGAATGGAAACAGGTCAACAAGTGACATGGAGCTGTCAGAGATACTGGGAACCCGCTGATAGAAATAAACAAACAAACAAGAGTGAATCAGGAGCATCAAAAGAATAGGAGACCTTGAGAGAAAATAAATCTAATCAACAGAGATGGTGAAGGGTTTCCCCCCTTCCCTTTCTCTCTTTCTCTCTTACTCTCAGAGGGGAAACACAGTGATCAATCACACTGACATGTGTGAAAGCTGACTTTAAGTGACTCAAATAATATATTTAAGGAGAACTAATATTTGTAAGCATTTGTACTGGGCAGGAATATTAATAGCATGCTTTCAAAACTGGGCTTTACGCTTGGCCTACATTCAGCAACTCTATCTTGAACAATGCTAATTTTTGATTAAGTTTGTAAGTAAAGGTAAAGGTAATATTTCTCCCTGTCCAGTTATGGTGCAGTACTCACCTCCATTTCTGAGCCAGCGTTGTCCAAGACATGTCCATGGTCATATATGACTACACATAGAAATAGAAATAGCACTTAGACTTATATACTGCTTCAGTGCTTTTACAGCCCTCTCTAAGCAGTTTACAGAGTCAGCATATTGCTCCCAACAATTTGGGTCTTCATTTCACCCACCTTGGAAGGATGGAAGGCTTGAGTCTGGTGAGATTCGATCTGCCAAATTGCAGACAGCTGGCAGTCAGCAGAAGAATCCTGCAATGCTGCATTCTAACCACTAAAGTATCCTGCAGTATTGCATTCTAACCAGTGAAGTATCGTGCAGTGCTGCATTCTAACCACTGCACTACTGCAGCTCTTACCTCCGCAGAAGGTAAATGCTGTTACTGTCAGGCCTGCAATTATATCCCTTTTAGAATTTTTGGCCTGCCACACTTTCTCTTATTTCATTATGCTGTTTCATTAGTATAGTTGATGGGAGGGGGGAATAGAAAGGAGTAGGATTGTGGAATGTGTTGTTGTCATTCTTTTCTAGAAGACCAAGGTCATCTTTTGTCTCCGCACTTTTACACCTGACCGGAAGCAGCTGGGTGGAGATGACAGCATGGAAGAAGAAGATTGGACCATGTGATGGATTTGTGGGTGTGGGGACAAGATCATTAACTTTTAACTGGGTGGAATCCTAGGAAGCTCTTTAGAATTGGGATTACACAGATGTGCTAAGATGCCTTATTTATTAAATTGGAACTTTAAGGATCGTTTTGCCTTGGACTCTGATTTAATTCTACATGATACTTGGAACGCTGACAGTTACCTTCTCACTGAAGTGGTACCTATTTATCTACTACCATTTGCATGCTATTGAAGGCTTGTGGTGGGTGCACCTCGGTTCACCCACATAACACCTATCCTCCGCGAGCTGCGCTGGCTACCTGTCGATCTCCGGGTGCGCTTCAAGGTGCTACTAGTCACCCATAAAGCCCTGCATGGTAGTGGATCTGCGTACTTGAGAGACCGCCTTCTGCCAATTACCTCCCTGTGACCAATTAGATCTCATAGATTGGGCCTCCTCCGAATTCCATCGGCCAGCCAGTGCCGGCTGGCAACTACAAGGAGGAGGGCCTTTTCAGTAGTAGCTCCGACCCTTTGGAACGAGGTCCCCGTGGAGATTCGTACTCTCACCACCGTCCAGGCCTTCAGCACAGCCCTTAAGATCTGGCTAGCCCGTCAGGCCTGGGGACAAAGATAGCCGCCCCTCCCGAATGATGAATGAATGTTGCTTATTATTTTTACTTATATGTGTCTACGTCATTGTTTGTATTCCCCTTCCTGATTTTATGTGAGCCGCCCTGAGTCCCCTCAGGGAAAAGGACGGCCTATAAATGTTAATAAACTATAAACTATAAACTATAACTGCTATTGAACTGTTAGAAGGGCAGGATTAATCCACACAATTTTCACCACAAGTCTATTTGTAATAGTGCCTTAATAGAAAGTTCCAATTGTTATATATATATATATATATATATATATATATATATATATATATATATATATATATATATATATATATATATATATATATATATATATATATATATATATATATATTATTATTATTATTAAGCACGACATTCATTGCCAGTATAGCTTACAATGTTGAATAAAATTGTGATTATATGATCAGGCTTAAAAGAAAAGACATCAGTTGCGGCATAGCATGTTATGTGAATTAGGCCCATGGATGTATTTTTTAAAGGCCATGTATTATTTTATAGGAGTTAATTCTTGTCACAGCTGGATAATGCCAGAGAAAAAAAGAGAGAATTTGCTAGGAAGATTAGAGCCCGAGGGAAAAAAATACTACAGTAGGCATGGCAGAAAGGCAAATGAATTTAGACTGAAATTCACCTTTCTTGCTAAATCATGTGTTTTGATTTTAGATTTAGATTTGATTTAGATTGTTTATTTGTATGCCGCCCTTTTCCCTGGGGGGACTCAGGGCGGCTCACAATCAAAAGGAAGGGGGGGGGGACAGACTTTTACATATAAAACAGTACATGATTAAAAACGCAACATTCATACCATTCGGGCGGGTCACAGTCTTTAGCCCCAGGCCTGACGGGATAGCCAGATTCTAAGGGCTGTGCGGAAGGTCTGGAGGGTGGTGAGGGTACGAAGCTCCACGGGGAGATCGTTCCATTGGGTCGGGGCTACCACCGAGAAGGCTCTCCTCCGCATGGTGGCCAGTCGGCATTGGCCAGCGGATGGAATTCGGAGGAGGCCTAAACGATGAGATCTAATGGGTCGTGTGGAGGTGATCGGCAGTAGGCGGTCTCTCAAGTGTGTGTTTGCTAGTGTATGTGTTTGTGTGTGTGTGTACTTTAAAGTCTGTCTTGATTCCTGGAAACTCTTTAGGCAAGTCTCTGTAGTTTCCTTGGCAAGATTTCAGAAATAGTTTGCTGTTGCCCTCTTCCCAGGACTGAGAGAAAGTGATTGGCCCAAGGTAACCCAACCTGTTTGGTGCCTATGGCAGAACTAGAGCTTCTGGTCTCCCAGTTTCTGATGCTTTAGTAATATTTGGGGGGTTGTTTTTAATTGGAAAAATGACACACAGAAGGAACTCTCTTGACAGAATATGCTAAATCGTGCTGAGATTTGTCTCAATTTCTTCAAAAATCTTGAAACCGTAAGCCTGATCACGGGAAAATCAGTAAATGAATGTTCTGGGTTCAGCTTTGCTGCATGGGTCATTTGTACCTCAATGAATAGAATAGAATAATTTATTGGCCAAGTGTGATTGAACACACAAGGAATTTGTCTTTGGTGCCTATGCTCTCAGTGTACATAAAAAGACAAGATTCCGAGGTGGCGCAGTGGTTAGGGTGCAGTACTGCAGGCCACTTCAGCTGACTGCTATCTGCAGTTCAGCGGTTCTAATCTCACCGGCTCAAGATTGACTCAGCCTTCCATCCTTCCGAGGTGGGTGAAATGAGGACCCAGACTGTGGGGGCCGATATGCGGACTCTGTAAACCGCTTAGAGAGGGCTGAAAGCCCTATGAAGCGGTATATAAGTCTAACTGCTATTGCTATACATAATGGCTGAATGTCAAGGCCAGTTGACTAAAGAGCAAAGTCAAGGAAGCAAGATTCACATGGACTTAAATGAGTTTTAATGCCACAAATTAGGGATTAGCGTGCCAAATTCTGGGAACTGAGATTAAGAACCCTCAAGCCTTCTCTTACTATTGAGTTCATTAAGGTGGGGGTCTCTCTGATATTTTTCAATTTCTTTTTTTTCCAGGCTGGTTACATGACGGGTCAAAAAATATTTTTCTACGAAGAGCTAGTAATGTTGTTGTTTGTTTGAGTAATGAACTCTTGTAGCTGCTAATGCTTATGCCTAGGGAAAACTCCTCCTCCTCTTCTTATTCTTCTGCTGCCATATCTGTCATATCCGATTCTGATTATTTGGATGGGTGAGCGAATACTTTTGGCAATATAGTGTATGTAAGATGGGAACCTTTACCTTTACCTGGAGAGCCATCCCTGGAATAACTTGATCACATGCAATGAAGGGCCATGAAGGGCTTTATAGGTGACAACCAGCGCATTGAATTGTACCCAGAAGCCCACCTGAAGCGCAGCTCATGGAGCAGTAGAAAAAGATGTGTGAATTGTGATGCCTAGTTTTTGTGACCTGACCAAAAGTGCTTTGTGACTGGCCATGTCTATCTATAGTAAATAGGAAATTGTTCCATGGAAGCTATTGATCTCAAAGGCTCTGTAAATTCTCCAATCCCCAAAGATTAGTTCTTCATGGGTTGAATGCATTTTTGACCCATGGAAGTCCTCTTTCAACTTCTCCAAAATAACAGTTAGTACTAGCAATAGCCCTTAACTTACAGAACACTTCACGGTGCTTTTACAGCCCTCTTTAAAAGAATATTGCCCCCAACGCTCCTTTGTCATCATCTTACCAACCTTGGAAGAATGGAAGGCTGAATCAACCTTGATTCGGTCTGCATCTATGAAGCAGGCACAGATAAATCCAAAGACCACAGAAAGGTTGGAGGAAGGTGTAGAAAGTTACCACCCACCTCCTGCCTAGAAAAATGAAATATTTTAGGAAATATTTGCAGAATATTTCCCTCTAAAAGGGAGGAAGAAACTCATCCTTCCCACCTTTGTCAATGAGCCACCAAGGCATGAGCCAGTCTATTCTACATAACTAAGATCTTCCCCCCTTCAGCTTCAGGGTGTTGGGGTTAAGGCATGGGCCTCAGGACATGATAATATTAGCCCTTTACCCATCTCACCACATGGCACCTGGGAAGATTACATCATCACCTAGCAAGTCAAGCAAGCCTGAGAAACTACAGAGTTGCCCCTGCATGGCCCCGTGGGAGTCTGACAACCAATCAGAATACAAGGTCAAGATCAAAGGCCAGAGGGGGCATAAACCGGGGACTTTCAGCATCTCTACCCATTTTTTGCTTCTGCAGCATCTTTGAGCCGAGGTGGCGCAGTGGTTAAATGCAGCACTGCAGGCTACTTCAGCTGACTGCAGTTCTGCAGTTCGGCGGTTCAAATCTCACCGGCTCAGGGTTGACTCAGCCTTCCATCCTTCCGAGGTGGGTAAAATGAGGACCCGGATTGTTGTTGGGGGCAATATGCTGACTCTGTAAACTGCTTAGAGAGGGCTGAAAGCCCTATGAAGCGGTATATAAGTCTAACTGCTATTGCTATTGAGGCATGTGATCCCCCTTTTTTCCCCCAGGATCTCAAACCACGTGGTCCTGTTAAACCATCAAACCATCTTTCCAAACAGCCTCCATGTTTCCAGTGTCTTTTTCCCCCACTTGGAACCGAACCCATTTCCAACAATGGAAATCCAGGAGTCGAATGTGCTCAAGATTAAAAAAAATAAAATAAAATCCTTTGATCTCGAAGAGGCCCGACAGTACAGCTTCCAACATATTGATTTATCCTAAGGATAATTCTAGGCCGATTTGCATATTATGGCATTTCCAAAGTGGAAAATCAGATTCAACTCCTGGGCATGACAAAAAAAGTCCTTCTTTATCTCAATGACGTCTCTCAAAGCATGGAGTGAACCCCAGGAGCCAATCAGAATTTTGCTACGGTCGGATTTCGGATTTTTTTTACCCTGCAGCTAAAAATCTCGCCCTGCCTTGATCTTTTTTGGTATTTTGAGGTATCAAATTTTCACTGTTTTGCCCTTCGTAGTTTTTGGGCTCACGATAAAGGGGGGGAGAAAGGACGAAGACATCACAATTGCTATTCCTCGTGAAGGACAGTATTTCAATCGGGCGCCTGTGCGTTTCTCTCAAACCAAGGAGCGGGCGCCCCCTATCGGGCAAGCCGAACCGCCGCTGTTCGCGTCAACTTACTCCGTGAACTTGGCCTTGAGCCCGTTCGATTCTCTCCGCGGCCTTAGGAAGGCAGGAATCCTTCGGCAAAAAAAAAAAGCTCCGCCAGCCTTTCCGTTGGCCGGGATAAAAACACAAACTACCTATATAAAGGAGCGAAGCCGAAAGTCTCAATGCCTGGATGGTCTCGAAAGGACGCTGCCCGCTTCCTCCACCAAAGGCTGCGAGCGTGAGAACGGACAAGAGCATCCTTGCCGAAGCTGGGCGCATCCTTCCGCGCTCCCCTCACAGGCGGGGGAAGAAGAGGGGCATTACTTTTCTACGCCGGTCCGGTCCACGGGGATGTGGGATGTAGGAGAAGGAGGAGCGGCGTCCCGAGGCTGAAAGGTTGACTCCGGGGCTTCAGGGAAAGCCGCGGGGAGACGTCCGTTTGGTTCCCCCTCGGCAAAGCGCCAAGGAGCCGGAGGAGAGAGAGAGAGGGAACGGCCAAGGAGCCGGAGGAGGAGAAGGAGGAGCGGCGTCCCGAGGCTGAAAGGTTGACTGAGGGAAAGCCGCGGGGAGACGTCCGTTTGGTCCCCCTCGAAGGAGGAGAGAGAGAGAGAGAACGGCGCGTCCGATGGAGCTCTCCGCAGCCGCCCCGGCACCTCGCCGCGCTTCTCTCTCCCAGCCCCGGCCGCCCCTCACGCGCGCTGCGCAGCCTGAATCATGAGGCGTCCCTTGTCTTTTGCCGGGCTGCGCCAGAGAGAGAAAGCCAGGCGGGCGAGAGGGGGAAACCTCCGGCTCCCTTGACCGAAAAAGCCTGCTCCTACTACGGCTACTACCTGCTGCCTCTCGTCGCGCTCTGCCAAACCGCCTGGGCGGTTATTCTAGCCGGCTGCGGCGCCTTCTCCCGCTTCCCCACAAACCCCCGCCCCTATTTCCCCATGCTGAGGGGCTCCCTCGCTCTCCCGCTCTCGCTTCGTAGCAGGCGCTGGGGTGGCTGAAGCTGACTGCAGTTCTGCAGTTCGGCTGTTCGAATCTCACCGGCTCAGGGTTGCCTCAGCCTTCCATCCTTCCGAGGTCGGTAAAATGAGGACCCAGACTGTGGGGGCGATATGCTGACTCTGTAAACAGCTTAGAGAGGGCTGAAAGCCCCGTGAAGCGGTAGATAAGTCGAACTGCGATTGCTTATCGCTATTGAAGCTGGGAGTTGATCCGACCGGGTCGAAGCCTCTTCGCCTTCCCGCGCCCAGACGCTCCGGGAGGCAGCCTCGCGGACGGGTGTATGTCGCGACAGGCGGGCTCGCCGCCTCGGAGTCCCTTCAAAAAAGCCTCAAAGTTTTGATTTATTTTTTACCTCAGCTTCTTCCCTTCGGCGGGGACTCTCCTCCTCTTCCTCCTCCTCCCCTTCCCACACAGACCCACGTTTCTGAGGCAGTCAATCCCGGACTTGGCGTCGGAGAGGGCGGACTCGTCGGTGGCCGAAGCGGCGCCACTTTTTTATTTTTCCCCCCTCGCTCCCCTTTTCCCTCTCCTCGGACTCTCGGGGAGGCTTTTGCTCGAAGCCGGGAAGCTACGAACCGAAGCGGGGGTGTGTGAAGATGAAGGGCGCCGGAGACGGCGTTTAGGTTCTCCTGGGAGCCGAAGCCGCCTGTGGAACGGAGGGAACCAGCAACCCGCTGCTTTGGGGCGACGGTTCTGAGGAGGCGGCTAAATTTGGAGAGGTAAGTCCACTTCGTCCCCCCCATCCGCACTCCTCCTTCCTCCTCCTCCGCCGTTTCTCTTTCGGATGGAGGGGCGAATGGCTCGCTAAGCTTTGGGCCGCTTCCTCTTTCGCTTCGTGCCTGGAATTTGGTGTTTTTCTAGCGTTTTGGGGTGAGGGGCGCCGCCTAAAAGTTGGTAGGGATGAGATTCGCCCGGGTCCCACTTCGGCTTTCTTGTTCTTTTGCTGGCATTGCCAAGGGCCACAATGCAAAATCGAGGAGGATTTTCTTTTTTTTTTTGTTGTTGCTCCCCAAGCGACTGAGGCGCCTGGCTGAGAAATGCGCCTGGCTGAGAAATGCACCTGAAGGTCATCTAGTCCAACCCCTGCCAAAGCCGAGCCCAGCCTACCAAGGCAGATTCTTTGATGTTGCCAAATGGTTCTGTAATAACCCTGGGTTTTGGGGGGAGAAGAGGTTGGAGTCACTTAAGAGAAAGTAAGGATCCCCCCCCACCCCGTTCCCCCCTTTCCCTGGTCTTTCGTGAGCCGCCCGGAGTCCTCCGGGAGTGGGCGGCATACAAGACAAATAAATAGATAGATAGATAGATAGATAGATAGATAGGATAGGATAGGATAGGATAGGATAGGATAGGATAGGATAGGATAAGATAGGATAAGATAAGATAAGATAAGATAAGATAAGATAGACAGAGACAGACAGACAGACAGACAGACAGACAGAGATAGATAGACAGACAGACAGACAGACAGATATAGATAGATAGATAGATAGACAGACATAGATAGATAGATAGATAGATAGATAGATAGATAGATAGATAGATAGATAGATAGATAGATAGATAGATAGATAGATAGATAGATAGATGATAGATAGATAGATGGATGAAAGGAAGGGTGCTGTTGGCAACCAGAATCCTGGCAAATCCTTTTGTTTTCTTCCAGCTGTTACTTTGCCCTGACAAAACTTTCTGTCCCCTTTTTCCGCCTTTGTAGGGATGGCTGTTCTGTAGTAAAATGACAGTTTTGCCTTTTTAAGTGCTGTCTGCTTTGATGACATGTTTCCCATCTCCAAGATATGTTTCCCCATCTCCCAGGCCGCTATTGAACATCTAATGCAGGCAGCGTAGACACATCGCCATGAGATAAAAGGATGGAATCATTTCCTTACTTTGCTCTCAAAGAGACTTACTTGTTTAGTGTTAATCCTATCTGTGGGTGGTTTTTGTTTTTTTGTTTTAAAAAAAGGAACAGGATGGTGATAGGAGATTTTGGAGAAAGCGAAGGGGTTGCAGGAAAGTACCCCACATTGCTACGAAAACAAATCACAGAGAGAGTATTACGCTGTATAAGTCAAATTCTGCTTCTGGAACAAAGGTGCTGTACGCCATGGCCTAATAGCAGAGAGAATATTAATATCTGCATAAGATAATTAGCCAGAGAAATGAACCGGCTAATGTTCTGTTCTTCTAGTACTTGAAGCAGTAGAGAGGCTGCTGTTACATTTTACTTCTGAAATTATATGTGGATGTAGGGTTAACGCTCACTGTATTTGCCCGTTGCCCCACAGGTGGCATTTCTTCTCAAATATCTGGGCACTATGAAAAAATAAGAGGGACTAGTTGATTTTGGCTCTACTCTTGTTTTAACTATGGGAGAGCGAGCAAGAAGTGGAAGCTTCTCAGGCAAAAAGCATTTATTATTCTGGAATGACAATACTACCAGCACATAACCTTATTTTTCTTGTTCTTGGGACCCCCTCACAGATGCTGTGACAGTTTCTGGGATTCGTCCGTGTTTTTCTTGTATTTTGGGTCTTTGAATTGTGAGCTTTTGGCTTTTGAGTTGATGAAGCTTATGGACAAAATACATAATTGGGGTTCTTCTCGGAGCAGCCTAAGTACATCATTAAAATATGGATGAGAAAAGCAGGGTTCTAGTTGATTCAAACCGTAGTAAAATAATAGGCAATTTTGCTCTGAAATAGGAAGTTGCTTCTCAAATAATTTAGAAGTTTTAATGACAGCTCTATGTTACCTGAACCAAAAGATTTTATACCTGAACATGTAGTTCAGGACATGTTTAATCAAAAATAAGCCCCAAGGATTTTAATGAGACTCATGTCCAAGTAGTCATTGTATCCTGTTTTGTTTGTTTTTTAATAGTGTGAATTTTTTTAACATTTGCATTCTATATCTTAGAACAGCCAGTCTATTGATGTTTATTTAGAAGGGAAATAAACAAAAATTGACACTTAAAAACCATTTAGTGTCATAAGAAGTAAATGGAGAACTTACTTTTATAGAAGCCCCATACTATTTTTTTCTTTTCCTAAAGGACCACCCCTCCCACATCTATTATAAATTATTAATTTTACTTTTGTATGGAAATGTGGAATATGGGAAAACAATTACAGTAAATCTGATGGAATGAATGGAACTTACATTTTATAAATACAAATATGAATTCATAGTATTATGCTCCAGTTCTATTAATTGGGTAATATGTTTATGATCAGGCAACTAGTCTAAAAACTTATTTCGCTTATATGTACTTAGAAGTATATTTGAGGTCAATAATACTTAGGTCATGTAAGAGAGTATGGCAGCTTTATTTGCATCCTATTTTATAGTTAACAAAAAGTAATGGTAAATAACTAGCCTATTGCTAATTAATCAATAACAACATACTAATTAGCTATAGTAACAGAAGTAGTAATATTCAGTAATATGGTAGTGAGAAGGCTAACTGATAACATCTAGTAATGGACTTATCCAAGTCTATAAATTACAACATTTTTATTTGGCATTGGTAATAGTCAGATATGTGTTGAATGTCATTAATACTGAATTTAGGTCTTAATACTATTTTACTTGACATTAAATGCACTTAATAGAGATTTGGAGGAAAACATGGCGCACACTGTGAAAAATCTAGAATAGAATGGAGCAAAAGAAAACATATATTGGGAAAATATTGTTTAAAAGATTGTAGTACATGTGGAAAATAAACATATCATTTTGGTTTGTATTGGAAATTCCACTTAAGCCACCCCCTTGAAAGTATGTGATTGATACATTAATTCAATTAAACACATAGATTCACAAGTGCTTAAAATGTCAACATGGCCTGATAGCTAAATTTCTTGTAACTATGATATCTTATATATCGTATAGTCTATTTCTTGTTTTCTTTCCAAAAAATAGTTCCTCTCTCAGTAAACTTTTCTCTACTTATTTTTAAAGTTTCAAAAGCTCATCTTTGTAAGTACAAATATTTGAAGGGAGGAACTTTTGAAAAGTAAAAGTTAATATTGTTATTTGTACAACTTTAGCACAGGTAGCCCTCGATTTTCAACAATTCATTTGAAGTTACAACTGCACTAAAAAAAGTGACTTATGACCATTTTTCATAATTATGACTGTTGCAGCATCCTCATGGTCATGTGATTGACATTCAGATACTTGACAGCTGGTTCATATTTATGATGGTTGCAATATCCTGGGGTCATGTGATCCCCTTTTGCGACCTTCTGACAAGCGAAGTCAACGGGGAAGCCAGATTCATTTAACTACGGTGTTACCAATTTAACAACTGCACTGATTCACTGAACAAATGTGGCAAGAAAAGTCGTAAAATGGGGTAAAACTCGCTTAACAAATCTCACACTTAGCAACATAAATCTTGGGCTCAATTGTGGTCGTAAGTTGAGGACTGCCTGCATTCAATTCATGCATTGGAAATGGCTGCTGAAAGAACTACATATTATTTCTCTTTCTATATATCAAAGTCATCTGGAGTTACGGAAATGGCAAATGCATCATTTGAAGCACTATCACATGTTAAGGAGCATATATATATAGCAATGCTATTCGGATTAACTTGGTACATCATTGCTCAGAACTATTGATAGTTGTGATGGGCTGTTGTGCAGATTCCCAAGAGGGAGGGAATACATACCAGAGGAGCGGTTTATAGAGTTGGGATGGTTTCTCTCCAATAGTTCCCAGAGTATATGTTTTTGGTGTAAGTAACCTGCTTTAGTTTGGCAAGATTGACGCCAGGCTCCAAAAACCAAGAAGGACACATTGATACTCTTCTAAGCACTTCCCTTTATTGTTTCTCACCCATAAAACGAAATCTTGCCAGAGTAAAGCAAACTGCTTACACCCAACATATACTCTGGGAACTGCTCAGGAGGAGCTGTCTTAACTCTCTTTCTCCCACACTGTCTTTTGCTCACTCACTCCTTGGAATCCAGACAATATTCCATCACAAAAGTATATTGTTGGACTATCTTCCAGTTGAAGCTACTATTTCAGAATGGACTTCAGTTCTACTTTTTGTCGTGTCTACAGCAGTTTTTCTGCAAGGAGGAAAAATACTCAGAGATTAAAGACAGTACTAGAGGATGACTAATGCCACCAGAGTCTATGCTCTTTATTCATTAACTCAATGCTAAGGTGTGTCTATTCCATAATTAATGTGTCATTACCTATATATGTGAGTTTGTGTGGTCTTCAAGGACTTTAGTGGTCTACTGAGATAGGGAGCTTGTGACTGCAGTAATTTTAGGATACAGCTTCTAATATCCTACAGCACTGGCCACACTGACTGGTTATTGGAAATTGCAGTTTAAATATTCTGCAGGACTACAGCTCCTCATAACTACTTTGAAGTTCACTCTCCTTCAGCATTTTAAACAGAAGTATATGATTACTAATATTGACTTAAGTGTTTAAGAAATTGTTTTAGGGTAATCTATTTTGAAGTGGCTTTTCCTCTTATAATAGTTTTCTGAGAGTCCCATAGGAAAGAACAATAAGCTAAATATAATGGGTTTCAAGCTCTGTCTATTTTGCAGGTTCTTAATAAGAATAAAATATTAGCAGGAATTGGAACATTCTGTATTTTTGGCACCTCGTTATAAGTATAATCTTTATTGTCATTGTACTTAAATACAATGAAGTTGGTTATTTAATAAACCTAAATCTGTTCCCAAGGTGTAAATTTATTTGCCCCTCTGTTGAGTAAGGAGTAAGGAGTTACCCATGTACAGATCCTCTGATAATTTTTTTTTGGGGGGGGGGGGAATAACATATTGTATATTTCTCAGTACATGCGTGTTTGCTAAAAGCGTGACCCGTCAAAAGCGCGTTCCACAAAAGCGCAGTCGACGAAATCGCGTATGTGACGTCATCACAATGCGACGAAAAAGATCGAAAAATTGAAATAAAAATTAAATTACAGCAAGCCGATTCACATAAAGGTAAGGGTTAGGTTAAGGGTTAGGGTTAGGGTTAGGTTAAGGGTTAGGGTTAGGGTTAGAGCGTTAGCGTTACGTTTAGCGTTAGGTTAAGGGTTAGCGTTAGGTTTTTCGTTACGTTAAGGGTTAGGTTTAGGGTTAGGTTTAGGGTTAGGTTAAGGGTTAGGTTTAGGGTTAGGTTTAGGGTTAGGTTTGGGGGGGTTAGGGGAAGGTTTTAGCTTTATTTTTACATTTTTTGATCTTTTTTGATCTTTTTCGTCGCGCTGTGATGACGTCACATACGCGCTTTCGTCAACCGCGATTTTGTCGTCCGTGGTTTTGTGGTAGAACCGCTAAAAGACTTGAGAAGTGTGGTGCTTGCTTTCATTTTCACAAAGTATGAAAAAAGAAGAAACAATTGATATAATTCCTACTGTATTATACATTCTTCTTATAGCAACACACAGAGGGTATTACTTCTCAACATAGATGATGACTCAATGAATTGGTGATAAAGATCCACAAATAACATCTGGCAAATAGTTAAAAAATATCTTATAAAATCGAACCTGAAAAATAAGGAAGACTGGAGGAAAAAGTTTACTAATATCTTTGCTCACAAGAGGGTCTTAACTTCTTCCAACAGCCAAAAACCGTAAGAGCAAAACAATCCAGCAAGATCTATAAGAGATAAATTAAAGTCTATGGATCTCCAAGGTCTCTTATTACATCTTTAGCTAGTTTCGAATTATTTTGCCTAAGGCCTGAGGTGATCCAGTGGTTCATTATCAAAATAACTGCATACTGAACACATAAGTCTATATGCTGTTATTCTTCCGTAGTAACTTCTATTGATTTTGTAGATACTTCTAAGTTCTATTTATGTGAAATGTTCCATGTAAAGTACTTATTTACCCAGAGTTAAGGTAATATTTGGCTTGCTTACTCTTTAAAAGTGTGTTATATAAAAGCTTGTGACAAAATAAATAAAAAAATCCAAGCAGGTGATCGAGAGTTAATTAAAAAGATTTATGAAAGGTATACATAGCTTGCTGTTTCATGTATGACATAATATTATAAATCTATTGGGGTGGGAGCTGTTTTGCCAAAGACTGCAACCAAAGTTTGAGCAAATTTTTTTCCTCAATTTCAGTTTTAGCTAAATAAGAAGAGAAAAACTTCCTTATTGTTACTTTATAGAAATACAGTTGGAGATGCAATGTTTCTTAAGCTCAGTATGCTAATTTCTGGATTTCAGATGAAGACTTCCTTCTACAAAGATTTTTAGGTGGTAACAAAGTATATACAGATTGCAAGAAGAAGGATAATCTTTTTGTTTTTGTTAAAAGTTCTCAAAGGTGTTTATTTTTTTTCTTCAAAAGCAACCGAACTCTTTTTTACTTGAGAAAGTCCGAGGTGGGTGAAATGAGGACCCAGACTGTGGGGGCGATATGCTGACTCTGTAAACCGCTTAGAGAGGGCTGAAAGCCCTATGAAGTGGTATATAAGTCTAACTGCTATTGCTATTGCTATTGCTAAATATAAATGTTGTGGTGAACATGGAAATGCCAGCTATCTGCTATTTTATCTTGTCTAGTATGGTAGTCCTGCTGCTAGTTCCTAACTCCTATTTTGCCTGCTAAGAGGACAAAAAAAAACTGATGTAGAAAGCCATTTTTGTGTGTATATATAACTATGATTTTTTTGAGCAGAACTGCCAATTAATAGGAGAGGTAATGGGATTGTGAGTGGAAGAATGCGGACTCTTCTTACATTATAAATTTAATATTCATAGTCTTGTCAGAGGTATGACAAATAGAAAGACTTTACCTGAATAGTTTGTATAGATTTTGGTGTAGTTTTAGTCCCAGTTGTTTTTTGGCCAGTAATATTGGAGCAGGTATGTATTTGATAAAATAAGAAAATACTTTGGAGGCCTGTTGAAGAAGAAAAAAAAAATCAGCTTTCTTAGTATTTATTAATCATTACGTTTCTTTGGTATTGAAGAAGGCTATGAAAAGTCATTAATAAAATATTAACAAAAATATTAATAATTTTGCATATAGGTATCTTCAATTAGAGCCGAGGTGGCGCAGTGGCTAAATGCAGCACTGCAGGCTACTTCAGCTGACTGCAGTTCTGCAGTTCGGCTGTTCAAATCTCACCAGCTCAGGGTTGACTCAGCCTTCCATCCTTCCGAGGTGGGTGAAATGAGGACCCGGATTGTTGTTGGGGGAAATATGCTGACTCTGTAAACCACTTAGAGAGGGCTGAAAGCCCTATGAAGCGGTATATAAGTCTAACTGCTATTGCTATTGCTATTGCTAATTAGAAATGTGTGTCTAGGGATAGAATATTTTTAAGTCTTTCTGAAAGTGTTAAAAATTTCCTCGGGACACTGTTACAGTGCATTGCATACCAAAACAACTAGATACAGAGACAGTCCCCCTCACCTCCAATACATCACTCTGTTGAACACCTAATCCCCATATATCTAAATATATTTATCCACACAGTATATCTGTATTAATATTATCCTTTTTATTTTCTCTACCATTTTCTCTTATTGGTATCATTATTAGTATTATTATTACTTTGTTGTTTCGCATGTATACTAAGAGCTTATGCATTGGAGACAAAACTTTTGTTTGTCCAATCACATTTGGCCAATAAAGAATTCTGTTCTGTTCTCTTATGTTCTGCTCTGTTCTGTTCTGTTCTGCTCTGCTCTGCTAAGATCTGTTCCATTCTTTTTTGTTCCCTTTCATTACTACAGCTTTTAGCCAACTATGCTGGGGGAAACTGTAGTACTAAATCGTAATGTAGAATAAAATAATACTAGGTCATGATGCAAAGTAAAACTTCTAATGCGGCTTCTATATATTGCTGCAGCGGGATCCTGAGAAATAGGAGAAATAAAATTATTTCTGTTTCTAAATAACGTTAAAAACTCTTTTGCGTATCCTACGTGAGTACAAGACTCATCTCATTAAAAATGTCTACACACAGTGTCCTACTTATATAACAGGTTACTTTCCAAGATGCTGCAAGTCTGTCTTGTGCCACAGGTTCCACCACAAAACCGCGGTAGACTAAAGCGCGTGTGACTAAAGCGTGGTGACAAAACCGCACCGTCAAAACCGCGCGACAACAGAGCGCCGACAACAGCGCGCCGACAGAAGCGCGCTGTAACATAACCCTAAAAATAACCCTAAACCTAACCCTAAACCTAACGCTAAACCTACCTTAAACCTACCCTAAACCTAACCCTAAACCTAACCCTAAACCTAACCCTAAACCTTACCTTAAGTTAAATCGCGCTTCTGTCGGCGCGCTGTTGTGGGTGGGCTTTTGACATCGTGGTTTTAGCGCCGTGGTGTTGTCGGCGCGCTTTAGTCTACCGCGGTTATGTTGTGCCACGTGTGCCACAAGCCTAAAAAACATGGACAATGCAGTTCTTGCTTTGCATGGGTTATGGCATCGTGGCTAATCTGATGAAGGTGGCATCGGGTTGTCCTCTCAAGTTGAAATGACATGTTTTCAGTGGCGTTTGCGTGGTGGTAGGAAGGAGTATGGCGAGGAGGTTGGAAGAGGGTTGGATGCATATGGGGGGACTGGAAGCTGGCCCTTTCCTGCTTTCTCCCAACTTTCTTTCCTGCTTTCTCTCCTTGCTGGCCAGGGTTTGATTGTAGCAAGCTAGCTATGGTGCACTCTGTCCATGGTGCTGAAAATGTATTTATTTAATCCTTAAACTCAGAACGATCTTCTATAATTTCCTGTTTTTTGGAGTGCAACATTCAATATCGCTAATAACTAACAATGACCAATTGTTATGGCTTCGTTTTGAAAATGGTCTTGATTTCTGCCTTCTCTTTCTTCGTTTCCCATACACAAACACTTAAATGTACCTACTTACATGTGTATTTTTTTTAACTATTAAGAACTCTGAAAGAGCATTCACTTTAACCCATTTCAATGTCCTTCCACATTTATTTATTTATTTATTTAATGTATTTTTGGAATTTAAGATGCACCCCCCCCCATAAGAGGTTCTTATACTTCGGAGCATCTTATACTCCAAAAATATGGTATTTGTTTGTTTGTTTATGTATTACCATGATGTTGCAATGTTGCAATGAAAACTGCCGCACCTGTCTGAAACTCCAGCCTATTGGGTCCTTGGGATCGGGAGAGGATGAGAGTAGATTAGATTCCAGTGTATCTTCTTTCCCCACCTTTCCTAACTTCTGGGGGTGGATAAAAGTTGTTGTGTATTGGCAAAAATTCACACATCAACAATTCATTAGTAGAGTAGTATTTGTACTTGGCGTTCTGTAATAATTCCCATTTATGACACATAATAGGTTCCAGCTTAAAATGGATTCTTGGAACTAGCTGATTGAGCATGAAAACATTTGGCACGCACATGCACACCGGCAGCTGACTTAAATACCAGCATTTGTTCTGTCTGATGTACAGAATAATTCATTAACTTTTTACTGCCAGAAACAAAAACATATTCTCCTTTTTTTTTTGGTGAAGATAATAAGGTAAAATCAATTATTTCACCAAAATGTGGACTTGCAAGTGTACTCCAGGTTTTAGAGTCCCTGTAGAAGAGAATGTATGTAGCTCAGGGCTGAACTGTTGAGTGTTTGGTGTTCCTTGAGCTTGGTTGTTTCCTTGCAGACATCTCATTACCCAACGAAGTGACATAATCAGTTTGAGAAAATATGCGACTTGCTTCTTCTTAATATATAGTAAGCTTGCTCTGATAGTTTTGGTGGGGGTGTGGTTTCCTCCTTGGACGTTTCTTGATTAAGCTGTTGTTTTCTATTTGATTGTTTGTTTGTGATCCCTACTTACCTGTCTGCTGGAGAGGATGTGTCCTTTTTGTCCTTTTTGCTTTTTTATTGTTTCATTTGAATGGTGTGTAAGTGTGCTTTATTTCTCTGTGTCTTTCGATGGCTCATTTGTCTGAATGCCAAGCTTCCAGGAATTCCTTAGCGCTTTTAGATTTTAGCTTGGTCTCAGATACTTACCGAATTGAAACTGGGTTGAATCTGTCCGTGTGTGGCGAGATTAAGGAATTTTCATTGAGTATTCTGACTACTAATTGCTATTCATGAATGTTCTTTGCTAGTCTTCTGCCTGTGTGTGCTACATAGTGGATGTTACAGTACTTATACTATATATTGCAGATAAATCCAGAAGTAGTTAGCATTTTCCTTACATATTTTTTAAATCTTTATTTTACATATACATTTAAATTGCTGATAACTTCTGTATGACTGTGACTTTTCTTGCCACAGTTGTTAAGTGAATCACTGCAGTTAAGTTAGTAACATAGTTGTTAAGCGAATCTGGCTTTCCCGTTGACCTTGCTTGTCATAAAGTTGCAAAAGGGGATCACCTGACCCAGGGACAGTGAAACCATCATAAATATGAGTTAGTTGCCAAGCATCTAAATTTTGGTCATATGACTGTGGGGATGCTGCATAAGTGTAAAAAACTTTTTCATGAGGTTTTCATGAAGTTTTAATTTTGAATGGTCACAAATGAACCTTTGAAATCTAGGATTTTCAGTAGTGTATCCAGATTATGAAATCTACTTTTATTAATATGTTATAGAGGAACAATATTGAAAAGGATAATTTAAACTACCGAGTCAATATATTGCCTTAAATTATGAATTCAAATTTGAAAATACCCAATAATTGGATATCTAATTTCCACTTCTTATTAGACCTGAAGGGAGTCCCCATCAAGTGAAGGGGAGTTTAACCATTTCTCTGGGTAATTGGTTTCACTGTTGAGCTATTTGGGTTCTGTATTGATCTTTTATCTGTTGGAATCAGTTTTCCTGTAACTTAAATCCATATAATACAGAGAGAGGTATTAAGAAAGTGCTTTGGTTTTCATCTGTATGATGTATTTTCAGGTATCTGGAAATATTACCACTTGTTGTCTGTTTTCTCTCTCCAAGGCTAAATACTTCTTATTCTTTCAATCTTTTTTCATTGGCCTGATCATAAACCATTTTCACACAAACCTCTGTAGAATGAGGTGAATTCTTACAGCCAATGATTTGGAAACTATAGTTGATACAGTTTATAATTCAGTTTGCCTTGCATCTATGTATGTATGCCTTGCATGTATTCCTGTACATACAATGTACTAGGACATACAAGTAGTACAAATGTACTACCATAGTACATTTGATTGTTGTTCACTAAATGAGGTTTGCATTAATTTTATTTTGTTACCCTATTCATAGTGCTTTGAATTTTATTTATTTCTTTTAAAGAATTATCAAAGGCATCTTGTTATTGAAAACCATTTTTTTCCAACATTGTCATTCACCTACTCATCAGTAACTGGCTCAGTAGTTAAGACGCTGGGCTTGTCATCTGGAAAGTTGGCAGTTTCAAGAGCTGAGCTGCACGCAACGAGGTGAGCTCCCATCCTTGCTAGAGCTTCTGCCAAACTAGCAGCTGAAAAGAATGCAAATGCAAGTAGATAAATAGGTACCCCTTCAATGGGAAGGTAACAGCACTCCATGACATCATGGTGGGCACATGGCTGCAGAAATGTCTTCAGACAGTGCTGGCTCAATAGGTTTGAATTGGAGATGAGCACTACCCCCCTATAATTGGCAATGACTAGCAGAATAAAATCTGCAGGGACTCCTTTACTTTTACTTTTATTCATCAGGACATTCATAAAAGCACTGGAGATTGCAGAGTCTAGGACTAAAACATATGGCATTCTGCTTCAATAAACCTCCCACCAGGAACAGTTCATGACTGTTCCTTGAATATGAACTTTGAGCTAGCTGCGCATCAACTTGATTGCCATGAACTCCAATCTATTTGTATTAACTTTCAGTTTTGAAAAGCAAGGTGTACTTGAAAGAAGTCTACTAATTAAACCACAAGTATATAAATAATATTGAACATGTCAGACTCAAGTTTATTCACAATGCTTCCATTAATGTACGTTAATACAATATCAAACCTATATTACGATAAGTATGATCTCGCCGACAAGACAAAATTTAATGCTACGTTATCATCATGAACACAGAGAAGGAAAATCATAGTATAAAGTAAACGTTTTTAAGACAATTACTATATTTTTACAAAAAGACACCAAGGGAGTTTCACAGAATGTATTCAAAGGATAAATTTCAGAGAATGTTTTGAAAATTATAGGCTTATTCCATTTGTTTAACATATATTCACAAAATCTCCATTGAAGAACCCATTCATGACTGCTGTCTCTACCTTCCCAGAGATTGAGCGTATCAGGTAAGCCAACACCCATTTCACAGCAGAATGTATTCACTGAAAAGGAAGCAAAAAAAAAATGGTGAACTCTACCATTCATGATGAGATGTTAAAAGTAATTTGCAAAACGTCTACATATGGTGTCATCCTGACATTTCTATGTGTCAGCTTTGATTTTATGCATAACACAATGGCCACTGGTTCTTTTACATAAATGAACAACTGTATGGTATTGAATATAATAATGTTAGATTATAATTATAACCATATAGTGTAGTAATATAAAATGAAACTGGAATTAATAAAAGTCATGTAGTTCTTGATCAATTCTAATTTTCATCCTACTTTTACTTCATGCCATTTACAGTACTATTGAAGTTTACTGCGCTAATGCATAGTTGTATGGCCTATTGCAACTAACATTCTGTCTTCCATTTTATATGAAATTGGAATTAACTATGTATACCCTCTAAGTATAAACATTTAGGTTTAGGTTTAGGTTTAGGTTTAGGTTTAATTTATTTGTATGCCGCCCTTTTCCCTGAAGGGACTCAGGGCGGCTCACAACTCAAAAAGGGAGGGGAAATACAAACAGAGTTACAAAATCATAGAAACCATACATAGTTAAAAGCACAACAATCATACCATTCGAAGTGGGGCAGCGAGTCTTTAGCCCCAGGCCTGTCGGAACAGCCAGGTTTTAAGGGCTATGCGGATCTATCCTCCGGGTAGTCGCCAGTCGACACTGGCCGGCTGATGGAATTCAGAGGAGGCCTAGTCTGTGGGATCTAATTGGTCTAGTGGAGGTGATTGGCAGTAGGCGGTCTCTCAAGTACCCAGGTCCAATACCATGAAGGGCTTTGTAGGTGACAACTAGCACCTTGAAGCGTACCCGGAGATCAACAGGCAGCCAGTGCAGCTCGCAGAGGATAGGTGTTACGTGGGTGAACCGAGGCGCACCCACGATCGCTCGCGCGGCTGCATTCTGGACAAGCTGAAGTCGCCGAATACTCTTCAAGGGCTGCCCCATGTAGAGCACATTGCAGTAATCCAGTCTGGAGGTCACAAGGGCATGAGTGACTGTTGTGAGAGCCTCCCGGTTCAGGTAGGGATGCAACTGGTGCACCAGGTGAACCTGGGCAAATGCTCCCCTGGTCACAGCTGACAAATGGTGACATTTGATGAATGTCTTTTTTAAAAATTGAAGTAAGTTGTGGATGGTTCCACTCATCCCCTTAAAAAGTTGTGAATACTGAAGATACATACTTGAGCAATGGCTAATTTAAATCAGAGCGTATGATGTAATGTAGTAAGGATTGGGAGGGTGTGCATGTGGGAGGGTGTGCATTTCAGAGAAGGAAGAGGAAACTCAGTCCAGATAATATGATTGAAAGAGGTGAACTCCCTAATAGTTCACAGAATATATTGTAGGTACAGATCAGTGGTGGGTTTCAAAATTTTTTCGAACCTACTCTGTGGGTGTGGCCTCCTTTGTGGGAGTGGCTTGCCGGCCATGTGACCTGGTGGGAGTGGCTTGCCGGCCATGTGTTTTCTTTCTTTCTTTCTTTCTTTCTTTCTTTCTTTCTTTCTTTCTTTCTTTCTTTCTCTCTTTCCTTCCTTTTGTCTCTCTGTCCCTTTTTCCATTTTTTCTTTCATCTCTCACTTTTTCTTTCTTTTTTATTTTTTTTTAATTTCTTCCTTTCTTTCTCTTTCTGTGTGTGTGTGTGTGTGTGTTGGGTTTCAAAAAATTTTGGAACCTCTTCTGTAGGTGTGGCCTGCTTTCTGGTGGAACCTCTTCTAACCGGTTCGGTAGATTTGACGAACCGGTTCTACCGAACTGGTGCGAACTGGTAGGAACCCACCTCTGGTACAGATTATAGAGTGCTAAATCTGGCAAGATTCTGCCTACTGGTGTGAAACCATAAAGATTTGAACCTACCAGTGCATATTATTTTTTACAAACATACTAATAGAAAACGTTGTTGGTTCTATATGTTATGTTTAAATGTGTGGATTTTCTACCAATTGTATATTCTCTAGATAATTATCCTGTGGAATATGCTGCATGAATGGAAAGAGCATGCTATATAGTCTTTCTGAAGATGATCAATAGATTCTTGATAGTGTTAGGATAGCAAACAGTCTATATGTGGTCTTTATACACACAATTATTATATACACCAAAATTTAAAATCACAGCTACCAATATTTTAGCTGGTGTTGGCCTTCATACTCATTGAGCTTGAGTCTTATTAAGAACCTAGGAAGCTTAGTTTAAGCATAGCATATGTGTGGATCCAAGAAGTATGGTCTTATTATATAATTGACAGAAATTTTTGTCAAAGCATGGATTTTATAAGTGCCATCTAGGATCTTTGAGTTTGGCACCCGTTTTACTGATAACTACTGAGAACACCAGTGTTTCCACAGTCCAATCGCATTAGACAACCCAGAAAGATACTTTGATCATTAGCGATTAAAAATATCTGGAATTAAAATGGTTCAAAAGAATTTGTATTGTTCTACTTGTCTCATGCAGTTTTTAGGATAGGTTATGCATTAAAATGTTCAAAGCAGTGTCCATTTTAAGCTATATTTGAAAGCCTGATTGTTCTTACATTTACTGTCATTCAAAAATAACTGAAGGAATAAACAACTTTAGCCAAAAATTGAATCTATTAGGCTGACCTATTATTACAAAGACTATTCCAGGTCAAAAGAGAACTTTTGTAGAGCTCTGCCTATTTTAAAGAGGGACAGTGTCCCATCAAGAAGGATGGATTTTCTAATCTATGGGATCAGTCCTGTACTAGCTGATCACCGACAAAGGAAAAGGAATAAAGAAGTTGTAATTCTGATTTCTCTGCTCTATTGACACTGAAACTTTGAAGGTTTAAAACAAAACCAAGATAATAGGAAAACTCACCAAAGTTACATTCCTGTAATTTCCCCAAACATTGAAGTTATACTTGGACTTTCAATCAACATTATCCAGAAAAAATGGTAAGTTATTAACATTTTGATTTCTTTTCTCCAATATATTGTGAAAGCAAACAGTAAAACATTAGCCCCTATATCTAATGGGGAACCTATAGCACATGTGCCACTAGTGGCACACAGATCTGCGGGCATGTGAGCCATCACCCCAGCTCGGCTTCAACGTCCATGTGTGCTGCCTCCCACTAGCCAACTAGTTTTCGGATCTCTGTTGCACCTATGTGGGGACTGGGACACCTGTGGGAGACACATGGACATACATGGGGTGGGTTGCATGTGGGTGGTCAGACATGCATGCACAGGGTTACATGTGCATGTACAGGGGGCAGGGGGCATGTGGGATGCTCACATGTGCATGCATGGGTGGTCATATGTGCATGTGTGGGGGCAGTGGGAGCCCAAAGAGTTATATGCATGCGCAGGGGTAGAGCGATGTGGGGGGTTGCGCACCCATGCTTGGAGGATAGGGCGCTCATGGTGGGTTAAACTTGCATTGCATTATGTTGGCATGCAACAACAACAAGGTTAGCCATCACTGGACTAGCCTATTTGGGGTGAATACAGTGAAGATGGAGAAATAGGCATGTTTGTTACTTTGAGATTTGATTTGAGTTGTCTTGAGATTTTTTTTACCACTTGTATTTAAGATTCAGTTGTTTCAACTTCATAGTAGACAACTATCCCCCTGAGAAAAAAGTGGTAATATCTGCCACTTGGATATTAACAGTGGACATCTATACAAAAGATGGGTACTCCCCCACAAACATTCATGTAGATCCAATTACGAACCTTTATCAGATAAAGTTAATTGTTTTTTTTTTAATTATTCTACCCATTTAGGGGTTTGTGTGGCTATAAATTTTAAGATTAATATAGAGAGAGATCTGATCAGGATAATTGAGTTATATAGAACAAATTTAGATGAACAGAGTATTTAATTAAGCATGTGCCACTCTGCATGCATAGGGCTTGATAAAATCTGGAATATATTCATAATTGGATTAGACAGGGAATCCTGTGTTGTTTCAGACTGACTGAACAGTTTTAGGATCAACATTCAACAATGACATTTCTCAGAACAAGAAGTTTTCCGGAACAGGATAGAATATTGAAGTATGGACAGAACATCCATAAAATCCAAAGTACAGTCCTCTCTTATTAGAGGAGCTAATAACAAATAAAACTTAATTCTCTGTGCATGAGTATTGATTTAGGCTTTCTTACGGTTTCATTATACTGTCCTTCACTTCTTGTTTAAATGGCGTATTTGCTGCTAATGCACAAAATGCAATAAAAAAAAGGATAAAACAAAAATCTAATGGGTTATCCACTCAAGTGCTATTCTGCAAGGCCGTGTTTTCCCTTTTGTACCGCTTCTCAGTGAGCATGGATCAATATAAAACAAAACCTTTTAATATCAGCAGGGGAAAAAAATGCTGGTTTTAAATCTTCAATTTAATTTAAACTTCCCATTGATCCTGTGTTATACATTACCATCTGAACAATAGTGCAAATTCAATTAATGCACCATTAGAACTATATGTGGGGCACACTAATATCTAATATGCATTAAGCTGTGTATATTCTGTGTATGCTTATTTGTAATCCAGAGGTTCTAAAACTTCGTAGATTCCTGGCAGTTTTGTGACTCAGTAACTTTTTTGTGGTGTTCTGGAGTTCCAAAACCAAGCATACAATTTTGGAACCAAAGACTTTACAGAAATGGCAAACTTACAATATTTTAAATTTTTGAGGGAAACATAGCGCTGATAGATTAGTAGTTCACATAGTATGTGTTATGACCTAGGCTTCCCAAGAACATGGAACAAACTCCTGGTCCTGACCAAAAAAACATTTATTAATTTATTGTGAATTCTACTCATTCACATCCAGCCAAGTCTTTCAAGGGGGAATTTACAGTCACAGACCTTATCTGGCGTAGAGAGCTGCCTGGCCAATATCTGCAAAACTTGGCATGGAGTCTTGGAGAGTCCAATTAAGCAAACTAATTGTCTCCTGCAAACTCCACTCCCCTTTCACTTCTCTTTTATTTCCTCTGGGAGGGGCCATTCATCGTCCACCTGTGGCCTTACTTCAAAGTTGACCCCTGTTCTTTAGCTTTCCTCTTCATCTGGCAGCTCTGTGCATGCGCACACTGGGAATGGGCTCCAGCTGTTCATCTACCTCACTGATGTCTGACTCCGAAGGCAGATGATAACTGTCAGACGGCCCTGACCCCATCTCTGTCTCTGATGTCATCAGAGCCTTCTCCAGACTCCAGGACTGGCCCATAGCAATAGCAATAGCAGTTAGACTTATATACCACTTCATAGGGCTTTCAGCCCTCTCTAAGCGGTTTACAGAGTCAGCATATCGCCCCCACAGTCTGGGTCCTCATTTCACCCACATCGGAAGGATGGAAGGCTGAGTCAACCTTGAGCCGGTGAGATTTGAACCGCCGAACTGCAGCTAACAGTCGGCTGAAGTGGCCTGCAGTACTGCACTCTAACCACTGCCCATGTTCCTCCCCAACCTCCTCACTGTCCGAATCTGCTCTGCTGGCTGCTGGTGGACCACAACAGTATGTGACAAACATCGGTGTGCATAACAGATTCACACAATACTCGGATCAACCAGAAGTAAGATTTATTGAAAGCATTTGCAAAGGCTGGTAGAACTTCAGCTTAGCACAACAACAGAAGTCCACACCCAGTTACAGATCTAAGCATATATTTTATACAATTGTATTACCCGCCACTTGTCCCTCCTTTCCAGGCCCAGTTGATAGGTCCAGGCCAGTCACATGCTAACAGTCTACCTATAATCTGCTATTCTGCCTAAATTTTAAAATTAGTTAGGCCTATGTGGCTAAGCACGCAGCCCTTCCATTTCTCATTGCTTTGTTATTCCCTTATCTTGCTTTTCTACGGAACCCAAAATCTGGTTCATATCTCAAGCAGGAAGCTGTGTATGTCCTGGGTTCACACATCAGGCAAACAAGACTGTGCCTTGGATGGTTCCACCACAAAACCGCGGTAGACAAAAGCGCGCTCGACGAAAGCGCGTACGTGACGTCATCACAGCGCGACGAAAACATCGCGCTGTGATCGATAAATGTAAAAATAAAGCGAAAACCTTACCCTAACCCCCCCAAACCTAACCCTAATCCTAACCCTAAAGCTAACCCTTCACCTAACCCTAAATCTAACCCTAAACCTAACCCTTAACCTAACGCTAAACCTAACGCTAACCCTTAACGCTAAACGTAACCCTAACGCTCTAAACCTAACCCTAACCCTTAACCTAACCCTTACCTTTATGTGAATCGGCTTGCTTTAATTTTATTTTTATTTCAATTTTTACTTTTTTTCATCGCGCTGTGATGACGTCAAATGCGCGCTTTCGTCGAGCGCGCTTTTGTGGACCGCGGTTTTGACGGGTCACGCCTTGGATACGTAATAGTGTGGCTATACTTTTAAAGTTCTAACTCTAGATAATTTGGACAAAGAATATGACATAGAAGCTAAATGCGAGTTTACCTTATGGAAAATTACAACTTATTATATTATATTCCACATTTACTTATTACCTCGTTCGGTCAAGCTTTTATTGACTCCTTATGTTGTCTTTATTCTGATAATAATAACTTTAAAACATCCCCTACATGGAGAATCACTGTTTTCCTTGGAAGTGTAAAACTCTGTTGTGCCTCTGTGAGTCATTTCATAATCTATAAAATTGTTGCCTATACAATATTCCCATATTTCTCATAAGCAGGAACCGTGCTGATTCACTAGGTGAAATATGGCAATAATAAGATCCACTGCTATGCTCAGTTTTTTATTCTCTTTGTTTTTCAAGTGGTGTGTCTTTCTATGAGACAGACCAGAAAGAAATAGAGTCCATGGAAGGCTCTTTACTCTTTCAGCTAGGCCCAGCCCCACCCTCATAAAAAGTAATACGTGTAGAATGAATGAGCTGGAAGGGACGTTGGAGGTCTTCTAATCCAGCCCCCTGCTCAAGCAGGAGAACCAGGGGTGGGTTTCAGGCGGTTCGCGGTGGTCCCCGCGAACCGGTTGGTCGGTGAACCCGGAAGTAAGTAACTTCCGGGAACGCCGAAGGGTCCACCCGCCCGCCCGCGTTTCTTACCCGGTTTTGACGAGTTCTGCGCTTCCACGCATGCGCAGGACGCATACAGCGCCTGCGCGATCCTCCAGGAGCAGCTGGAGCATCACACAGGCGCTAGTACGCATGCGTGCACTGCGCATGTGCACGAGGACGCCGCCGGCCCCATTCCAACCGAACCGGTTGGAACGGGGCGAGAAACCCACCCCTGAGGAGAATCTATACTATTTCAGATAAATGACTGCTTAGTTTCTTTTTAAAAACTTCCAGTGATGGAGCACCCACGCTTTCTGGAGGCAAGCAGTTCCACTGGTTAATTGTCCTCACAGTTAGCAAGTTTCTCCTTAATTCCAAGTTGCTTCTCTGTTTGATTAGTTTCCAACCATTGTTTCTTGTCCTGCCTTCCGGTGCTTTGGAGAATAATTTGACACACACCCCTCTTCTTTGTGGCAGCCCCTCAAGTACTGGAGTCCTGCTATCATGTCACCCCTAATTCTTCTTTTCCTTAGACTAGCCAAACCCAAATCCTGCAGCCGCTCTTCATACGTTTTTGTCTCCAGGTGTTTGATCATCTCAGTTGCTCTTCTCTGAACTTTTTCCAGAGTCTCTACATCTTTTTGTAGTATGGTGATCAAAATTGGTTGCAGTATTTCGGTACTTGAGGGGCTGCCACAAAGGATTTTATAAAGTGGTAGTAACATTTTACTTGATCTTAATTCTTTGTCTAAATTGATTAATTCTTTGTCTAAATTTTTATTTACAAGTGGGCATCATTTAATTACGAAGGTGATAGTTAATTACAAACTCCGCGAGCTGCACTGGCTGCCTATTGGTCTTCGGATACGCTTCAAGGCGCTAGTCGTCACTTATAAAGCCCTTCATGGTATTGGACCTGGGTACTTGAGAGACCGCCTGCTGCCAATTACCTCCAATAGATCGATCAGATCCCACAGATTAGGCCTCCTCCAAATTCCATCCACTGGCCAATGCCGATTGGCGACCACCCGGAGGAGGGCCTTCTCTGTGGCTGCTCCGGCCCTTTGGAATGAGCTCCCCATGGAGATTCGAACCCTCACCACCCTCCAGCCTTCCGCAAAGCCCTTAAAACCTGGCTGTTCCGACAGGCCTGGGGCTAAGAGCTTTTGCCCCCTCTTGAATGGTATGACTGTTGTGTGCTTTTAAATTGTGGTACTGTTTTGTTTCGTGCTTTTTTTATTTCTTTCCCTTATTTGTACCCCCCCCCCCCTTTGACTTGGATTGTGAGCCGCCCTGAGTCCCCTCCGGGGAAAAGGGCGGCATAGAAATATAATAAATCAAATCAATCAATCAAGTGATAGTTATGACCAGACCTTGTACTTGAACCTGCCAGAGAAGCCGTGCAGTCACATGATCACAATTTGTGACCTTCCATGCCAGCATCCCACAAGGAAAATCGATGGGGAAGCCAGCAGGAAGTCAGACATTTCAGTTATTTGAAGTCTTTGCTTAAAGCATAGAAAGCATTAAGGTATTATTAAGTTACTAAACCAAAGCAAAACAAAAAAACAAAACCATCCCACATAGTCCTTGCTTAATGATGGCAACCAGGATGGCCAGAACTACTGTTTTTAAGAGGTGCAGTCAGTGGCTTATGGCCGTATTGTTTAAGGAATAAGTTTCTTGTTTCTTGTCTCTGATACATGAGGAGTTTTGTACCTCTTATATCTGTATGCAATACTTTTAAAGAGTATTTTCCGTATTGTGCATGGTCTCTGGAAAACAACATATTTGGCTTAAGGATTTGTATAATGCAGTGCTTAAAAAAGCCTCTTTTTTTTTGCTTTGGTCAATGTTTTAAGTAACTTAATGCTTTATGTGCAATGCCTTCTATGATTATTTTTTTAATGCTTTTAGCATTATATTTTTTAAATAAGTAATTCCTTTTCGATTATTGAGATAGAAAGAAACTGGCATTCTCTAAGAGGAATTGTCAGATCAGGAAATACCAAATAGTGACAAAGAAATTAAGCACGTTTTACAGAAGTCAAATACCTTATTAGATCTGGGCTGCTAATCAATAAGGAGTTTTAAAAAATGGCATGACATACTGTTCTCTTTGAAGAAATATTCTACCTTGAAAATAAATTACTCTCACAGAGTGGAAATTAATTTTATACTGAGTGTTCAAGGTACACAACATAGAATTTGCCTTTTTAAAGTGACTCATTAATGCAATGCTGCTTGCTGGGGGGATTGGCCCTCAGAGAACATTTGCAGCTGAACATAGATTATAGTAGTTGCCAGTATAATTGATCTGCACTCAACTCACATTTGATAAGTGTTTGCTTCTGAAGTGTTAAATCAGGTAACTAGAGACTTTGGTGGGGTTAAAAAAATATTTTATAGAATAGGAGTATCAGCAAATACTGCTAACTAAATTTCACTAGCCTGCTGTTCTTATGATGAATTAGGTCTCCTATCCAGCAGCTTAAATATTCGCACTTTTAGATATATTAATGACTTTATCGTACATCTCCTTTCTGCCTTCCTTCGACTATAGGAATATTATGAGCTAATAATGTTCAGGAAGTCACTGAAAAAATGTATGAATGTAAGAAAGTCGCCGTTCAAAGTTACAAGGACACTGAAAAAAGGGACTTATGACCGTTTTTCACATTTACGACCTTTGCAGCATCTCCATGATCATGTGATCAAAATTCAGATGCTTGGCAACTCTCACATTTATGACTGTGTCCCGGAGTCATGTGATCCCCTTTTGTGACCTTCTGACAAGCAAAGTCAACAGGGGAGCCAGATTCACTTAACAACCATGTAACTAACTTATCAACTGCAGTGATTCACTTAACAACTGTGGCAGGGAAGGTTGTAAAATGGAGCAAAACTCACTTAACAAATGTCTCACTTTGGGCTCAGTTGTGGATATAAATCGAAGACTATATTGTTGATTCAGGAAAAATAAAGTGAATATATTTGAATCACAATTGTTTTGTTTTTTTTCAAGTAAGAAATTGAAGGTTGCTTGCTGAATACAACATATTGGAAGTAAAGTATGCATGAAAATAATGGATTACCTTGCTTGTAGAATCATCTGTTAATTGCAATACCAATGTGAGAAATCATGTGGTTTTTTTTTGTAATAAAAGTAAGTAGTTCTCTCCAGTCACCTTTCTTCTTTTTTGACTAATGGGACAGAAAAAAAATGCCCTTTTCAGTGTAGATTTAATTGTAGCTATATGATGGTCAACTCACAAAACTGGTTTAGGTTACCGGCAGAAATGACTGAATACATTGTTGTTTCCATGATAACTGAAGTGGTTTTTTTTTAAAATTAATATATTGTAAATGCTGATGGAGAGAAAAAAAAATAACTATTAAGTATAAATAACAGTTGTAATCTTAAAATCTCCTGGAATTTTTAAGTTTATCAGGTTTTTGTGAATTCATGCTGTTTCATGAAATGCCCTTGACTAAAGTCTGGAGAAGGATATATGGTGAACCTCTTCAAAGAGTGCAAAAAGGTCGCACAGAAATGGTGTGCATGCATGCGTGTGCTCATTGGGGCCATGCTCTGGAAAAGCCGAACTTCCAGGTTCTACCATGCATGTGTGCCCAGCGATTAGCTGGCTGGCACACATGCACAGGCCGATGTTCAGCACTGCCACTCATGCAGAGGGATCATGCTCCGGAGAAGCCGAACTTCTGGGTTCTGGCGCATATCCACACCTGACAATCAGCTGGCCAGTGCGCATGCATATACCAGTTTTCGGCACCACCCCACACATGAAGGACAGCTGATGCAATGTGCGCCAGAAACCCAGAAGACAAACAGGCAAGGTCGCCCGTGCCGGGCAACATGGCTTCGCATGCTACATTGGGTTTGTGTGCCATAGGTTCACCATCACGTTGTTAGTTCCTCCTTGTGCATTATAGCAAGGTTGACTCACCTTTCTTAGTTAGGAAGTTAGGAAAGCAAAATGTGAAATTTATTCAATGCATTCTCACAACCTTGAAACAATTGCCTCTGGCGAGGAATGCAGAGGATAAGAATACGGAGAAGAAATTTATTTAAGAATACCTGGTTTAGTCAAATTCAGCCTAAAGACTGAAGGTTCCCTAGTCCACTCCATTTGAAACTGAAAATATTTGCAGAGAAAATGACTGAAATAATTATATTAGATCAACCAAATAAGTGTCTCTGGATAAATATCATAGATAATACAGGATAATGCCATACTGCATGTAAAGTAAGTCAGAAGTAAGTCTTGCTGAATTCAAAGGAAGCAGTTCCTAGGAAACTTACATATACAGTTTCAACTCAAAGATATTAATTGACCTGTTGCATCATTACTTTGTTAATGAAGGGCATACAAATGAGATATTTCAGATAAATCTCTTATTTCTAAAGATCCATGGTATGATACCTTGTCTGACTAAAATTTGAATTTCTGTGAAAATTTAATAGCTTTTAATAGTTTAAAATTTTTAATTAATGGAGCAGAGATTACAAGAAAGTTTTCAGCGTTGTATTAATGACATGTATAAATATTTCTGAAATTAAAATGATTTATAGCATGGATTGTTGTCTTCAAAAGAATGGCCTGTATCTTTTAAATGACACAGGCCACTCTTCTGGAGACAACAAAAACCATATTTTGGGCAGAGTGGTTTGAAAGAGGGATTAAAGAGGCCATCTATGTCAAATAGCCCTCTCCAATGGTGAAATTCAAGTTTTTTTTTACTACCAATTCTGTGGGCGTGGCTTGGTGAGCGTTTGTAGGGGGAAAGATACTGCAAAATCTCCATTCCCACCACACTCTGGGGCCAGCCAGAGGTGGCATTTGTTGGTTCTCTGAACTACTCACAATTTTCCGCTACCGGTTCTCCAGAACCTGTCAGAACCTGCTGGATTTTACCCCTGGCCCTCTCTCAACAGTGGGAGAGGAATATGACATCATCTATGGGACATGACCTGGATGACTGAGAATCTCCATAGACATTTACAGAGACAGTTATAAAAACATATTCTTTGAATATGACTGGACAATGGGGAGATAACGGTGGAGTGAAATGGAGAAGGGAAAATTAACAAAGGAATCCTCACATGCAATAGCAGTTAGACTTATATACCGCTTCATAGGGCTTTCAGCCATCTCTAAGCGGTTTAGAGAGTCAGCATATTGCCCCCAACAACAATCCGGGTCCTCATTTTACTCACCTCGGAAGGATGGAAGGCTGAGTCAACCTTGAGCCGGTGAGATTTGAACAGCCGAACTGCAGAACTGCAGTCAGCTGAAGTAGCCTGCAGTGCTGCATTTAACCACTGTGCCACCTCTGCTCTTATGCAAATATGCAAATATTTAGATCCAGCTTTGCTTCTGTAACCACTTGGCTAGTTGTAAAAGTAACCTTTTCACCACAAATGGAGTTGAAGGTGTTTATTTCCTAGAAAACCAGGCTGGGCCACATATGACAATCCCCATAGCCATGTGATCAAAATTCAGGTGCTTAGCAACTGACTCATATTTATGATAGTTGCAGGGCACCAGGATCATATTATCCCCCTTTAAAGAGGCGCAGTGGTTAGAGTAGAGTACTGCAGGCTGATCACCTGCTGTCAGCAGTTTGGCAGATCAAATCTCACCAGGCTCAAGGTTGACTCAGCCTTCCATCCTTCCGAGGTTGGTAAGACGAGGACCCAGATTGTTGGGGGCAATATGGTGACTCTGTAAACCTCTTAGAGAGGGCTTTAAAAGCACTGTGAAGCAGTATATAAGTCTAAGTGCTATTGCTATTTTGTGACCTTCTGACAAACAAAGTCAATGGGGAAGCCAGGTTAACTTAATAATTGGGTTACTAACTTAAAAACTGCAATGATTCACTTAATTGTGGAAAGAAAAGTCATAATATGGGGTAAAACTCATTTAATAATAACAATAGCAAAAGCTCTTAGACTTATATACTACTTTACAGTGCTTTACAACCCTTTCTAAGCAGTTTACAGAGTCAGCCTAGCCTCCAACAATCTGGGTCCTCATTTTACCCATCTTGGAAAGATGGAAGGCTGAAACAACCTTGAGCCTGGTGAGATTTGAACTGCCAAATTATAGGCAGCCGGCAGTCAGTAGAAGTAGTCTACTGGTTGTGGTTGTGCCCCCATGGCTCTAAATGTCTCACTTAACAACATAAATTTTGGGCTCAATTGTGGTCATAAGTTGAGGACTTACCTGTATTCTCTATTACTTTTATAGCAGCATTTTCATATCAACACTTCTCCATTTTCCCAATTTTAGCAATCATTCTCCCATGTTACATAAATTAATTTACTTGCTGTAAATTTTTGCTTTCTTTCTACCTGTTTGTCTCATTTTCTATGTCATAAACAATGAGCTTGGCCTTTCATACTAACTTTCAGGCCATATTATGTTGTTGAAATCACTCAACATTTGCTTGAAAAAACTGTCTACATTCAAAAGTACATAAAGATTCAACTGACACACTTCTAAGCTTCCATCCACATCCCTTATGATTTCCAGATAATCATTTTCTCTCAGACCAATTTACCACAAGAACATTGTCATGGAAAGAAAAACTTTTGGAATGTGTGCTTTATATGCCAGCTTGACTCCTATAGGAAAAGACAGGATGTAAATCTAACAACTAAATAAAAGAAATAACTTTATACATTTATCTCTAAATCCGTGAAACCATCAGAGAGGCATCCCTCATCCTTCAATAGTGCTGAACCATATATTAAGCATTTAATTTATTTCCATTCATGCTTCACTTCCATTCTGATCACATTCAGCAAGTAGTCGTCAATTCCATATGCTCTAAATCAGCAAATGTACATTTTCTTTTTACATTTATGCATTTCTCAGTGGCCTACTAAAGAGCAAGAATCTGGTTTTTACATCCCCCACATGGCATGAAAACATACTGCTTAGTTTTTGTTCATTGTTACATCATGTAATTTTTCAAACGGAATCCTATCAAATATTTTTCCAGTTATACTTAAACTAAAATGCTCATGGTTTTTGCTAGAGATTTAAATTCACGAAAAACAAATTCTATTGTTGAGCAGGACATCATTGTGTTATGCTGAAATCCTAGTTAATACTTAAATAGGAATACATTACACGTGTACACAAATACGCATTTCCTCACAGAAAAACAAATGTTCAGAATATGATTATTTTAGATGCAGAATTCATTGTGGCGCCGTGGTTAAATGCAGCACTGCAGGCTACTGCTAGATCAGCAGGTCAGCGGTTCAAATCTCACCGGCTCAGGGTTGACTCAGCCTTCCATCCTTCCGAGGTGGGTAAAATGAGGACCCAGATTGTTGGGGGCAATATGCTGACTCTCTGTAAACCGCTTAGAGAGGCCTGAAAGGCCTATGAAGCGGTATATAAGTCTACTGCTATTGCTATTGCTATTGCTATTGTACTTGAAATAGAAGCTACTGTTTATTAAGAAATACCTGAAAATTGAATAAAGATAAAGGTTCCCCTCGCACATATGTGGTAGACATTCCCAACTCTAGGGGGCAGTGTTTATCTCCGTTTCAAAGCCAAAGAGCCAGCGCTGTCTCCTTGGTCATGTGGCCAGCAAGACGAAATGTCGAAGGCACACAGAATGCTGTTACCTTCCCACCAAGGATGGTACCTATTTTTCTACTTGCATTTTTACGTGCTTTTAAACTGCTAGGTTGGCAGAAGTAACAGGAGCTCACTCGGTTATGCGGTGCTAGGGATTCAAACTGCCGAACTGCCGACCTTTCTGATCTCCACTGGTAGATAGGATCACCATTGTCTATAAGGAGGTTTATCCCTCTCCAAGGGTTGACCCTTTAATTCAAATTCAGCATGCTAGAAAGCTTCTCTTTGCTTTCAACCAGTTCTGTAACTTACAGAGTTCATTATTTTTCAGTATGATCAGATAAAATAGAAAACATTCTAATTAGCCTATTTCTTCTCAGAGTTTAGAGTAGACATTTGTGTATTATTCAGAGATAGTATGTAAAAACTGGCTTAATTACTGCCAAACTCAAACAAGGCACATCAAGAGAGAGTGATGGCAAATCTCCACAATGTTGTTTATAATAATTTTCATTTTCATTTTCATACACTCACATGTATGCACCATACAGTATTAAACAATAATTGCATCAATTCCTCTTGTCGACAATGCCCCAGAAAATAAAAGCCCAATATACCTCTTCCATTCTCCATACATCTCTTTCTTCCACCACCCTCCAACTTTCTATCTTCCCTCCATCATCCCCCTCTACCCTACTTCCCCTCCCCCTCTACCACTCCTCTCTCCAGATCCGCTCCCCCCTTCCTTTTCACCTTCCCCCCCACCCTCTCTCCCATCCCTCTCTACCCATCTTTCTTCTTTCCTACTCCTCCTCCCCTCGGTGGATTTCCACTATATGTTAATGTATTTGGCTTATCTTATTTTTAAAGAAAAATTAGAGAAAGACAGTATACATGTGAAGTCACATTTGCATTGAGATCTAACACTTCGTGTCTAGCCTAATGTATATCCCTCCCTCCCTCCACCCAACCCCCCGACCCCCCTCCTCCCCCCCGACTTCCCAGAACCCGTACACGGTATGGATTTTTAACAAACACAGTCTAAGATCTATTGAGAAAAAAGAAATAAAGAAATTAATAACATCTCTACATTGATAAAATATACTTATAATAATTGAGCATCTCTTAATATTATTCCCTTAATTAATTTCATTCTCTTGGTTTTAATTTTGAACTATATATTTGCTTTTCTTTAAAGAGCTTAATAATTTCTTGGTTATGGTTTTTTTTTTCATTATTCTTTGCTTGCATTTCTTTTTCTTTGCCGTTTTCTGTTAGAAATTCCCTACCTCTGATTCTCTTCCTCTGTTAACTAACTCAAGGTATTATTAGCAAGAAATAATCAGCAGATAAATCTTATAGGTGTTATAATTTCCTGCCATCCCCCAAAAGGGCATTGAATATTAGCTCTCTTTTCTACTATAGCAAAAAAATAAATAAATTATAGGGTTATCTTTCTTCAAAAACAGAGCCAATCACAGATTCAACTACTAAGGGAATAAATGGGAGAAAAAGTGACTGGGAAAAAAATGGCAAAAACGGCAAAAATTATATGGCTGAAATACCCTGAACAAAAAAGTCTACATTTTACTACATACCTTCTTTTCTAAATTATTCCTTTGGAAATTCCTCTAATCCTGATATAATGTGTTTCTTAAAACTCTGGTTTTAGCAATTTAGTTCTTAAAACTCTAAAATTTGGTAATCATATACAAATGATCATTACTGTTGATTGGAGATTACGTTAGAAATAAGGAGGAATCTCAAAGGTCAAAGAAAGTGTTTGTGTTTTGCTTTAAAAAAAAAGTTACATTTAGCAGACTAAATCTTATCTTCCCACAGTTTTATTTCTTATTTTCCTATATTGATGAATAAAAATCTAATAAGATTCTAAAATGTGATGGAAAGATTCTTTAGTAAAATGAATTCTAGTTTGTTTACTTTTGAGACCTGGTTTTCCTATAAATTTTTTTCTCTTTGCTGGTTACAATCCATGGTTTCTGGACAAGTAATGCGTGTCAGCATGTTGTCAACTAGCAACAGCGAAATGAATTTCTGTAGACTTTTTTATGTATCACCTTCAAGTGTGATATTAAAGAGTAGAAATTAAAATCTCATTCCATCATTGTTACCTTTTGGCTTTTATTTATGAAATAATCCTCCAAGATCTTGTCCGACTGTGGTTATTCTATTAATCCAGATTCCATAACATTTGGCATTGATCCAGAAGTTCTTTGTTTTTGTTGTAGTGGTTGTGGAATAGAATGTTGCTGATAAGCACAAATATTAGGAATTTGATAGCACTTTTCAGGCTAACAAAACATAAAATAAGGGTATATTTTACTGTGCATAAGCATATTAGCAATATTAGATGAATTTTCAAAGGCTGACTAGATTATTTTTTTAACTATGGCTTCAACATTGTGAATCATTTCATCCAGTGACTACTTCATGTGAAAAAATATGGCAATGGTTCACACATTCATGGAAATTCAATATGCACTGGGAGATACCACATTACTCAATATGAATGATTTCTCCCAAGCTTGAATATGTTATTGGGGTTTTTTGGGGGGGGAATATATTTTTATTATTTTTACACTTAAAACAATGCAGTTGAAGTGACCATACATTCACATTATATACAACTAGTTTCAACCATTAACTATTAGCCTACTTAATACGTTGTCTATCCTTCTGTCCAATCACAATATATACAGTTTGTCCCAGTCTTGTCACCTTTTCTTAATACCAATCATAAAATCTGTTCCAGACTTCAAAATATTCTGATTCCCCTTTATTAAGTTCAAGAGTGAGCCTATCTGCTTCCGCACAGGCCAACACTTTTATGATTATATCTAGCTCTGATGGTGTATTTTCTTTTTTCCAATATTGTGCATAAGTTATGCGCGCTGCAGTTAGTGCATGTATAATTAGGTAAAGTGTATCTTTCTTAAACCCTTCCGGTATTATACCTAAGAGAAAAATGTCTGGTTTAAACAGAATTTGGCCTCCCACCGTTTGTTCTAACCATGATTGAATCATTTTCCAATATTTTTTTGCCTCATTGCATGTCCACCACATATGATAAAAAGTGCCTGGTGTTTTTTTACACTTCCAACAATTTGAGGCCAGTTTTTTAAACATTTTGGAGAGCGGTGCTGGGGGGAGATGCTATCTGTAGAACATCTTATAAAGATTTTCTTTATACGCCGTAGCCGTTGTTAGTTTCTGATTAAGTATCCAAAGTTTTTCCTGAGGCAGGAGGGGGTGCACAGGTAAACCCACCAGTAGCTGGCCAGGTTAGGTGGTCTTAATAGAATGGACCTTATAAATTTATATTAGCTTGACATTTCACTTTAGTGCACTTGACTTGACTTCTAACTTCTGACTTTCTGACTTCCTGACTTCTTGACTTCTGACTTCCTCATAAGTCTTACAAATATTATGGGAACATGTCGCAAGCTTCTGCACAAGGATGGCACATGGAAGTAATGTGGGTGTAGAGTAACTCAAATAGCCAAATGACAGCATAATGCGGGCATTATCTCAGCACTTTTTCTGTCTTGTTTTTATGACTATCAGGATTCACTTCTGTATTGTAACTTTGACTTCTCTATTGTATTTTTCCAAAATGTATTTCCCTGTCCTCAGCAGGGTGCTTGGACATCCAAAATGTATACGCCTATTGTAACGCCTACTGATTTACGAAGTTTGATTAAAAGGTATGAAATCACTGCCCAGGGTGTAGCCCGGCAGTTCAGTTTTGGTGTGCAACACTCTGAACTCTTGATGCGTCAAATAAAGCTGTTTCTCTTGCACCTTCGTGGTCTCGAGTCCTGGTCTTTCGTAAGTAGATTGCTAAACCAAACCTCAATCTGCTGCTACATTTCTGACGAGCCAGCCAGGAGTTGAGGGGTCTTGGGACCCTCTGGAGCGTCCACCCCGGTGTCGGATCTCATCCTGTCAGGGGGATCATTTTTGTATTTTCAGAGAAGCTGATAAATTACAAAATCGCTTATATTTGTTATGATGGGGAAGGAATTTATTTTTTTCTTTACTATGCTTTTTCATTTTCCATTTTATTTTTCCCTTTTATTTTGGTTTTTCAAAACTTTGTATTGATTCTTATATTTCAATAGTAATAGTAATGTTCAGTAAAATTCCTGTTTAATTACTGTACTAGCGATTATAGCATAGAGCTGGGCACAATAGGTTTAGTGAAATGTATTCTGTATAGTTGGTGCATTCGGTTTGAAGAATATATTCTTCATGCACTGTGAGCTTAAATATTTCTAGAATAATATAGTGTGCCATTAGCTAAAAAAATGCCTAATATGAAATGTGCTTTTATTTAACTGGCTTCTTTATGAATTGTATGACATTTATGAAATGTAGGATAGGAAATTTATACCGGATACAATGTTTGCTTTCAGTGCTATATATTTATTTTAATGTACTTCATTCAAAACTATTTAATATATTGTCATGTATAAGCTGCTACATTGTATTGTTTATGGACTATATGAATATTGCCTAATAGTTTGATTTGCCATGGTGGCACAGTGGTTAGAATGTAGTATTGTAGGCTACTTCTGCTGACTGCTAGTTGCTATCAATTCGATTCTCACCAGCTCAGGGTTGACTCAGCTTTCCATCCTTCTGAGGTCAGTAAAAGAAGGACATAGATTGTTGGAGGTGAAATGCTGATACTGTAAAACTGCTTAGAGATGGCTGTAAACCACTGTGAAGTCTAAGTGCTATTGCTATTTGAAACTACATGTATTTGAACATGAATGGGAATTGCTTCTGACTTTGCAAAGAAATGTGGTGTCAGCAGTTTAATAATAGAGCTATTTTTATCCCATATTAAGTCATTAATAATGAGGAGCAAAGGAGTCCTCACATTTGAATAATTAACTTTGAATGAAATTGTGTAATTAACTTTTACAATAACATTGTTGGACTTGGAGTATTAATCAGTTGATAGAATGAATCCCTCAATTAAAATTATATAATTGTCACCCATTAGTTTAACTACTAAAATTACTGGAAGAGTAGTGTTATTACACATTACTGTATTCTTTTTATACAATCTTATTCTTGTAATCTCTTTGTCAGGGTAGTGTAATTGTGTAACTGCTACATAACTAACAGTAGATGAATGCAAATTAAATTTATATAATTACACTGTTTATTCAATTAATAGTTTAAAGGTTACATGGTTATCATACATTTGAAATTATAATCCTCTGTAAGCAAATTTTATTTATATTATTAAGTCCTAAGTTAATTTTCTGACAAATTAGACGTTTCAAGATTAATTTAAAATATTATTCCACTTTCTTGTAAGCTGAAAATTGCAAAGATGAATAGAAGTTTGTTACCTTCAGTATGTAATGGTTAACTTAGTTAATGTGGGATTAATTCATTTTTCCCAATGTGTTTAATTTAAATCTAAAAGTTGGTATTGTTTCAAAGTTCAGTAGCATGCATTCTATTATATTTTTATGCTTGCTGAAAATAAGGTTCAATTTCAATGACATTTTTACTGCTTACTAGAATGATATTGTGACATTTTTAATATTCTGAGAATTGAGTCTAAGTCCAACATGAAATTATCTATCAACCTTATGCACAAAAGGTCTCTATGGGAACTTCTAGTATAAGATAAAATCAGAAACAACAATCAATTGTTCAAAACCAATAGAATAACTACTGGTTACCTTTGGCAAGGAAAATATTTTACAAACAGTATAAACTATATAAATAGCAGATCAAACATAATTGAAGAGACATAAAATATAAAATGTTTTGTGTTTTGTATTTAAAATGCTTTGTATGTCATCAAAGAGGCAATTGCATGGTGTTCTACGGAAATCTCATAATCAAAGATCACCTCTCGTTCTTCACTACATATCTTATCTGAGCACATGAATTAAGTTGAGTCAGTTTATTCTAAATAGCAATAGCAGTTAGACTTATATACCACTTCATAGGGCTTTCAGCCCACTCTAAGCGGTTTACAGAGTCAGCATATCACCCCCACAGTCTGGGTCCTCATTTCACCCACCTCGGAAGGATGGAAGGCTGAGTCAACCTTCAGCCGGTGAGATTAGAACCTGCTGAACTGCAGATAACAGTCACCTGAAGTGGCCTGCAGTACTGCACCCTAACCACTGTGCCACTTCGGCTCTCTAAATCTGAGCAAACCAACTGAGTTATATTCACAAGGGGCGTAAAAATGTGAGCTAATCCTGCAATGTTATCCATTGTCCAATGATAAAGCCAAATCAGATATGATCATATTCCTAATTACATTATAGTGGTTTCACGACATTCTGTTTCACCCACGAGCTGGTTGTGCACTATAGAATAGTATTTGTAAGTACTATGAACAGGTGCACCTTAGTATTTAAGCTACTGGTTGCTGATATTCTAAACCAAGGGTGTCAAACTCAAGGCCCAGGGGCCAAATCTGGCCCATGAGGTGCTTAGATCACATAGCAGGGCCATCCTGGAAACAGCGAAGGACTGGCCTATGGTACCTCTGCCAACAGAAATTGAGCTCGGGAGCCTGTTTTCACTGAAGAGTGCTCAGGCCACCACAGGCGCCCGACATGAGTGATGTCAAGCTGGCCATGCCCACCCAAGTCTCCCAAAGTCAAACAAACCCTGATCCTGCCCTCAATGAAATTAAGTTTAACACCCCTGTTCTAAACAATAGAACAGGGGCCGAGGTGGCCCAGTGGTTAGGGTGCAGTACTGCAGGCCCACTTTAGCTGACTGTGATCTGCAGTTCAGCGGTTCAAATCTCACCGGCTCAAGGTTGACTCAGCCTTCCATCCTTCTGAGGTGGGTGAAATGAGGACCCGGACTGTGGGGGCAAGTTGCTAACTCAATTTGCTAAAAAATTTGTAAACCGCTTAGAGAGGGCTGAAAGCCCTATGAAGCGGTATATAAGTCTAATAAATAAATAAATAAATAAATAAAATATAAGTAGGGCTTCTCTTTCTGCTATTAGAAAAATTATGCATTTTGAAAAGAAATTAATGTATGAGCCAGAAAATAATTTGCCACTTTTTTAAAAAGATGAAACAATGAATTAATGAGTTGGTTTCTGAAGCAAATTTTTCATTTACTTTGAATTTTGTATTTACTTCTGAAAGGATGAAACCTCTCTCAGTATTTTCGGTGGTCAGAAATCCATTAGTAATTTATTTCTTATTATGTATTGGTGAAAATTATGAGATAAGCAGTTGTATACCAATTCTTAGACTAATTAGCAAATTGTTAAAGAAAAACATAATTAAGGAAGCAAACGAAGAGAGAAAAATTATGCATGTTTTACAGAATGGGAAATCATGATTTAAGAGTAATTTAAAGCTGTCACCACTTGTGAAATAGGTTTCTTATTTTATATAACTTAATTTTGGCAATTAGGAAAAAAATTACATTTGGCTACTTTAGCAGTAAATCAATGTTTTATATGTTTATTCCACTCATTTAAATACATATATAATCCTCCTTCGAAGAAAATAAAGTTAAACCATAATCTTCCATTGGGATAATGCAGCCCCTTCGATCTCTTTTTCAGTTCTACACATATTATAGTCGTAAACTTCAGGGAAAGCAAGTTTGGTGAATTAAAGGCACCAGGCTAGAAACCAGGGACTGTAAGTTCTAGTTCTGCCTTAGGCAAGAAACAATCAGAATAACTTGGGGACAATCACTCTCAAGCAACCAAAAGGCAGTGGAAAAACACTTCTGAACATTTCATTAAGAAAACTACAAGGGTTTGTTGGGCCAATTGTCAGGCCTCAAGACTGACTTGAAGGGAAGGGGGTGAAAAGTGGCTTTGAGGAACAGGGGAACTTTAAGGAAATCTGTTTTTGCATCCTGAATGGTCATGAACAGATGTCCAACTGTTCTTGATAGTTGTCTGAAATATGTGGCAACTGTTGTGCGGATTTGAAGAGAATGCTTTATTAGAAGGGTTGTTTGTGTTGAATCACAGGGATTCATTTGTGTATTAGAAAACGTTTCTAAACTGTTTTTCCACTGTTTAAGATTATTGTCCGCAGCTATTAAAGCATATTAGAATTCAATGATCAGTGACTAGGGTTAAATAGAGAGCCGAGGTGGCGCAGTGGTTAGAGTGCAGTACTGCAGGCCACTTCAGCTGACTGTTATCTGCAGTTCAGCGGTTCTAATCTCACCGGCTCAAGGTTGACTCAGCCTTCCATCCTTCCGAGGTGGGTGAAATGAGGACCCAGACTGTGGGGGCAATATGCTGACTCTGTAAACCGCTTAGAGAGGGCTGAAGGCCCTATGAAGCGGTATATAAGTCTAACTGCTATTGCTATTAAATAATCCAGTCAACTTGGATAAATGGAGTAGCACATTCTTGAATTTTATATGCAACTTGGATAAATGCAGTAGTACATACTTGAATTTTATATGCCAGTTGCTAATTTTTCAATTAGAAATGATTTTTTTAAAAAATCTCCCGCTTTCAGTTTTGACGTACCTCAAACAAAAAAATACATTTTAAAATCTGTAATATGTCTTTTTTGGCTCGTTTTTGCTAATGGTATCACATAACGAATCAGTTACAAGATGATTTGCCACTGATGTATAATGAAGCCTCTTTTAACTGAGGACTACTGACAAATGAAGTAATTTTGATAGTTTCTGGAACCTACTTCATCTTAATTGGGGTAGAATAGAATCTTTACTGCGGTAAATGACCAGCCCCCAAAAACACTTGGATACATAAAAATGATGTTGATTAGGTAGTTAGGTAAACAGATTTGCCAGATGTACATCTTACATATTACATGGCAGAATTTGACACACTTAAGCAAATAAAGTCAATTTGATAGTAAAAGGTGTAAATAGAACTGATGAAAGTGACCTGGATATTTAATTAGATGGAATTAGCAGCTCTTGGTGACTGTTGGCATAAAATGGGCAAGGTGATTTCTATGGCACTTTCATCATAGAATCTGGATTTAAATGGAATACCTTTTTATCTTCTCTGTAAAACTGGCAATGGGAAGTGTGTTGAATTGTGCTAAGATTTGTGTAGGATATGAACAGGCCCCAGGGAAGACTCAAGCATGCCATAAGTTCGCACCCACAAGAAATCTAAGTCCATCCCCTTTGAATTGCATTGACTTGTCCTCGCCAATTTGCTTTGACTGTTAGTAGTTCAGATTCTTGTTTAGAGATAGCATGGAATACATTTGTACTCATTTGAACATTCCTGGATCCTGATTTCTTAGGCTGGACAGTTTGGATCCTCCTAGTTTCACAGAAATTGTGATTTGATTTAAATATCCAGCAGGTCTGTAGGGAGTACAAGTGTTGCTTAAACATATATCTTTAGGGAGGGACATTGAATCTGTGGGAATATCAGTATCTTCGATATGCTGCTTGACTTCCTCTATTGGACATTCTTATCCCAGCATATGTACTTGAATTAAGGAAAAAGTTCCATTTTAAAAAAAAATCACTATGGCCAAGGAGGATCATCTTGATTTGTTTTCTTCATATATAATTAACTTTTTTTAGGTTGGGACAAGGCTTAAGAAAGGAGTTCTATTCCCAATGATCATATCTTGAACCTGCTTTATTTCTGCAATGCCAATGAACACAGCTATACGGCAACATGCTAAGTATAATTTCTATATCATGGTTGAGTGTCTTTGGGTTCTTTCCTAAAATCATGACTGAAAATGTGGATTTTAAGAATGTGCTTTGCCTTGTATACTGTTGCTCTTTAATTCCAGTGTTAAAATAGGACAAGCTGAATATATTAATAGATAGTAGAAATACACCGAAGGGAGGAGTAGAGGGATAGAAGAAAGAGGGGTAGAGAGGGTGGGAGAGAGGATTGGAGGGAGGGTGAGAAGGAAGGGAGGGAGTGTATCAGGAGAGAGGAGTGGTAGAGGGGGAGGGGAAGTAGGGTAGAGGGGAATGATGGAGGGAAGAGGGAAAGTTGGAGGGGGGCGAAAGAAAGGGTGTATGGAGGGTCGAAGAGGTACATTGGGTTTCTATTTTGGGGGGTATTATTGACAAGAGGAATGGCTGTGTTTATTGTTTAATGTTACATGGGCCCGGTTCTGCACAGTATATATGTGACTGTACGAAAATGAAAATGGAAAATAAAAACACATTTACAACAAGAATGTGCTTTGCAAAGCAATGAACCTAATCCTAAATATTTCACAGAAAATAGATCTTTTGATACTTGGGGAGATTGTATTTTTCTACATCTTCCTCTAAACAATAGATGCAACAAGATAATTTCTGAGAATTTCAACAAATTCGGAGAAAATGTTGAGGGATCATAGAAATATAGATGTTTTAGTAATAATATGTGATCTAGCTTTTTTATGCCCAGTTAGTTTATGCTTAAAAACATCACTAGAAGAACTTCACTTGATTTTTAAGGTTTAGCAGCCCAATGATATTTATTCAGAGCAATGTTACATGTGGAGAAATAGAAGCTCTTAACTGATTCACAGGCTTGAAAGTACACCTTAAAACTTTTGGCCAATAGTATTATTTTTCACAGTGGGGATTATTCCTTACTTTACAGTCATTTAGTATTCCAGATGAGGTTCCATAAACTAAGATGGAAATTTCGTAACTCAGATACTGATTGCCAAAAAAGGAGATTTGAGTTTGGCAGCATCAATATATATAACACAGCTTTGCTAGCTGTGTTAAGACATTTGTGGCAGGAATTCCCTTCTTTCCACCTTCTTGGAAGGCAGATTCCTTCAGAGTTTGTGCCCATGCCAGAGAAGGAGGTGGTATGCATTCCTTCTACTCCCTTTTTAGTCAGTATATCTTTTTAGTTGTAACCTCCCTCAGTGATGTTTAGAAATCATCAACAAAATGCACTTAATGTGGCAAAATTTCACCCTAGGACCTACCTGTCAAATTTAGGAAATGATAGTTATTGCAATATTGTATTGTATTGTATTGTATTGTATTTGGTTTATTTGTATGCCGCCCTTCTCCAGGAGGGACTCAGGGCGGCAAACAACTCAGGGGGGAAAGGGAACATAAACACAATACACATAATTAAAGCACAAAAAAATCACACAGCCATACCAGTCGAGAGGGGAGGGGAACTCATCAACCCCAGGCCTGCCGGCACAGCCAGGTTTTGACGGCTTTCCGGAAGGCCTGGAGAGAGGTGAGGGTCCGGATCTCCACGGGGAGTTCATTCCAAAGGGCTGGAGCTGCTACAGAGAAGGCCCTCCCCCGGGTAGTAGCCAGGTGGCATTGGCTGGTGGACGGAACCCGGAGGAGGCCGACCCTGTGAGATCTGACGGGTCTTTGGGAGGTAATTGGCAGCAGGCGGTCTCTCAAGTACCCAGGTAATTATTATATAATATCAATATAATTATGATACACATTACGATCAAAAATAGTGTGCATTTTGATCAGTTACCATACAAGTAAATTTGATTTGATCTGAAAAACGCTGTAGGATGATGTCTTGGCTTGTATGTATGTACAGTATATTCCATTCAGATAACATAAGCCAATTACTCATCCTAGTATAACTCTCTTAGATGAGTCAGGGATCATCTCTGAGCATGGCCTACGTAAATCGATATCTGCAGGGCAGTGGTCATCTGTCATCATTGATCATGTTTAGGTGAAGGACAACCAACTATAGAGCTATTAATCTGAAATGTGAGGTTATGGACCAGACTTGATCTCTCACAGGGCAAGGCAGGAGAATTCGGCTGGTAGAATCGTGTCTCATGGAACATTAATTATTCAACATCTTTATGACGTTACAAATGCAAAGATACCTCAAAATAATCTACAAAATATAAAACACAATGGCAAGCTTTTTTTAGCAATAGCAATAGCAATAGCAGTTAGACTTATATACCGCTTCATAGGGCTTTCAGCCCTCTCTAAGCGGTTTACAGAGTCAGCATATTGCCCCCAACAACAATCCGGGTCCTCATTTTACCCACCTCGGAAGGATGGAAGGCTGAGTCAACCCTGAGCCGGTGAGATTTTAGCCATAACGTAGTTTGTATAGGAATTAAAGCTAGAAATAGGCACTCTGAACCATGATTTTTTTTGTTTTTGAATACACATTTATTTAATCCATAGACAAACCATTTCCCATCTTTAATTTAAAAAAAGTTAGTGACAACCTCAAACTCGAAATACAAATGAAGAAGAGAGAGAGAGAGACAGAGACAGAGAGAAATAGAGAAAAATATACCTTATAATTTATACTTACCAATAATTGCTGGCTTACTAATGAATTCATTGCTATAATATGAAGAGTATATAGACATTATTATATGGTACCAGCTTTCTGGGCCATGCCAAATACTTAGGGGGTCAAATGAAAACAATACATCTAGAAACTCTCCCAAACTACAAATCTGTTGTTTGTTTGTTTTTGCCTTAGTGCAATCTCAATTAGAATATGTAAACTTAATTCCCCAAAAGCCAATGGGATATACTGGTGGAGGTGCTGGACTAAAAGCAGAGAGACTCAGTTTCCTATCTTCTCTTGGGCACAGAAGTCGAGAAAGTGATCTTATGGCAACCACTTCTCCTTGGCATCTGGCAGGGGTGGGTTTCAGGCGGTTCGCGGCGGTCCCCGCGAACCGGTTGGTCGGCGAACCCGGAAGTAAGTAACTTCCAGGAACGCCGAAGGATCCACCCGCCCGCCCGCGTTTCTTACCCGGTTTTGATGAGTTCTGCGCTTCCACACATGCGCAGAACGCATACAGCGCCTGCGCGATCCTCCAGGAGCAGCTGGAGCATCACACAGGCACTAGTACGCATGGGTGCACTGCGCGCGTGCACGAGGACGCCACCAGCCCCGTTCCAACCGAACCGGTTGGAACGGGGCGAGAAACCCACCCCTGGCATCTGGGTATATTACAAGTCATACAGAAGAATAAGAACAAAATCTCTCCCCACATCATACAGCTTCACTCTAGAACCTGAAGATGCTTTTTCAAGAGGCAACTGGATTTTCTGGTTTTTCTTTGAAGATGTTTCCGTTCTCATCCAATGAACTTTTTCAGCTATGACTGGATGGTGGGGAATGGGAGGATTTCCACTCCTTGTGTCAGGGTTCCAAATAACATACAAAATTAAATCAGATTCCAAGGCAAAGTATTGCCCAATTTATTAAGAGAGTCATGTTGGCACATCTGGGAAAACCCGGATCTGGAAGCTTCCTGGTTTTCCCCACCCAGTTGAAAATTCAAGAACTTGCCCCCATACCCACAAGTCCATTACATAGCAGATCTCCCACTGCCATGCTGGCAGTTCCACCCATCCAGTTCCGGTCAAGTGCAGTGGTACGAAGACAAAGGATGACCTTGGCAATCTAAAAGGAATTTTATTTTGGCTACATAGCATCCTACTCCTTACTATCCCCCTCCCATTTCCCCACTATAGAAACAGCATAGTAGATAGAAGTGTGGCAGGCCAAAGATCCCAAAAGGAACCTGGCTGCAGGCCCTTACACCTTTCAGACAGCTGGTCATTTGCATTTGAGTTGTTAAGGCCACCTGGAGGTTTATATGTGTCATCAGGGTCACTTGAGTAGTGCAAAGTCACCTGAGTAGTGACCCTGTCTACACAGACAAACCTCCAGGTGGCCTTAGTGACTTGCTAAAAGAATGCAAATGACCAACTATCTGCAAGGAGTATCGATTCCCCACATCCAGTCAGAGCTGAAGAAGCTTCTTGGATAAGAAGCAAAATATCTTCAAAGAAAAAACAAGAAAGTCCAGTTGCCTCCTGAAAAAACACCTCTGGGATAACCATGACCTGGATGACTGGGTTCCACCACAAATCCGCGAAGCCCTTCTGCGCGGAGACATAAGCGCGAAGACTAAATCGCGCCGTTCTAAGCGCTAGGGAAAAACGCGACCCTACCGCGATGACATAATCGCGGAGGGCAAAATCGCGCATTCCCAAGCACTCAGTACCCTAAACCTAACCCTAAACCTAACCCTAAACTTAACCCTAACCCTAAACCTAACGCTAAACCTAACGCTAAACCTAACTCTAACCCTAAACCTAACCCTAAACCTAACCCTAAACCTAACCCTAAACCTAACCCTAAAACAAACCCCTAAACCTAACCCTAACACTTACCTTAATTGAAGTCGGCTTTCTGCCGCGGCGCCGTTTTAAAGTGCCCTTCTGTTGCCGCGCTGTTGTCGCGGCGGTGATGATGCATGGTGATGACATCGCGGCTTTAGCGCCGCAATTTTATCGCTGCGCTTTTGACCAGCGCGGTTTTGTCGTGCCACGGGATGACTGAGAATCTCCATAGGCACTTCACTCTAGAATCAGACAAGTGCAGTATAAAACAAGTGGACTCTATAGATATGGATAAAGACAGAGCAACAACAATTATATTTTTATGAGCCTGTTGCGGTAAGTAGGAATAGATTCACTACAACATAATATCCCCGAGAGAGAACCACTGAAATATAATGCATACTCCAAGACTGGATTTTTTTTTCATGCTTCCTTATGTGAACCCATTAATTGGGGTTATTATGACTAATTCTATCCCAGCACCTGCTCTAAACCTAGTTTGAAATGGATTAAGAAAATTGGGGGGGGGGGGAAGGGAGGTGGGGTCTTAGGGGGGAGGGGGGATATATAGTATGTGTTAGACTCTAAAGTAACATGATTGCACTTGTATACTGTGGCTCTTTAATTTTAGTGTAAAAATAGGACAAGCTGAATATATTGATAAACAGTAGAAATACACCGAAGGGAGGAGTAGAGGGAAAGAAGAAAGAGGGGTAGAGAGGGTGGGAGAGAGGATTGGAGGGAGGAGGAGAAGGAAGGGAGGGAATGTATTGGGAGAGAGGAGTGATAGAGGGGGAGGGGAAGTAGGAAGTAGAGGGGAATGTTGGAAGGAAGAACGAAAGTTGGAGGGGGGCGAAAGAGGATGTATGGTGGGTCAAGGTGGTATATTGGGTTTGTATCTTGGGGGGTATTGTTGACAAGAGGGAGGGCTGTGTTTATTGTTCAATGTTATATGCCCTGGTTATGCACAGTATACATGTGATTGTACGGAATGAAATGGAAATAAAACATATTTACATTTAAAAAGAAAAAAGAAAATTGGTTTTTCCAGGAACTTCTGTAGCTGTACAGACTTCACCCTCTTAACCACATTGTCCACCAAAAAATTATGCACTACTTAACTACCCTATGACTCCTTGAATGTTTCTTTTAGAAAAGGTAATTCAGTCTGAGGTAACCAAGGAATTGGTTAAATTTGAGCATGAGCTTTTCTACATCAATCCTGGATGTAGCCATTATCATCTATGAGGAGTATATGTCGTCAATACAAAAATAATTACAGTGGCAAACAAACTTCAATAATGTCAATATTTACCTATCTAAACATAAACAGAATGACCCAATCGTCAGGCAAAAAAGCAGTAGGAGCAGGAGTAGCTTCTAATTTACTACCAGCTTCCACATCATTTTTACTTGACCAGCGTATCAATAGCAATAGCAGTTAGACTTATATACCGCTTCATAGGAATACTGCAATGGGCTCTACATGGGGTTGCCCCTGAAGTGCATCCGGCGACTACAGCTAGTCCAGAATGCGGCCGCGCGAGTGATAGTGGGCGCACCTCGGTTCGCCCACGTTACACCTGTCCTCCGCGAGCTGCACTGGCTACCTGTTGGTCTCCGGGTACGCTTCAGGATACTAATGACCACCTTTAAAGCACTCCATGGTAGTGGATCTGGGTACTTGAGAGACCGCCTTCTGCCGATTACCTCCCTAAATCGACCAATTAGATCGCACAGACTAGGCCTCCTCCGAATTCCATCAGCCAGTCAATGCCGACTGGCGACCACACGGAGGAGAGCCTTCTCTGCTGCTGCCCCGGCCCTATGGAACGAGCTCCCCATGGAGATCCGCACCCTCACCACGATCCAGACCTTCCGCGCAGCCCTCAAGATCTGGCTCTCCCAGCAGGCCTGGGAATAGGTTTCCAATCACCCGCCCGAGTGTTTGATTGCTGAATGAAAGTTGTGTTTTATTATTTTTCTTTTGTTCACCAATTGTTTTGTTTTGACCTTGCACCTCCCCTCCCCTGTGGTTGTAAGCCGCCCTGAGTCCCCTCAGGGAAAAGGGCGGCATATAAATCCCAATAAACCTATTAAACCTATTAAACCTAAACCATAGGGCTTTCAGCCCTCTCTAAGCGGTTTACAGAGTCAGCATATCGCCCCCACAGTCTGGGTCCTCATTTCACCCACCTCGGAAGGATGGAAGGCTGAGTCAACCCTGAGCCGGTGAGATTTGAACAGCCAAACTGCAGATAACAGTCAGCTGAAGTGGCTGCAGTACAGCACTCTAACCACTGCGCCACCTCGGCTCTGTATACTCCCTCCATAGGGGCCCTGCAATTCCAACAACTTTGCAAATATATATGAACTTTGTGGAAGTTTCACTTCCACAGGCGTAACAGGATCTGGATATTTTTTTATACATTCTTTAAGTTAATGGAATTTAGGTATCTTGATTCAAAAAATGTTAAAGTATAATGCACTGTTTGGGTTAACTTGAGGAAACAAACAAACAGATAAACACAATGAGAGTTTTGGTACTATGTAGGTACGATTAGATGATAGTTGGCGAAATCCCTTGGTTTGAGGAAGGTGATGTACATGAAGATTTTGTCTAGACAGTTAAGCAAAAGAAGGTGACATTGGAAGCCAAAGCCATTATCTGTACAGTCTCGTTACGTCCAATTGGTTTAACAATTTTTCTGTTTGACTGCCAACAATGTTTACATTCATTGTCCAGGCATTTTGCTCTCTGCTTGAGAATAGGTACTTGTTGATAGACCTGACTTCATGTTACCTAATTGTGCCGGCAATAGCAAGAAAGGTTAAATGGACCCCAATCAGATGCTTAAATATCATTGGCAAAATAAAGCAGAGTGATCTTTCTCTTGCTAACCTACTGCTTGGAGTAAGTTCAAGAAGCATAACCTTGATCTTAAAACTCAAGTTTGAAATTCTCCGATAATTATGTTGACCTTCAGCCAAAAATCGCAAAATCTATGATAGTTGGCTAATTCTTCCTCTGGGCAACCATAGCTTCTAGCTAAGAGCTTTAAGACTTAATTTTTAGGCAAGATGGCACTTCCTTCTCCTGAAACTCAAAGTTGTCATTAAAATCAGTTAATTGATCAAAGACACAATCAGTTGGCTAAATTGATTCTGATTTTCTCTGAGTAATAACAAACATCACTTTTTCTTCATTATGATTTCCAATAATAGCATTAAATAGAGGATTGTAATGTCTTTTTATGACATTATAATAATATTATTATTGAAACTATGTAATCGGGCAATGCAGGAGAAATCCAGTTCATTTAGGTTCAATCCATTGTCTCAGTGGTGGTCGGTGTTTGAAACACATAAGGGAATATCAGTCCCACCATTCCATAGGTGGAAGGCGTAGACATTTTGGTGAGGTACTGACATTTAGTACTGTAAGGAGCCCCAGACCGCTCCTGAGTAAAGGAGTGAAATATTTGCCAATTTGAACTGAGGTAATGGAATGTGAGGCAACTGGCAGTTGGAACAGAGTTCTTTTCAGGTGGGGAGGGGGAGTAGAATGTATATTGCCTTAGCATAAGAGTGTGTTAATATAAGGCAATTGGCAGTTGGAACAGAGTTTTTTCAGGTGAGGAGAGTGAGTAGAACTCCTTAGCATCAGAGCGTGTTAATTACTGTATAAGACATACTAATGATTTGATGGTCATTTCAGATCCTTTCTTAGCGAGCACCTAGAAGCAAAGAAGAACATATATGCCAAGTTTCAAGTTTGTAGGCTTTACGATTCTGGAGATTTTGTGATGAGTGAGTGATATTTGGCATATATATATATATATATATATATATATATATATATATATATATATATATATGTATGTATGTATGTATGTATGTATGTATGTATGTATGTATGTATGTATGTATGTATAGATAGATAGATAGATAGATAGATAGATAGATAGATAGATAGATGTGAGCTAGTAAATAAAATGTTATGCTGTACAGATTTGCATTATTAAATAGTCATAAAGAGTACCCAACAACTTTAGTCTCATCAATTAAAATGTTATATGTCCACATAGCAGCCAAATAGGTGCATTTGACAAGCTGATAGATATGGAAAGGAAAGGAAATGCATTTGCATTTAGTAAATAATATCAGTTGAACTTATTTCTTTTTCTTTTCTTATGCAATTAATCCCTACTACTGCAAACAGCTATGAGTAAATAACAACCATTTCTGCTTCTATCTGCAAACTACTAGCTCATAGTAAGGAGATAACCTCATATAGGGAATTCTTGCTATATAGTCCCTTTATTTGAATGTGTAATAGAAATGTCATTTTTTAAAAATACTTAAGTTGTTAATTGTGTAAGAAGTGAATTAGATCTTCATTGGTTGTAGAAACTTCATCTAGATTTGACAGCTGAGAATTCCAAGGGTAGAGGGTTAGTCAGCCTTGAAGCAGTCTTCCTACATACAATATAGAACTGAAGATAGATGAATATGCCAACTGGATTTTTACTTTTCCAATATTTAGTATATTTTATTTGATTTCTACATCAATATGTAATTTCATAGAATGCATGGAAAATTTGTATGCATTTTTAAGCATTACTATATGCATAGAGTTCCCTCTCCCCAATTTTTATCCTTATTATAATCCAACCAAAATGACCTTCTATGCTTTCATACCTATAGTTTGAACTTGGGGCTGCCCTATACATCAGTACCCTAAATGATTGCATTGGATAATTATCTCATATATATTTATACATGGTTTGTTTAATGTTTCTTGCAGAGTTATTGGGAATAGCTTCCCAGGTTCAGGAGATGATGAGATTGAGACTGAGGGAGGGGGGTCAAATGTATCATCAGTAATGAGTCTCTTCATACCCACACAAGAGATCTAAAGCCACCCCACCATGAATTCCTGTGACTGATCTAACGCCAATTTTCTTGTACCGTTAGTAGTTCAGATTCTTGTAGAGAGCTTAAGCTTGTAATACATCTTTATACACCTTTGAACTACCTGAATTTCCCTGGTACTTGACAACAAAGTTGTCAATAGTATGATTGATACATAGACAGACAGACAAAACATTTTTGTAAGCAGTTTTCCATTTAAGCCTGATTTTTTATTACTGATTTTTCTCTTAATCTGAAAGCCATTATCCCCATTTGCTGGTAGAATATATAAACTTACTTCACATTAAGTCTGGTCATGATCTATTTGGCTTTGTATACAGTTACCCTGTTAGGAACTATGAATGCTTCTTGATGAATGTTTCCATTTCAGTTAGAAATAATTTTAGCTTTAATAGTAGAATGTATATTTCCAGAAGGTATTCCTTATCTTCAGATGTTATTAATTGACTAGGCATAATAACATGGGTTTTTTAAAAAAATACTTTCTATTATTTTAGATAGGAAAAGGTAGGAACAATCTATTATTTCATTTCAAATAATAGCCTTTTTTCTGTTTTTTTCTTGCTTTTGTCTAGTCTCTATTGTTTTGGAATATGTAAACATGGTCACCATTGTTTTGGAACTCAAGATATTGGGAATAAAATTTTTGAAGTAATTCTAATTTGGAAATCTCAGTGTTACTTTTAAATTTTAGCCTTTAAAGGAATTTGATTAGGTTCTGGGAATTTAGTATAGGTTTGGCCTAACTTTTTGCAGGTGTTGGCTTTAATTATTTTGGCCACAATGTACATGAACACAAGATTGAATGAAAAGAATAACAGAAAACAGTTTCACTAAGAAACACAATTAACAGTGCCAAGGAACATAGAAAACAGTGGAAAACAAAGAAGCAGTGTGTTTGATGAGCTAACTGGGCTTATTGCAGTTGTGAATCACAACAGCTACACGTGAAGACGCAAATCCTACTTTGGAGATGGTGCAGGAAATCTTAATACTTTTAGTAATCATGAAACTGATATTTAAGGGAATATGAATTTCTGGTACTGTTACCAGTTGTAAGAGATTATCAGTTTGAGCCAAAGGGAAGAGTCAAGCACATCATGAGTCTCAGGTCCTTTTGCAACCACAAGACATCTACGTCTAGACCATCTTGAATTCCTTTGATTCCTATCTACCGCCATAGTATAGATTCTTGTAGCGCGGGTTAGCATGCAGTAAGCCTGTATTCATTTGAACTGCCTTGCTTCCCGATTTCTTGTTCCTGACAGCTTTATTGTAATTGAATTGAATTTATTGAATTTCTATGCCGCCCTATTCCCAGAGGGATTCAGGGCGGCTCACAAATCAAGTCGGGGGGGGGGGGGGATACAAACAAAAAAAAAAGACACGAACAAAACAATACCACAATTTAAAAACAGTCAACAGCCACACCATTCGAGCAGGGACAAGAACTCATCAGCCCCAGGCCTGTCGGAACAGCCAGGTTTTAAGGGCTTTGCGGAAAGCCTGGAGGGTGGTGAGGGTCCAAATCTCCACGGGGAGCTCGTTCCAGAGGGCCGGAGCAGCCACAGAGAAGGCCCTCCTCCGTGTGGTAGCCAGTCGGCATTGGCCAGTGGATGGAATTCGGAGGAGGCCTAATCTGTGGGATCTAATCGGTCTGTTGGAGGTAATTGGCAGCAGGCGGTCTCTGAAGTAATGACAAAAGAAGAAGAAAGAAGCAAAGATTAGTAATGAGGTAAAAGATACCTAACCTTTGATGTTTATAATGATTTGATAGCATGGGAATATCTCGAAATGTAGTTGTATTGTTTGTTACAAGTTATGGATGTTGTATTTTCTTTTTACCAATAAAATCTTTAAAAAATTTAAAAAAAAAAAGAAAAAAAAGAAACAGTGTTTCTGCAAAATTAAGATGCAGAAAGAACTTAAAAACTTGACCCAAAAATCCCCACAAAGTCAGCACTCAACAAATTCAATAATACTGCTAAAAAAAACCATGTACAAGATGAAAAAAATTAGACAGAACTGAGTATTATATAAGCTCATGTTAGAAGGCAGATTTCTCATTATTATAGAGCATCACGTGATGTTTTGCAATGTTTCTCCCATTCATGGTGCTAGGTTGGGTGTGGCCTGCACATGATACACGTGGCCCTGCAGGCCGCCAGTTTGACACCCCTGCGATACAGTATATTAAATTTGCACACGTATAAATTATGGAAATTATGTGACCAAACTACATCTATAAGGACATCTGGCCCTTGCTAAACTAACTTTAAACAATTTAAATCATTCCTGATCTTAAGCATAGGCTATCTGGAATTTCTTAGTCCCGTATTTATTTTGTATATAATCAATCCATTTTTTCCAGTCTCGTTTACATCTCTCATTTGAGTGGTCTTTAAGATATGCAGATATTTTAGCCATCTCGACTAAATTTGTGATTTTCAATGTCCATTCTTGGATTGTAGGCTAAGCTCAATGTAAAGATGTTATTAATTTTGTAATCTTTTATTCTCAATATATCTTAGACTGTGTTTGTTAAAAATCTATACCGTGTACGGGTTCTGGGAAGCCGGTGGGGGGTAGGTTGTGGGAGGTCGGGGGGGAGGGATATATATCAGGTTAGATGAGATATGTTAGATCTCAATGTAATTTGACACCACATGTATACTGTTATTGTTTACTATTACTATTTTTTCTTTAAAAATAGGATAGGCTAAGTATATTGACATGTAGCGGAAATACACCAAGGAGAGGAGGAGTGGGAAAGAAGAAGGATGGGTAGAGAAGGATATGAGAGAGGGTAAGGGGGGAAGATGAGAAGGATAAGGAGGAGTGGGATGTAGAGAGAGGAGTAGTAGAAAGGAAGGGGAAGTAGAGTAGGAAAGGATGATGGAGGGAAGATAGAAAGTTGGAGGGTGGTAGAAGAAAGAGGTGTATGGAGAGCAGAAGAGCTATAATGGGTTCCTATTTTGGGGGGCATTGTTGACAAGAGGAACTGATGTAACTATTAATTAATACTATATGATATGGGTTATGTATAGTATACATGTGAGTGAGTGTTATGAAAAAGGAAATAAAAATATTTTAAACTTGAAACTTGAAGGACATCTGGCCACTGATAAGTGCCAACATGAAGAGTTCCTCACTTTATAATGATGTATGAAGTTGAAATATAGAACTTAAAAGCAGTAACCAAATAAAATATGGAATTGTCCAAGGGAAAAAGAAGCATAAGAATAGAATGAACTTGTTCTGACCTAATCTTCCCCAGCAGTGCGAAGCCGAGTCCTCATTCCAATAAAGTCGAGCCGAGGTGGCACAGTGGTTAAATGCAGCACTGCAGGCTACTTCAGCTGACTGCAGTTCTGCAGTTCGGCTGTTCAAATCTCACCGGCTCAAGGTTGACTCAGCCTTCCATCCTTCCAAGTGGGTAAAATGAGGACCCGGATTGTTGTTGGGGGCAATATGCTGACTCTGTAAACCGCTTAGAGAGGGCTGAAAGCCCTATGAAGCGGTATATAAGTCTAACTGCTATTGCTATTGCTAAACACCTTTTATTTAATTTACAGTGAATTCCTCTCCAGCAAAGTCCCGGCCCACAGTCTTTCAAGATAGTTCACAGTTACCGACCTTTCATCAGGCCTGGAGAGTGGCCAGACTGATATCTTCCAGACGCCGCAATACTTGGCAAGAATGCAGGAATGAACTAATTGTCTCCTGCAAACACACCTTCTCGTTCACTCCGCTTTTATTCCCTCTGGGAGGGGCTATTCACCATCCACCTGTGGCCTTACTCCTGAGTTGACCTTTTGTCATGCCTTAGCTGTTCTCTTTGTCTGGCAATTCTGCAAGTGCACACACTAGAAATAGGCTCCAGCTGTTCTTCTGTCCCACTGATATCCGACTCCGAAGGCAGCTGATAAGTGTCGGACAGCCCTGGCCCCATCTCTGCCTCCGATGCTGAGCCCTCATCACAGCCTTCCCCAGACTCCAGGACTGGCCCATGTTCCTCCCCAACCTCCTCACTGTCGGAATCTGCTGCCAGCTCCATTGGCTGCTGGCGGGTTACAACAGAACCTAAGTGCCATAATGCGTCACTTGAACTCATAGGTTAACCTGCTATTTTACACGCTTCCAATATTTTTATGAATGGCGGTGATATTGACTGCAACCCAAGAAATGACAGGATGGAGGAAGACATTAAGATATTTATGAAAAATTACTAGAGGTGTTAGCAGGTAAATAATAAACAGCACTGCCAATCGTATGACAGGATGCAAAATAGAAAACTGTGAGATTCTGTGATCGCAGGAAGATTTTGATTGCACAAAAAGAGTAATACACTGTCATTAGTGAGATGGGTGGTATTTAAATTTGATCCATCAATCAAGCAATAACGTACAAGAAACAGACTTTAGTGAATAATATTCTTTATTTTCAATGCTTGTTTCAAACAAGATAAATTTGGACTCTATTCCTGAACGTCCTTAGATGAACAAATTTGAAACAGACTATATTATAATATAGAAACTGGAGAAACGCAATCCAATTAGACAGAACACGTATGTGGGAGGTTTCCTATTATGGTACAGAGCATAGATCACGAAACTGAATGTTTTTACTTTTACATGCTATTTATACCTGCCCACCAAACTTGTTACATTGATATGTACACAATGTTGATTTATTATACAAGATATACAATTCTGATGTGCTGAAACTAAGATATACAACTAATCTATCTGGGCCTAAGAATATGTTGACAAGTGACAATGTTATAGCTAGAGATGAAAGGTAATAATACTTAAACTTACAAAATTTTCTTTTTTCCCTGCTTACCTTTTCTAGCAATAAGACAGTATTGCCATTTTTTCTTTTCTTTTTCTTCATCTTTAAGGACTCAGAATCCTATTCCTTTAACACTGTGCTTCATGCACTTTTACTTTATACCTAGCCTATATTATCCTCTACTTTTCAGCCCTTATACTTCAGTAGGTGCTGCTAAAGTTTGAAGAAGACTGGTAATTGCTCCCTTTTACAGAGTCACTTCTCTGTCTTTCGGTTCTTATCATAGGTGGGAGAAAACAATTATTTGTGGCTTTGTGTAATGGGTCTTCATCTTTGAAGGCTTATGAGGCTGTAAGGCTCTGGTACTTCTTTCTCTGCTTTTGAGCTTTTGAGTAGTAGCTTTTGAGTTTCTTTGCTTACTACACCAATTGAGGTAGTCTTGTCTTCTGCATAGATACCTGTTTTAGCTCTCCATCACACTGTCCTTTGTCACTTACACCCTGTTCCTTTAGCATTCCTCTTTCAGCTACCTAAAGTAAAGTTATAGTCCTTTGCTCTTTTAAACACCAGGGAACATGATCCACAAATAAGGAATACAATCTATAAGGAAGTAAAAAAAAATCAAGCCAGCAGCTATTAATTATGTGGAATATATTGAGAAAATTAATTCATTAAGCCTTTAAAGCTAACTCATCTTTTGACTATTTTTTTAGTTTCAATCATTGTGGTCTTAATTTATTAATTAAAATGATTAATGTTACAGTTTCTGTAATGTTAAGATAGTAATTACCATAAGTAAATAAAACATAATGTCCCAGTATTGAAACCAAAATGAGCATGATTCTGGTTTCTATAGATACATTATGCAAAAACTGAGTTTCACTTTGCAAGATTTTGCAGTTCATCATTTTCTCTCCAATACTGAAATAAATATGCATTCTCACTGTTAAGGACTTCATGGTTTTTGCAACTGGCTTGCTCCTTAGTTTAATCCACTTTTATCTCATTACAATACTGAATGGATACACATGTAGAATATGTTTTGTATAATGTGAATTATGCACAGAAAGCATAGCACATCATGTAGCTTATCTATAATGCTTCCCTTAGATTTCCCTGAAACTCCTAATACAAATAGGGGTTAGGTTACCCAGCCCTGATTGGAATAATAGACTTACTGCTGCACATTTTCTGTTACTAATAGATCCATGCCCGAAATCAAAGTTCAAGAGATTGAGCATTGTGTAACAGAAAGGACTCTGATATGGTTCCTTTCTCCATCCGACTTTAATTCAGAAGGATTATTAAGTTCAGTAGCATATTTATAATGGAGAAAAATACATTTGATGGTTCATTGTGTTAGTGTTAAATGGGATAAGGAGGAATGCCATATGTAGAAAATCAATTTTATGATTTGTTTTTAAATGGCAGTTTGAATCAACACTTTTGTTCCATTTCTTTTGTAAGCAATGAAAACTTGTTTTCAGAAAAAAAGTTCAAGAGGAAAAATAAATGTAAAATTGATAATTTGACAAGATTTTAACATGTCAAAACTCTCTTATCTGCACAAAAGATATTAGATAATTTGAAATAGAAAGTACAGGCAGAATATTTAAAATTACAGAGGTATTTCGCTGACATAAAATATACACATATAAATATGTTAACATTTCAGATATGATTTTTTTTACACACAAGGTAAATAATATTTTCATGTGGCTATCAGAAGAAAGGACTGTAATAGAAGGAGTGCTAGTCTTTTTATTGTCCTTGTGATAAAAATAGACAAAAAAATTCTATCGTACTAACTTTCCTAAAATTATGATCTGCAGATCCTTTCAAAATAAGGCTAAGGATGCTACTTCAGTAATGAGAAAAGATTGACTCTTGTGGACAGTATAAATTCTCTTTACTCTTGTTGAATATGACATATTTTAATTCTTCACTCCATAACATGCTCTCCTACACTTTAACAATTTAGATTATACAGCGAAATTCCAAGCAATATAGATCAATGTCTTAGCATATGATTTTTTTTTAGAAAAACGGAAGGTAGACATAATTATATTAAAAGCTATTATGCTGTTTGATGTAGGTATTTTGCAAATGTGCAAAACCAAAGTGTTGGTTTTGGAAGATCCTTTTAATGGGCAGATTTAAAGAATTTGGTGCATTAGCGGGTTTCAGGATTAATAAACAGAAGATGAAAATGTTAACAAAAATATGAAAATGGAAGATCAAACGGAATGAATGAATAAAATGGGTTTTTTAAAATTAAGAATGTAAAATTAAGAATATCTGGCTATTTCTCTGACAGATATAAATTGTACGTTACTTCAAAATAACTAAGTTAAGACATGCAATGAAGCTAAAAAAGAGCATGTTAAGATGAGAAACTACAGCTGTCATTGCTGGGGAGAATTTATGTGATAAAAATGAATGTTTTGCCTAGAAGGATGTCTTTGTTTCAGACAATACTTCTTCTGAGAACTGATGTATCATTTAAACAGTGGCAAAAGGATATGCCCATGTTTGTATGGCAAAGGAAAGAGCCACAAATTAAATATGAAGTGTTACAAGTTGCAAAACGAAGAGGAAGGGTTGGGTTTACTTGATTTGAAATTGTATTTTGCAACCTGCTGTTCGGCTTTGCTGAAAGAGTGGGTGTAGCTGAGAATAAGAAGGCTTCTGGAGTTAAAAGGACACATCTGAGATTTTGGTAGCATGGATATTCATGGTACAAAAAGTCAAGGTTAATATGGATTTTAAAAATAATTATGTTAGGTATGTCATACGGAGTGAGCTCCCATTACTTGTCCCTGCTAAAGACTGCTAGGTTACTGCCAGCCTAGCAGTTTGAACGCATGTAAAAATGCAAGTAGAAAAATAGCAACCGTCTTTGGTGTGAAGATAACAACGTTCCGTGCACCTTTGGTGTTTAGTCATCCTGGCCACATGACCACGGAGACATCTTCGGACAATGCTGGCTCTTCGGCTTTGAAATGGAGATGAGCGCTGCCCCCTACAGTCGGGAACGACTAGCACGTATGTGTGAGGGAAACTTTACCTTTATAGAATATGGGATAGATACAAACCCAGATTAAGCCCACAATTGACTTTATGATTTTCAACACAAGAAGCATTTTTAGAACAGAAATGAAAGTCAAACATTTGAGATACTAGAATACTAGAAAAAGAAGTTTTGAAAAAGGCATTTTTAAAGTGAGCTAATTTTTTTTTTTTTTTTTTGCTATCATGTATAGATGGAATGATGGGAAACATGTGGTTGAAAGGATTAAAATTTAAACTATGATGCCATGAGACAAATTGTGTAGACTTTATAAAGGCACTTCAGATTTATCCTGGAAATGGGAAGTAACATTTTACAATGTTTGGTAGACATGGAAAAAAGGCTATAAAATTCTGGATTGAAATAAATGCACTGATTCAGAGGATTTGAAAGATTAATGTGTCATTGAGATGAGGGAATTTCTTTGTGTGAATTAATGGGAAACAGTTGGAATAAAGTCAGGGAACTTTCTTTTTGTACATGGTCATTATGAATATTAAGAATGCAAAGGTTGAAAGATTCAGCACTACACTACTAGTAGTAGTATAGCCTTTATTGTCATTGTACATCATGTATACAGTGAAATTGGTTACACTAAAAGGAGGAATGGTTGGTGAAGATGATGGAACTTGCTGAAATGGCTAAATTGACTTCCCTGATTAGAGAAAAGATAATGCCTACATTTATTACTGACTGGAAACCTCTTATGGACTTTTTGCATAAATCAGGGGGGAAATGCACTTATGATTTATAGTTTTGATGATTATACAGTTAGAGAGTTCAAAAAAGAAGAGACTTATGGTGTAATCATAGAATAAGAGATATCTGTAACTGCTGTAAAGAAGATTGGAAGCTACCTTTTTGTACTTTTTTTCTTCCTTTTCTATTTTTTTTTACTTTTCCACCCGTTTCTTGACTTTTTAGATTTTTGTTGGTTTCTTTCTTTTTTCTCATTTTGTGTAAGATTGTACAGTATTCTTTTTATCTTCCCTTTAAAAAAATATTTAATGAATGAGTTCCTGTGTGTGTGTGTGTGTGTGTGTGTGTGTTTGTGTAGGTTTCATTCCTCCTTTTTAAAAAGAAACTTGTTTCAAGTGGGCATTTATTGGAAAGGTAATCATTCTGTCGATTATAACAATAGAATAAACATTACAATGACAGCATTTGAAGTTATTGGATATAAGGTGGGCATCAAATACATTTTTATAAATAAATAAATAAATAAATTTGGAGACCACAGCCTTAGGATATAATATTGAAAATAAAGAATGGTAAGTAATGTATAACACGGTTATATCAAATCATGCATCTTGAGGAAATTATGCATTTCTCTTTCGCTCACATATTACAATATTCCCTGAAGTACTAAAGTACAATGTAATTTAGGGCCAATAAATAAAATATTTATTTATTTTTAAGATTTATAACTCAAGAGTATGTCTCTAGGCAGCCTACAGCATAAATGCACAATCAAAAAGAAGAAAAAACTAAGTAAACTATACAACAATAAGGAGGCAGTATATAAATACAGATGCTAAAGTGGCAACTGAGAACATCACAAGACAGGCACAGTGGACTCACATTGAACTGGTACATAACCCCTGGAAAAAAAAATCAGGTCTTAATTACTTTCATAAAGGTGAGAAGAGTTGGAACTTGTTGTTGTTTATCGGAATTCTGTAACCCTTAGCACCAGTCGCCAACACCATGCAATCACCTCAGCTATTTGAGAGGTGTACTCAGATGTCTCATAACAACCTGAGAGAGTCCTTAACACAGGGATGTCAAACTCAAGGCCCAGGGGCCAGATCTGGCCTACAGGGTGCTTAGATCTGGCCCGCGGGGCTGCCCTGGAAACAGCAAAGGACCGGCCTGTGGTACCTCTGCCAGCAAAAATGGAATTAGCAATAGCAGTTAGACTTATATACCACTTCATAGGGATTTCAGCCCTCTCTAAGCGGTTTACAGAGTCAGCATATCGCCCCCAACAACAATCCGGGTCCTCATTTTACCCACCTCGGAAGGATGGAAGGCTGAGTCAACCCTGAGCCGGTGAGATTTGAACCGCCGAACTGCAGAAGTGCAGTCAGCTGAAGTAGCCTGCAGTGCTGCACTCTAACCACTGCACCACCTCGGGAGTTCGGGAGCCCATTTTCGCTGGCAGAGCATTCGGCCACCACAGGCACCACCAACGCAAGTGATGTTGAACTAGCCACACCCACCCTGGCCACGCCCACCCTGGACCACCAAGGTCATCACAATCCTGATGCAGCCCTCAATGAAATCAAGTTTGACACCCCTGGCTTAACAACTGCTTAACAACAAATGACCACTTCATCATTCAATAATTGATATAACAGTTCCAAAAGTTGAGGACTATCTGTAAACATTCAATATGAACTTCAGCACTACATCAACATCTTTAAACCTTATTTCTCTTTTAAACCATATTAATATAAAGTGACAATTAGCTCAAAATGGACCTAGTGGAATAGGAGCTCAAAACTTACTTAACAAAATTCCTTTAAATATAAAGAATAATTAATGTAAAATGACTGACATCCAAACTTTCTTAAATAGCTAGTGAGATGTCTAATGTACATGAAATGTTGAATTAATCTCAGCTTGAGACCATAAGAAATTTACTTAATCAAATTCATGACTGTGTATTTAATTTGTATTGTTTTGTGTTGGTTATCAGTTTTCATATTATGTCACCTACATTTTTTGAGTAGATGGTATATAAATACTGACGAGTAATAAATCCTTAACATTCTTTAAAACATAAAGCAATCAATTTGCTGCATATTCCAGCTCTTGTAAATTACCAGTAATTGGTAATTTATGCTTGGTTTTATAGGCTGAAACTATAACGAGATGGAGGAAGCTTAATCCCTGCAATATTATTCTGAATTTTAACTTTTTCAGGTCAATAATAAGACAAAACAGATATGTAGTCTTATTTGTTTTGGCCTCTGGTCTTTGACTGTAATAAACTTGGTTTGATTTGATTTGATGTAGTAGTCCAACAAAAATATCTGCTTTTTCTCACAATATAATTGTAAACAATCAAATTACCACAGTCCCAAAATTCAGGAGAGCCTAATTTAATATTCTCCATACAGCTGTTTTGAAAAGGAAATATAATAAAACAGCCTTTGATGTTAGGGGTTAACTTTAGTTTTTTTGTTTTATTTAATATATTTTTATTGGTCAATGATTGAAATAAAGTTTGTGTGTGTGTGTGTGTGAATCAGTCATTTTTATAAAGAACAAAGTTAAGGATTTTGTTTTCTTCAGAATTGCTGTGGCATAGGATAGCATAGGATGAAAATAAAATGGAAGTTTATTGATTGATAATATCTTTATTGATATCCATCCTGTCCAGTTTCAACTAGACAGCTTTGTCCAAAACAAATGTTTGAAGAATTTGAAACAGAAGTAGCAAAAATGGGGAAACAATAGCCTCAACATATTCTAGCAAAAAAAATACAGTGGGGCAGTAACTGAAGCAATGCAGAAAATCTCCAAATAAATAAAATTAAAAGTTAACATTCTGTTTAAAAAGAAACCAAGCTCTTGTGTTGCTCATTGGCATGATAATTGCTCTGGAAATCATGCATCACTTTTTAAAAAAAAACTAAAAGAATCTATGAAGCATGTTTTTATAAGTATTGCATGCTGTGTGAAATATTTTATAAAATTAGCAGGCTGCAGAATCTAGATCACTTTTTAATAGCAAGCCTGAGTCAAATTTATAGATCTGAGTCAGCTTTCTTTCCACCCCTTCCTTCCACGGATCCAAGTGAAAGAATGAGAGACAAACCAGAGGACAGAATATAAGATGTGATGGGCAGGATTTTTGGAGCTGATATAAATTCAGCTCAAGGATGAATTGACTTTCCTTCACTGAACCATCTCTTTGAAGCTTCACACAGTTCTCTACATATATTATGCCTGCATAGAACTTAAAGTATCTTTATTGGCTACCTAGTCCAAGTACCTGTTTAATATTAGAACCCTCGCTTGAAATATTTCTGCAAAGGATTGACAAAGACGCCTCTGTGATAATAGTGACTTTATTAGCACTATAAGAAAAAAATGGCTATTCTTAAGTATGGGATAGAAGAAATGGAATCGATAAAACTACATATCTAGGACAAAAACCAGGCTTGTGAATGAACAACTGTAAGAATATTAAGCTGTTGTCATAAAACCTTTTTGGCAGTAATTGAAAGTGATTCTTTCCCCAAGAAAATGTTCACAGAGTTCTTTAGCAAAATTTACTAAGAAGAATGTTTTAAAAATCCCACCAACTGAACTGTTAGTATGATTGTAGAATTTTGTTTGATTTGCATGATTATTTGTTTCCTTCTAACAGATCTGGTAAGGAGGCAGATTTCTTCATGAATAAAGGTTTCCTTTCAAAATATTTATCAGTCCAGAAATGTGGTGAAATGAGTTTTCAGCAGGGAGGGGGAGCATTCCAGAGGAGCAAGCCTCAGTGAAGTTTAGATAGTTTGAGAGGGATGATGTCAGAACAGCTCCTCCCTAGGAATCATCAAGGTATATTTTTAATGGTCCAAATAGTTTGCTTAGTTTAGCAAGATTTTTGTCTGTGGACTAGGAACAATGCAGGTAGCCCTTGATTTATGGAATTTTGTTAAGTGAGTTTTATTATCTTTCTCGCCACACTTGTTTAGTCAATCTCTGCAATTGTTACCTTAGTAAAAAATATATTACTGCATAGTAGTAGCTGCAGTAGTAGTAGTAACAACTACCATACTACATAATTGTTAAGTGAATCTGGTTTCCCCATTGACTCTGCTTGTTAGAAAGTTGCAAAAGATGATTAGCAATAGCAATAGCAGTTAGACTTATATACCGCTTCATAGGGCTTTCAGCCCTCTCTAAGCGGTTTACAGAGTCAGCATATTGTCCCCAACAATCCGGGTCCTCATTTTACCCACCTCGGAAGGATGGAAGGATGAGTCAACCCTGAGCCAGTGAGATTTGAACAGCCAAACTGCCGAACTAGCAATCAGTTGAAGTAGCCTGCAGTACTGCACTCTAACCACTGCGCCACCTTGGCTCTGATTTACATAATCCAGGGACACTACAATGGTCATAAATATGAGTCAATTGCCAAGTGTCCGAATTTTCATGGGGATGCTGCAATGGTCATAAGTATGAAAAACTGTTATCAGTCACTTTTTTCAATGCTGTTGTAACTCCGAGTGGTCACTAGATGAACTGTTATAAATTGAGGGTTACCTGTAAAGGAAAATGCTTGGAAGAACCTCAGCATGTTTTTCTTGGTTTTTGGACCCTGATAGGAAAACAGCCATTACAATCCCATTCAATTAAAGAATGGTTAAATGTGATCGATATTGAAAGACACAATACTGATCTATTATTAGGAATGGAATTTTGGTACTTCCTCATCTTACCTCCTCTTTGGAGTGTCTGAGACTCTGAGTCATATGGTTAGCAATAAAATGAGTTATGGTTGCTTGTTTATGAGCACATCTCCAATGTCCTGTGATATTTGTTGCCTGCACAAGAATGATCAATTATTTGGGCTGCAGTACACGTTTGTTTTTATTTTTCCTTCCAGATGACTAGTATTACAAAAATGTATACGAGACTTGGTTTAAACTTGAGTTTAGGAAATACATGTCTAGGAAAAGTATGTATGAGACAAACAGCAAAAATCTGTTGTTCATAATACTAGATGATTTATAAAAAGAACAAAAAAAGGAAAATCGGTAAAAAAAACCTTTCCAGTGTTTTGTAATCTACTATTCCACCATTGTGGAAATATATCTGAAATGTTTTTTTTTTAAATAAAAAAGAGGTAAAGATGTTCTTGAGTAGAAAACTTTGCAGTTTTGTAAACAGAGCACTATGGAAGTCGTGCCTGTGCTATGTCCTTGGGATGCTTAAGATTTATTATTTAAATTGAAAGGGACCTTATGCCCACTTACTGACCATATTGTTTATAAATATGAACAATATATAAAAGAACCTATGTGACAAACAACAATAAGTTAAAAGAAAATTGGTTATTGGGTACCTTCCAGCCATCCCCGGGGCTGCTGTTGCAGGTGGTGCTGTCAGCCAGCAGAACGAAGCCCGGGCACTGCCAGTTGCGGACATCCTGCGGAGTCGGGGACCGGCTGCCGTTCCCCAATGCCTGAGCTCGGTAGTCCTTCGCGCCTCGCGGGAAGAGCCTGCAGCGGCGCTGGAACCGAGCCACAAGTTGAGAGCCGAAGAGGCTGCCTATCAGGCCGGCCATCCTGTCTCCGGGTGGGAAGCAAAAGCCAGGCACGGCGGGATACTCCATAGACATAGCAGCGGGGCGGCCAAAAGCTGCTTTCTTTCTTTTTGCCTCACCAGCCATAAATCTCACCGCACGGCACTGATATATATTATTTAAATATTTTTATGTTGAAATGAAAAGAAAAAAAATATCACATACACATGAGCACACACACAAACACACACAAATCCCAACACCAGAAAACTTTGCATTTGTTTTCTGGATGGCTTGTGAAGTGTGAGGACAATTATTGCAAGTTGCAGATAAGTTTGCTTCTTGTCTTTCTAATCAATCATTCAATTAATTAATCATTGCTTCAGTTTTGATTGTTGCAACATAATAGTCTGAGCTGAAAGTGATGAAAGCTGAGAGTGAAGAAATATCAAAACATATATCCAGTTTTTGTGCTGTAGTCAAAGTTTTTTTTTAAAAAAAACCCCAACAATTCCTCCATAAATGAAATTTATGATGATATTCCATAGGCTCTCTGTTTCTGGGTTATAATGATGAGCCAATTTTTGTCCTCTCTCCCATTGTTAAAAGTGCACTGATGAGTATTCACTGGAGACTTACATTTCACAAATAATAGCAGCACAAACTTATCTCATAGTTAATTCCCATCATAAAATAACATGTCAGTAGAGCCATCTGTTGGAAATTTACAACACTGGAGAAATTGTTTTCCATTGGTATTTCTATTGGTATTATAAGTAAAAGCCCAATTTCTATAGTTCTGTATAGAAATGAAAAACCATATATGAAAATTAATCTCCACTGAATAACTGAGTAAAAGCCCCTGAACAATATCAAATATGTTTTTCTGTGAAGCATAATTCTCAGTATATTAATTGCATTAGAATAGAACAGAATAGAATTCTTTGATCAAGTGGGATTGGACACAGAAGGAATTTGTTTTCGGTTGCATAAGCTCTCAGTGTTCATAAAAGATATAAGTGATAAAACATGATCCATAGTCATCTGTTGTGACTCAGCACACGTCTCCTGTGAGTCTTTTCGGGATGCAAGTTTAACAATGCAGCTGGGGCTCGTTAGTGGGTCTTCTGGTGATAAAAGGACGGATGGTGCCACGCCCTGGTTGCAGGAGTCAACGTTCATTCATTCATTCAGCATTGATCGGTCCTGGTTGGTTTGTGAGAGACACTTGGAGAAGTGCTTTGCTTTCTTTTTGGACACCTGGATTTGCCGTAAGAGTTTTGTTTTGCATTCTGTTATCTCTTGTCAGAGACTTTGTTTATGTTTATTTTTGGGCTCGCAGCCAGTCTGAGCCGAGAACTGATAAAGTTCTTCCCTTTTACGTTTGTCTGCCTGTCGTCTGTTAACGAGCGGAGAAGGGGGGACAGAACAGTCATCATAAATACATTCATCCAGTAATAGGATTCACTTACCTTTGCTACCGGTTCACAAATGTGAGCAGGGTAAAAGGCAAAGTCAATGAGAGAAGCTGGATTCATTTATCAAATTCATTATTCATTTATCATTTATCCAGATAAATGATTATCAAATCATTTATCAAACACTGGATTCATGTAGTAAATAACTGCAGTGATATGCTTAACAACTGGGGCAAAAAAATGGTCCCCTATTACAGTTCATAAGTCAAGGACTATGGTACCTATATATTTCAATAGGTAAGCATTGTACTATAATAGTTCAATTGCAGTATAATATTTCAATAGATAAGCATTGCAGTATAAAATCGAGAAGCATAATTTTTGGACAATCACAATCATCGCCCCCATTTCTCTAAGGAGAAATAAATGTTTTAATATTGTCTAATATGTAGGAAAGGAAAGGAAAAACAGAACAGCATGAGACGCATTCTTGCTTGTCAATATGGTTTGTAGAAGTAACTGAATGTATATAGATTTTTGTGAATATTTCTTTGCAAAGATCACATGGAGTTAAATGTTCTCCTTTTTCTGCCTTACATCAAAAGTGAACCATAGATAGGCTACATTTTTGCATTAATAAAAACAAGGCAAAATCTATTATATTCTTGCCTAGGTACCATGACCAAGACACTCTCAAGGAGCGTTCAGTCAAAAGGAATTTGTTGGACAGGGAAAATCTGCATAACAACTGTGGTTACTCAACCATGCTCTTTGTTCATTAACACACCATCTATACTGATACCTTCTTTATTAAAGACTATTACAGTACTTCAGCCTTGTTTTTATCTAAAGTGGCTCTCCAGTCCTTCCTTAGCTAAATTGAGATTAGCTATCATGTATGTCTCTACTTCATTGCTTTGATGCGTACTTCATTGTTTGTAGATGTGGAGTTTAATTCTGTTTACTATGTTTGCTTTTATTGTAATTAACATGCTTCTATAAACTGTGGTTCATAGATAGTTGATTGTATATGTTTATGGAAAATCACATTTGTCAAGTAAAGAATGGAGAGGACATTTATGGTTATATAGCAAGGGTGGGTTTCAAAAATTGTTCGAACCTACTCTGTGGGTGTGGCCTCCTTTGTGGGAGTGGCTTCCCACCCATGTGACCGGATGGGAGTGGCTTGCTGCCCATGTGACCGGATATGAAGATGCCGACGACACTTGTCAGAACCACCTTAAATTACCTCACACACAGCACTGGCATGCATAAGAATAGGATGTAAACTTGTTTTTTAAAAGGTATCTTTGGTTTGCGTTAAAACAACTTCAACACACGCAATGTTCTGATTGCACCACAAACGCAGTAGTCATCCTTACCTTTCACAGAGGCACTGAGTTTTATAAATATGAGCATGATAGTGTAGAATAATCCTATCCAAGGACCAGTGGTGCGTTTCAAAAAAATTTGGAACCTCTTCTGTAGGTGTTGCCTGCTTTCCGGGTCCACTGGTGGAACCTCTTCTAAGCGGTTTGGTAGATTTGACGAACCGGTTCTACCAAATAGGTGCGAGCTGGCAGGAACCCACCTCTGTTATATAGCAATGACATTCTTTTTTGCTTGAGATCAGACTGCAATTTTGACTAGGACAAATAGTAATTTCTCTTGACCTGGACTTGATGTAGTCTCCTTATCACAAGACCCATCACAAGACCCTCATATTTTGACATATCTACACCTGAAGCTCTTATAAACAGGAAAACACGGATACCCCTAAACTCCACTGAAGATGTTACCTAGCAATGAAACATTTAGAAACCAACCCATAAGCCCAGAGAACAAACCTTTACCCTACACCTGAACTACAGATATTTGCCACTATTTCAAAGTAATTTCTCTTCCCCAGGTTTGATATTGAAAAAAAAGGAATAAAACGAAGGGGAAATAATTGTTAAAAATTGTGATGGCTAAAATTAAAGTTATCAATTCAACTCTGCTTAAAATATTTCGGTTCCACTGAATGTTTTGTGAAATGATAATTTGGATTTTTTTTACTGATTTATCCTTTGAATACTAAATCTGCTATATTAATAACATTTTGTTATGCTTTTTGCTTTGTATTTGGTTCTATTCATTGATTTTTAATATTACAAATGTAATATTTTTGAATACATTTTTAAATAGAGCAGTGGATAATTTTTTAAGGAATATAAATGGGTTATGTGCCATCAAGTTGTTATCAAGTCCTAAGCAACCACACAGAGCGATTTTATCCATGATGTTTTAGCAATAGCAGTTAGACTTATATACCGCTTTATAGGGCTTTCAGCCCTCTCTAAACCGTTTACAGAGTCAGCATATCGCCCCCACAGTCTGGGTCCTCATTTCACCCACCTCGGAAGGATGGAAGGCTGAGTCAACCTTGAGCCGGTGAGATTTGAACAGCCGAACTGTAGAACTGCAGTCAGCTGAAGTAGCCTGCAGTGCTGCATTTAACCACTGCGCCACCTCGGCTCTCTATTTATTCCTGACCTTTTCTTTCAAGTCCCCCCATAGTGCACTTATCACCAAAATAACTGTCCATCCACCTTGCTTTTGGATGTCCTCTTCTCTCCCCCCCCCCAGTTTTCCAAATATTAGAGCTTATTCAGACAACTGGATGTTCACATAAATATATTTGAAGTAGGGTAATTTGAGCCTGATCATTTGTGCCTCAACTCGCTTGATGGTCCATCAGTTTGTTTTCTTGGCTGATAATTTTTTAACATAATAAATAGGTTGCTATTGAAGAGCAATGCTTGAGTGCAAAGAGAGGGAAGGAAGGAAGAAACATAGAATATAAAAATTGAGCTGGGATCTTGGAGGTCTTCTAGACCAGCCCCCTGCTCGAGCAGAAGACCCTATACCACACAGACAAATGATTGTCTAGGCTAGTGATGGCGAACCTTTTTGGCACTGAATGCCCATACTGGAACATGCATGTGCGCACATGCACTGAAGCATCGGAAACCCGAAGACCAGCTGTCCGGTGCATGTGCGCGAGCTGGGCACCAGGTCTTTGGCTTTCTGGTGTGCACATGTGTGCCGACCAGCTGGTCTTCACATACACCGGAACATGCACACACTGGCCAGCTGGTCTTCGGGTTTCCGAAGCACAGGAAGACCTGCTGGTCGGAGCGTGTGCATGTGCCAGAAACCATAAGAGCAGCTGGCGATGGCGCGCATGTCCACAGAGAGGGCTCTGGATGCCACCGGTTCGCCATCATGGGTCTAGACTCTTTTTTGACAAGAGCCAGGACACTTGCCTTTTCTCTAGCAGCCCCTGCCATATGCAGCATGGTAATAAAAAATTAAAAGAAAAGAAGTGGACATGTTGTAATTAGAGTGTGCTGAGAAAGCTACTCTAATGATAGCATTCATAGCTCCATATGGTAAAACAAAATGAAATTTTTATGGGAAGTGAACATAATCTAGTTTTAGCAATAGCAATAGCAGTTAGACTTAGAAGAATGCTGCGAGAAGGGGCAATGAAAAATGAGAAGACATTCTAAGACAGTATTTAATGGAATTAAGGTTCAAAATTGTTCAAAGTAAATGGAAATAATACAAATTGGTCAAGATTTATAAAATGAAAAGAAGAAATCTAAAGTTGGTTTATTTGATCTAGGTTAAAATAGGTGTCTTCGTAACTCTGGTCACCCTAAATTGACTTTTCCTAATCAGAACTAAAAGAATGAGGCTTCAAAGATGTGTTAGCAATAGCAATAGCAGTTAGACTTATATACCGCTTCATAGGGCTTTCAGCCCTCTCTAAGCGGTTTACAGAGTCAGCATATTGCCCCCAACAATCCGGGTCCTCATTTTATCCACCTCGGAAGGATGGAAGGCTGAGTCAACCTTGAGCCGGTGAGATTTGAACCGCTGAACTGCAGAACTGCAGTCAGCTGAAGTAGCCTGCAGTGCTGCACTCTAACCACTGCGCCACCTCGGCTCTCTCTCGGTTTTAATATTGATTTAAATTTTTTATCTGAGTAAAAGGTGGTAGTTAATTCTGTAACCAATATCCACACTAGATATTATAGAATATCAAGTACTTAAATGAGAGTAATATTTGGTTATTTTATTTCTGCCTACACTGAACCTTTTCATCTTTCAGTTTTTGAACAATAATCCATGCTATTTTACAGAGTCATTTTCAAGATAACTAAATGAAGATTTTTTTTTAAAAAAAAATCATTTTTCAAATACCTGCTTATGAATTAATATACAGTGTGTAGAATGTCTTGAGTTAATGTAAGCCTCATGATAATGGTGAAGGTAGATAAAGAAGAGGGGAAAAATAGTATTGTGCAAGTACAGAATTGTTCCTATTTGTCTTCCTTTTAAAACAGAGGAAAACATAATCTTATAAGCCAAAAAGCTATTAAAAGTAAAAACATAGGAAAAGAGCTGTTATGACTGGATATTTCAGATTGTTATACTTGCGGATTGTGTGATAAATTCTGACTTAATTTCCCTTGGTCAGATTAGAATGTTATCTGTCAACTTTTTAACTGGAAGCACTTCTCTTATTGACTAATGATTAAAGATGCACATTGTGATTATCCGTGTCCTTAGGCTTTTCATCTTGGAACTGAGTAAACTTGGAACTGACTTAGCTTCCAAACTAACAAAGCCAAGTGGTTGTTAAGTGAGTCGTGTCCAACTTTACGACCTTTTTCTGTCATGGTTGTTAAGGAAATTACTGAAGTTGGTAAGTAGTGATGGTTAAAGTAAATCTGGTTTCCCCCATTGACTTGGCTTGTAGGAGCGGCTGGGAAGGTCACAAATGATAATCTATGATCTTGGAAGATAGAGCTGTTGTAAATACATTCTAGTTACCAATTGCCTAAATTTTGACATCATTTGGTTTTTATATATATATATCAGGGGTGGGTTTCAACCGGTTCGCGGTGGTCCCTGCGAACCGGTTGGTCGCCGAACCCGGAAGTAAGTAACTTCCGGGAACGGCGAAGGGCGCGCCCGCCTGCCCGCGGTCCTTACCCGTTTTTGACGAGTTCTGCACTTCCACGCATGCGCAGGACGCATACAGCGCCTGCGCGCTCGTCCAGGAGCAGCTGGAGCATTGCGCAGATGCTAGTACGCATGCGTGCACCGCGCACGTGCACGAGGACGCCGCCGGCCCCGTTCCAAATGGACCGGTTGGAACGGGGCGAGAAACCCACGCCTGATATATACATACATACATACATACATACATACATACATACATACATTATTTTTAATTTTCAAAACAGACACAACACAAAGAATCCTCCTTCTTTACATACTGTAGAAAGTGTATCAGTTGGTTACAAAAGACTTTCGTGCATCTCTTCCACAATCATCAACCATAATTCATATTAACTCAAGTATTTTAACTCAGATATATTTATACATATTACCGTCATCATACCTCCATTTTCAATTGACTATAATTGTTTAAACGTCCTTCATCATAAAATATATCAAGATTTAAAACATAACCACATACTGGCATTTCATTTGCTATTTCTAATATCCTCCAATAACACTGACTCCTTATGGCCTATTCCAGATAAACATCCATAATATTTAGTAACAAAAATTTCTAATCATCCTTTCGAAATCACTGTTTACAATTTACAACTACTTTCCTTATGTTGTACCAGGGGTGGGTTCCTGCAATTCTCACCTCTTCTATAGAAGAGGTTCCAGAAATCTACAGTGCTGTTTAGAACCGGTTCCAGCTCCTTCCCCCCGCCCGCCCGCATGTCATCAAGATGAAGAGTGAGAGGAGGAATTCTGGGAGTTGAAGTCCACAAGTCTTAAAGCTGTCAAGTTTGAACACTTATCAGTTATCAATTATTTATTTAACTATATCTATTGTCACTAAATTTCACTAAGTTTAACTAGTTTTAGATTATACACTTTCATCTATCAACCGGTATCTTTCCAGTAGCAAAACAATCTCATGACTTCTGCCATTTGTGGTATCAGTCCTCTAATCATTAAGTCTTTCATGTAGTTTTGATGCCCTTCTTCCGTTTCCTTAATCAGCTTATCTTTAATTGTAATTAACAAAATTTCTCTCTGCCAATTACCTCCCATAGACCAATTAGATCCCACAGACTAGGCCTCCTCTGAATCCCATCTGCCGGCCAGTGTCGGCTGGCAACTCCCTGGGGGAGAGCCTTCTCTGTGGCTGCTCCAGCCCTCTGGAACGATCTCCCTGTTGAGATCTGGACCCTCACCACCCTTCCGGCTTTCCACAAAGCCATTAAGACTTTGCTGTTCCGGCAGGCCTGGGGCTGCTGAATCTCTCAGCCCCACTCGAGGGTATGACTGTTGTTGTTTTTTAAAAAATGTGTTTGTCTTTTTATCTTCATTTTGTACCCCCTCCCCTCTTCGATTGCTAGCCGCCCTGAGTCTCTCGGGGATATGGCGGCATACAAATTGAATAAATACAATCCAACCCAGTCTCTTTAAATCCATAAATTCTTTTATTTCTTCTTCTTCTTGTAGATTGTAGGAAAGGGCCAAAACCGCTTACAATATAACAAAATGCTATCAAAGTGCATGTGAGGGAGTAGCTAATGGTAGAAAATTCAAAGGAGTTTAAGAAATTTTCCTTCAGCAATACATTTGTTTCTAAGATTGCAATTACAGATGGAGGACCAGAAGCTGAAACTGACAGCTTGAAAAGTGTGCTGCCCAAATCTTGTTTACCTCTGAGGAAGAATGAAATATAGCAGTGACTCCTGAAATTTGTGATCATATTAAAACATATACTGTTCTCCAGACTTGCTAGATAAAAATAGATGCATCCTGCTTCCTTCGTTTTTGGTTAGTGTGCTTATATTGGATCTAGAGTTCCGGTGTGTCACCTTTTTGAGTCATCTCAAACGGAAGAAGAAAGATTTATGTGACATTTGTCTCTACTGGCTGTTTGCAGCTATTTTCTTTTTAATTTGATTGGGTGTTTCTTTTAAAAATCTCCTTTTCTCTCTTAAAGGAGAATCAGCAATTTTACTGTCATTACTAAGCCGTGGTGGCACAGTGGTTAGAGTACTGGCTACAGTACTCTGTAGAGTACTGCAGGCTACTTCTGCTAATCACAGGCTGACAGCAGTTTGGCAGATCGAATCTCACTGGCCTCAAGATTGACTTAGCCTTCCATCCTCCCGAGGTGGGTAAAATGAGGACCCAGATTGTTGGGGGCAATAGGCTGACTCTGCAACCCACTTAGAGAAGGCCCTGCTCTATCCTACTGTAAATGGAAACTAAGTAGGTATTCTATCCATGTTTATGTACCCTGCTTAAAAGTGGCTCTTTGAGGTAGACGTACAAGAGATCTTAGTCTTAAATTACCCCAAATTTCTTTTTCAAAAGAATTTATCCCTGCAATTAAATTTAATAGTAGCCACCCAACATGTCAGTCTCACATCTCCCTTGTTGAAACATATGCCAAGATCATCAGATAAGCTTTATCTTGCTTTTCTCTTATCAAACCGTAAATCAGAAATAACATAGTTACATTTTGTCTGGCAGATATTAAAGCATGCAACAGATTACTATAGAATTAGATCTCATGTAAATAGAACGAATGTTATTTCCAGGCTGAGTTGTAGCCTTTAGAATATTATGCGGAGCTGAGTTATATATAAAGTCTTTAGAATTTTACATGCAGCTATTGTGGCATATATTTGTACCGCAATGTATTTATTTACCTTCTAAGACTAAGTCATTAATGTGATACTTTTATTTTTCTAATCACCAATCAAATAAACTTGTGATAATGAAGATGATTGAACACTTATACAATCAGATTATAAATGTCTATTTAAAAACAACAACAATTGATCTAATGAGCAGCAACTAAACATTCCAGTGTTTTATTTGTTGCATGGAAATCCTGTTTTTTCTTTTTGTGTAAATCCAAGACAGCAAATATGGGGATTTCCCCTAATTTTATTCATACAACAATTCTATGAAGTAGGTTGGCTTGAGAATGTTTGGTCCAAAGTCATCAACTGAGTTCTGTGGTAGTTTTTTACTTGGTTTTCCCTGAGTTCCTGGTCCAAATTCCATATCTTAATTATTGCATCTACCTTGATTCTGTACACATGATCCTCAGTCCTAATTTTCCATCTAAATTTAGAATGTCTTTTTCCATTCTAATCAGAATGTAGTACTGATAATAAATTGTATCTGGCTTAATGACCTGCTGCAAAGCTGAATTCAGAGTAGGTAGAAATAAGTAGATAAAGAACTGAGTACTAAATCTGAATGTGTTAGGGAGCCATGCAAAAGGGTAGCATTTTGTAAAAAAAAAATCTAGAAAAATCTCCAGAATATGAGCTAGCAGGTGAATCATCCCTTAACTGAGAAGGCAGAAACAAATTTAGTGATGGCCTTTTTAAAATTCAGATTATTTTGAAAGGCAGAGACTTCTCAATATCAATTATATTTGTCTGAAGAGGGAAGAGAAATCCACTGTTTCTGGTATTCGATTGTTCGCCCTGGTGGAAATATCTGAATAGAAATTTTCTGTCTAATTCTTCTATAAAGAAAATCATGATAGTAAGTAGTCCCCATTCTAATATATTTTAAGTGAGGGAACTGTTTTGGGAGGAATCAGTTTCATTTTTGTTTAATTAATGTCACTCAGTAGACTTGCTCATTGCTTTAAATTGCCACTTTCCTAGCTAATTCTTTGACCTATCTTTCTTAGCCTGTTTGGTCATCCTCTCCCTCCCTTTCTTCCATGTTTGAAATTAAATGTGTCACCAGGACAAAGATTTTAAGAAATATTTGGTGGAAGACCATTTTTATATGAAAATTGCATGTCTTTTCTCTGCCATTAAATTAGAGTAGGGGGTCAAAGTATAACTAACTTTAATTAGTAAAGTTGATAAGAAATATAGAAGTGAAGCAGATGCCTGAAATTGCACTTAGGGTCAAGTTTTGTTCAAATGAAAGTATGAAAAATATTTTTAGGCAAACCACCATCTGTTCATTCATGGTTTATTGGAAAAGAATGACTGTGGAATATGAAAAGTACAAAAAAAAATAAAACAGCTATTCACAGTGTTTCAAATTAAATTGTTAATGCATGTACCACTTTTATGCATCTTTTCATTAATACTTAAAAGGAACTATGAAACAGAGGGAGGAATTCAATAAACTATTTGGCTGCCTTTCCATAATAATGATTGGATATATGGAGAGACGGGTGTATGCAATTCCGGTATAAGAGCTCCACTGATTTTACTGCAGCTGCTATGCTCTCTGCGTAGTATACTATTAGTACCAACTAATTATCATTGTAACTTGCAGGGAAAATCTGGGCTTATTAATTACGGTATATAAATATAAAACTTAGATAGCTATTAAGTAATAACTGTGTGAAATACTAAACCAGAATGCAGAACCTATGTCTGTTTTGAAGAGAAATACCCACAGATAAAATATCCAGTAAAGGTTACATACATACCAGTGGTGGGTTGTAGGCGGTACACCCCGGTATGGGCGTACCAATGCCGGCCGGGAGCATCAGGTGCTCTGGAGGGCCCATCCACCCACCCACCCTCCTTACCTGTATTTGAGCTCTTCGGTGCTTCCACGCATGTGCATGGAACGTATGGTGCCTGTGCGATGCTCCTCCAAGCAGCTGAAGTGTCACGGAGGTGTCACAAGAGGTAAGGATGCATGCATGCCTGTATGCGCGTGTGCTGCGTGCATTCATGTGGACGCTGGGCCCTGTTGCACCGTACCAGTTGCACCGGGATCTGGAATCCACCAGTGATATATATATATACATACATACATACATACATACATACATACATACATACATACTTACATACATATACACATACATACACACAGAGACATACATACATACATACATACATACATACATACATACATACATATCAGTGGTGAGATTCAATTTTTTTTCTACCGATTCTGTGGGCATGGTTTGTGGGCATGGTGTGGCTTTGTGGGTGTGGCAGGGGAAGGGCACTGAAAAATCCCCATTCCCTCCCCGCTCCTGGGAGGCAGCGGGGGCAAGGCCAGCCTATTTTCTGCTTCTCCAAACCACTCAAAATTTCCTCTATTGATTCTCCAGAACCTGTCAGAACTAAACCACCTCCCTCCCTCCCTCCTGCCTCTCTCTCTCACACACACAATTGTGCGTGTAAAACCTTTCTTCATACTTTGGAGGAATTAGTTGATGCTGTGAGATGGATTTGATTATTCAGTGATTATTTGTTTTTGCTTATTTGTTTTTTGATTCTTCTGCCACTGTTGTTTTGTTGTAGTTATGCTCAGTTATGTGAACTGTCTAAAAAGTAAATATTTTGATTACAGATATTTAGTTCTGTTTCTACTGAGGTTTTTTTTTGGGGGGGGGGTCCCTTCATCTTTCTTGAGAGATTTGATAAAGAAGAGAAATATCAGATACATGCATTGGCTATAGAATTGCAATTTCATATACGAACACTGATTTGAGTTGTATGGACTTTTGATTTTATAACACTAAAAATTGGTTTGGTGGTAAAACATGCAATTTCAGCAATTTCTGGAATACTATTTCAGGCCCAGTTTAGTAAAATTACTAAAGGAACCGTAATTGATTTAATGATTCATTCATGATTTCATTGCGGTATGAATTTAACAAGACTCCATTTCCATAGGGCATACCGAGATGATCAGCCCTCACGTTACTTCCATCTCCTTGCTTTTCAGAAGTAAACAAACAATAAATTTAGCTGGAAGCTGGAAGAGAACTAGCCAGTGGTCTCAGGGACCCTAGGGTTTCAGATAGAGTGAGAATTGAATGATAGGTGTCATAATATCTGGCATTTATCATGATGTTTATCCAAAGGATAGATAGCTTACACAATTTTATCCTCCTCTAGAAGCTTCATTTCTGTTACAAACCCTGTGACATTTCAGAATGGATAGGTTTAAGTTTCTAGAGGAAAATATATTCTATAGATCGGTTAGGTTAGGCCTCTACGGATTCTTATTTCTTTCCCTTCTGAAGTTCAGTTTCTGATTTGGCAGGTGGGTGAATGAATAAACACAATATGTAAAGTGTAATACATAACTGTATTTGTAATAATGGAGCAATGTACTATAAGTTAGGTTTAAAATTCAAAGTTACTCTTGAGGACAGTGATGGCTAATGTTTTTCTGCTCGGGTCCCAAAGGGGCACATGCATGCGCGATAGTGCATGTGTGTCCACACCCATAATGCAATGCCCTGGCCCCATACATGTGCACACAGTCCCCCCATACTCCCCTCGCCCCGCACGTCCACGCAGACCTCACTGAAGCTCTGGAGCCTGGGGAGAGTGAAAAGCAGACCCAATAGGCCTAACGGAAGTTCAGAAATGAATTTCTGGTAGGCCCATTGGAATATGTTTCATCCTTCCCAGGCTCCGGAATAGCAATAGCAATAGCAGTTAGACTTATATACCGCTTCATAGGGCTTTCAGCCCTCTCTAAGCGGTTTACAGAGTCAGCATATCGCCCCCACAGTCTGGGTCCTCATTTCACCCACCTCGGAAGGATGGAAGGCTGAGTCAACCTTGAGCCGGTGAGATTTGAACCGCTGAACTGCAGATAGCAGTCAGCTGAAGTGGCCTGCAGTACTGCACTCTAACCACTGCGCCACCCGGAAGATTTCCTGAAGCCTGGGGAGGGCGAAAATGGCATCCCCCTGCCCTCCAGAAGGCTGAAAATCAGTGTGCACTGGAGCCGCCTTGCATGCCCTCAGATATGTTTCTGTGTGCAACCGTACCATAGGTTTGCTATCACGGCTTTAGGAGTAACACAAAATTTAAGGACAAGTGTTGTCATCTGTCTAATTCTTTCAGGACGTTTGGTGACTCCAGACTGTTATAATGCCTAAATGTATTTTTTTTAAAGAGTTTAATTAATTAATTAAAAAGAAGCGGGTGCATTGGCTTGATGAGTAATGCGTGCATACCTCATCAGAGGGAATATAGATGAGGATCACCACAAAGACAAGACAGCAGAATCATGGAAATTGTGATATCCTTTATGCTAATTTTAAGTTTTATGTTGAAACTTAGACTATTCATAAATTACTGCATTTTATTAAGATTCACTTTTTTTAGATTTATTACATGAAAATGTAATCTTGTAGTCCATTCAGCTTAGTTATTCTTTTTATCAATTCTTTTTATATTACTGGTCAGATTTATTCATTGCTGAGTGTCTCAACACCTCTTTTTTTTATATCAGGATGAAATAAATAAAATAGCCTAGTTTCTGAGAATCTTGGGTAGGAGGTCTGTTTCTGTAGCATAGTATTAATAACTACATTTTTTTTTGTTTCCCCCCCCCTGTGTGACCTACATTTGGATAAATGTTATTTAATATTAGGAAAAAAATAACTACATTTGATGGGAGTTTCAATTCTGGAATTCAGATTCCTGAAGTCAGGAATTCTGAAAGTCAGATTCCTTAGAAGACATAATTCAACAAATTCAGAACCTATCGAGCAAGTTACGGTAAATAGGATTAAGATTTAAGCAAAAATTAGTTATATATATATAGTCAGATATTAAATTCTAAATACAAAATGTGTAGAGACTATAATAAATAAGCAATTGCATAATGATCCTCTCTAGCAGACAGACCATATAATGCATTTTTTTTAAAAGGAAAAAAATTCAAATAATAATTATTGTGGATATTTGAGCATAAAACTTTACAAATACAGTTACTCAACTCTTAATTGTTAAATGTTGCTAATATTAAACATATATAACTAAGTAATTTGAATAAATGAAGCAAAACATATTGCTAAAAATGTTTCATTAACCTATGAGTGTGCAATAAAATATTTTAAAAATTAATGAATGTACTTGAGATATATGAATTTAAAGTTAAGGAAGTTGGGACAGGGACTAGACAATTTTAAGCCTGTAGCTGTGAAAGTGAAAGTCAAATTTAAATTCATAATATTCATATTTATTTTACTATGAGATTTTCTGAAGTCAAATGGAGTGCTGGAGTAAACAGAATATCATGTTTATTGTTGCAGAACAAAACTTTTAAGCTACAGACTCACATGATTGAGGTTTATTTTCTAATGTTTGATTGAACCAATTGATTTCTATTGAGTATGTTCACTCAGCTTACGCATCCTCTTTCTTCCCTCTCTCTCTCTCTCTCCATTCTCTGTTCACTGTTCAAAGTTAAGGATCTTAAGAGGTCTCACAAACCAAGAAAGACGTGTCAAGTTAATTCTGACTAGTTTCTCTATTTTTGTTCGTCTACGGACAGAATCATGCCCGACTAAAGTAACAAACTGCATAACTATAGATATACCATGTAAACTGTTAGGAAGTGTCTGGCCCTTTCTGCCTTCTAGAAATTCCATTCCTCTGGGAAAGAGTCCCCTTTTCCCAGGACTTCAGACATTTTCTCACTTCAAACATGTTTAAAGTGCAGTGGTTAAATGCAGCACTGCAGGCTACTTCAGCTGACTGCAGTTCTGCAGTTCAGCTGTTCAAATCTCACTGGCTCAGGGTTGACTCAGCCTTCCATCCTTCCGACGTGGGTAAAATGAGGACCTGGATTGTTGGGGGCGATATGCTGACGCTTAGAGAGGGCTGAAAGCCCTATGAAGCGATATATAAGTCTAACTGCTATCGCTATTGCTATCTATGCAATAGGTAAGGAATTGTTCCCAAAGACAGCTTTCCTGTACAACTTATTACAATTCTGAACTCCATCATAGATAACAATTATTTATATTTATTTCATTAGATATATGCCTCCTAAGTCTATAATTTATAGAAAATGAGAGGGCAAAGTTGGGAGCTGTAATGTCCTGTGGATAATTTCCTTAAATGGTTCTTTATAATTACAACAGTTCAGCTTCTTTTGAAGCATACAGCATTGAGTTTCTCATTAGCTATTTTTAGTTATTTCTGTTTCAAAGTCTTCAATCATGCTATACTGCCAAATTTTGCAGGCTAATTTTAATTATCTTATTGCCCAGTAGCTTTTATGGAGAGCAATCCATGCACATATTTTCAAATGGAGATGGAAGCATAGACTTAATTACATTCCATAAAAAAGAATTTTATTTTTGTGTTTTATATTTATATTGCAATAAACAATATTATAAATCTTTCCATTCCAATTTTCCTTCTAACCTGAACTGACATAAAGCTTTCAAGAATAAATTCATTTGCTATTTCACAATTTCCTGTGAGACCACTGTCTTTGATCCCATTTGAAATATAGATGTTTTGTATTACATGGCTGTGCTAAGGGCATTCTGTATTACAATGTGTTTGTAAATGAACTTGAACTAAAATAACTAAGAATCCATTTTTTTCCATCTAGTAAATATACACCTTTTTATTGAATGATATATACTAAAATAATTTTTCTCTGGCTCCAAACATTTTAAGCTTCAATTTTTTCAAAGACTTTTGGATCATACAATGCTTCAGCCTTTTGAAATACTAAAAATGTCCATCAATCGTCACAGCAATGGGATATATGGTTATGAAGGAAAATCTTAAGAAAGAGAAAAAAAAGAATTGAAAGATTTAAATGGAACAGGGCCAGAAGGTGATACTTCCACTTAAATTCATTTAAAAAGTAATTATAACGTACTGTAGATTTATAGGGTCACCCAACACAGACAGTGTTGGCAGTGTACTGATTAAAAACAAAACCTCAGTACGTTGAATTGATTAAAACAATAAAATATTTACATAGCTAGGGAGAACAAACATAATACAAGTATAGCAAACATGGTCCAGGCAGGTATATGCTTTAGTAGAATCCAGAATAAATCCAGATCCTGAAAAGCTCTTTTAATTGATAGTAGAATTAAGGTTGTTGGAATTTGAAGATTATTGGAATCTACTCAGTGTGATCTTATAAGAAAGGGAGAAAGGTAGTCCTTTAGTTAGTCAGGCCCTACACTACACCATAGTGACAGATTTTATTATTGTAGTGACAGATTTTATTTTCCTGGGCTCCAAGATCACCACAGATGGGGACTGCAGCCAAGAAATTAAAAGACACTTGCTCCTGGGGACGAAAGCTATGGCGAATCTAGACAGCATATTAAAAAGCAGAGACATCACCCTGCCAACAAAAGTGCGTATAGTCAAGGCTATGGTTTTCCCAGAAGCAATGTATGGCTGTGAAAGTTGGACCATAAGAAAGCGCCAAAAAATTGAGACCTTCGAACTATGGTGCTGGAGAAGACTCCTGTGAGTCTCTTAGCCTGCAAGGCGATCAAACCGGTCAGTCCTAGGAGAGACCAACCCTGACTGCTCTTTAGAAGGTCAGATCCTGAAGGTGAACTCAAATACTTTGGCCACCTAATGAGAAGGAAGGACTCACTTTGAGAAGAACCTAATGCTGGGAAAGATTGAGGGCAAAATAAGAAAGGGATGACAGAGAATGAGGTGGCTGGATGCAGTCACTGAATCAATCGACTCTGGAGGTTGGTAGAGGACAGGAAGGCCTGGAGGAACATTGTCCATGGGGTCACGATGGGTCAGACATGACTTCTCATGTCTGATGTCTAACAACATGGTTTATCTTCCCTTTTGGAGCCTATATTTCTTTGCTATTCCTATCTTCTTGACAGAGAAATTACAATCCATTATTTTCTTTTCCAAATTGGTGTGCTTCACCTAATAAATTCTTCTGACACATTTTTTTTCTTGTTAATTAAAAGATACATTTTTGAATTTTTGTTTTTTCAAATGCTGCCACTTTATTTTTCACATAGGGTTGATCTTACTCTTCTTTTAATATTTACTCTGATTTTAATAACTTTAATACTTATTTACCTCAATAAATTAGAGAAGGTAAAGGAGGTGGGAAATGAATGCTGCTAGCCAAGTGGCAAACTTTTATGCTGATTAAGTTGAATCAAATCAATGTCTTTGAAGAGATTAACCAGAGTATTTTGAATCTGGTGAAAAAGTTTGTCAATTTCTATCAGATTCTTTAGTACCTGAGAATAACAGGTGCCAAACCCTTATATTTTTTTCAATTTCATAAGCAATTATAGGAAGGTAATAATTTGAAGGATAAATAACAAACAGATGATTTTTAAAATAAGATATATATTTGAACATTAGTGCAGGTTTTTTATTTTTGGTATTTTGTAAGCAGATTTGAAACTTTGAGATGTATTAGAGACAATTCAACTGATGAAAACAAGAAAGTCCCCAGTTGGATAGTGTATAAATCGTGTATAGATTTGTTGGCCCTAATATTATTAGAAGTCATAATAAAGCATTTAAAGTATGCTTGTCTTTTTATCATGCTTACATAACATTGATTTTAAAAGAAGGTAAATTGTACCTAAATGGTAGAACCTAATTATTATTTAATGCATATGCTAAGATATTAATTGCTTTGCTGGCTAGTTATTGCAGAGAATATTAATGTACATAATTAATCAATTTCAATCCATATTTATTAAAAATAGATAAACATCAGATAAAACATTAATTATTTTGGACATAATTCAAGATGGAGTGTACTCTGCTGTATAAATTTCCTGGATGCTGAAAAAGAGTTGATAAGGTTCAGATAAATTTTCTAAAGTAAGCTATATTAGACATGGATTCTCAACTCCTTTAATTAATGGATTTCAATCTGTTAATTGCAATTTTGGACAATTAATTCATTGGCAACAAACTGGTGGTTCAACAATTTGCTCAATATTTAGATTATAAAATTGATAAAAATCTAGTTTCAGTCTAATGTCATGCACATCTGATATATTAATAGATATAAGAACTTGGGATTTGTAATTTATGGATTACACATAGGCATTGATGACTGTATATAGAAAAAATAAAAAATATGGAAATTAATATGTTAATTGCTATAAATAATACTGAGATGAATTTTAATAGGTGAATTAAACTTCCCTTAAGAAGCTGGGATAAGATTAATGTTATTGATGTCAAGCACAAAAGATTAGGATTGCAGGTGAAAGTCCTATTAAACTGATTTATTTGTTATTCATGCCTGTGAGTAGGAAACTTCTCAACTAATGGTTGGATAAGAGTCAATGGAATTGAAAGGAGATTGGACTTTAGTCAATGGAATTGAATGGCGATTGAACTTAGTTGGCTTGTAGCTGTGTAGGGATTTTAGGCTTATCCTTCTTTTATACTGCTTCTAGTTTTGATCACTACAATACAAAAAAGATGTTGAAGATCAACAAAGATGATTAAGGGGCTGGAGGCTAAAATACGACGAACGGTTGCAAGAGGTGAGTATGTCAACTCTAATGAAGAGAAGGGTTGACAGCAGTTTTCCAATATTTGAGGGCCTATCACAGAGAAGAGAGAGGTCAACCTATTCCCCAAGGCACCTGAGAGGAGGACAAGATGTAACAGATGGAAACTTATCAGACAGAAATCCAATCTAGAACCAAGGAGCAATTTCGTGACAATGAGAACAATTAAATCTGCCCCCAGATTCTGCCCTTCCTTCTCGTACACCTAGCCCAGGAATGCTACAGAACAATCCAGTCAAAGTGCAGTTCTTTACTTGCTTACATCATATGGAAAGAATTTTGTCAGATTAAACCTATACCATTCTAATCCTAAAACTGGGAGGTTCTAGGGCCATGATGGCGAACCTATGGCCCACCTCTCTGCGGGCACGCGCACTGTCACCAGCTGCTCTTCCTGATCTTCGCGTGTGCCGGAGCCCCAGGTTTCTGGCGCTCCAGCACGTGCAAAGGCCAGCTGACCAGTGCGCATGCGAGTGCTGGAAACCCGAAGACCAGCTGGCCAGCACGTGTATTAGCAGCTGATCTTGCAGCTTTCAAGACTGGCACGCGCACCCACTGTCAGCCTCTGCTTTGCTGCTTGTTTTCGGCTGCCATTGAAATGGGGAGGGAGGGCATGGTATTTGGGGAGGGTATCACTCTGTGCAGGAGGACTGTTAATTGGGGGTTGTTCTCACCATCTCGTTGCGCATGTGGAAGGAGGGGAGTTTCCCGCCAAGGCCAACTGTCCAGCATTCCAACCTGATGATGATTTTTGAAGATGTCTCCCACCTGACAGTTGGGTGACCTATGATTGGACTATGGACTGGGGTACCGAGGGGAGGGGGATGAACCATGCATTGATATCTAATGCTTTCGTGGGTTTTTATTCAGATTCAGCTTTGCTTTGCTTTGCTTTGCTTTGCTTTGCTTTGCTTTGCTTTGCTTTGCTTTGCTTTGCTTTGCTTTGCTTTGCTTTGCTTTGCTTTGCTTTGCTTTGCTTTGCTTTGCTTTGCTTTGCTTTGCTTCTCATCGTTTATAATCAGTAAAAGTACACTTAATTCTGAAACATGGAGTTTAGTGGTTTCTTTCTTGGTTATTAAATGAAGGGGCAGTGACACCCACATTCCAGTTTGGGCACTCGGTGCCAAAAAGGTTCATCATCACTGTTCTAGGGAATGACTATTTTATCTCTCTTCCTCTGTGATCCAGCTCTGGATTGTGTTGTCTCTTGTCTCAACCCATCCTTGGAGGATGCTCCCTGCTTCCTGGGAAGCTGACTCTTTACTATAGTCCATCACACCACCTCCCGCTTCATATACACAATCCATAACAATCAAAATAAATAATACCACCTATTAATATTTTAAAAAGCATTCCAAGGTTAATGGCAGATAAATATTTTATCCAGATAGATGAACTGTTGAGGGAATATATTTATGAAAAGATAAGCCACCAAAAGTTTCATTGGCTAAATTGAAAGTATATTTTGATGAAAGAGGTTTTAATTTACTAACTTTCAAAAACATCATTAAACATTTATTCTGTCATCTATATTTATGGGGAACGAGAATTTAACTGAATATCAACCTTTATGGGCTTTCTTAGAGTCTATTATTATTTCTCCTAAGTGTGAACAATTATTTGTATCAGCAGCTTCCTGGTCTGGGAACAGTTAGATATATTTAGGTCCTATTGGGATATAGATTTTATTTTGATGTTGAATATTTAACTTCATGTAAAAATTCGATTTTAAGAATATGGCAAGATCAGTGGTGGGATTCAGCCAGTTCACACCTATTTGGGAGAACCGGTTGTTAACTTTCTAAGCAGTTCGGAGAATTGGTTGTTGGAAGAAATCTCATTTTGTTTTTTCCACTTTACAGGGCTAATCCTGTAAGGAAAGCAGGAAGGAAACATTCTGGTGTTGTATCTAGCTTAAGTTTTATTGCCCTGCTTACAGAAACTGCCTCTCCGCTTAACCCTTATTACATTGTAGCAACTAAGGAGAAGCGCCAATCGACCTGAGTGATGTTGAGTTGGCCACGCCCACATGGTCACATGACCACCGAGCCCCGTGTACCCAGCTGGTCATAGTAACTTTGTACTCTAATGATTATATTAAAGAATGTCATCAATGAAAGCATGTTTTGATAGATCCAGATAGCACAGCTGAGACAAAAGCCATTCAGAGGCATAGGAAGCAAAATTTCTTACTTTGAGGCAAACCTTGAGTTTATGCTATGGTCCTTGACCCATCCTTCCAGGTCAATAGAACAGAGGTTCTTATGAGCTGCTCTTCTTCTAACAGCTAATAAAACAGAAAGAATTCAGTACATGGATATTTTCTGTAAATTAACATGTACCTAAAATCGTTATAAAATTCTGCAAGTGGCACTGCTTCTTTATATGCATGAATGCATAAAAAGCACTGACATGGTAAATTATAGATTTCCAGGTTCTTTTTCTTTTTAACTTCTTAGATTTATTTTGGTGTCTTAAGAGTACGTTGTCTTACACACTTATATAGTTTGAGCATCTTTGCATTTATTCATTTTTTTTTTCATTTTGGGTCTATAATGATCAAATTAAATTAAGGAGCCGAGGTGGCGCAGTGGTTAAATGCAGCACTGCAGGCTACTTCAGCTGACTGCTAGTTCGGCAGTTCGGCTATTCAAATCTCACCGGCTCAGGGTTGACTCAGCCTTCCATCCTTCCGAGGTGGGTAAAATGAGGACCCGGATTGTTGTTGGGGGCGATATGCTGACTCTGTAAACCGCTTAGAAAGGGCTGAAAGCCCTATGAAGCGGTATATAAGTCTAACTGCTATTGTTATTGCTAAATCAGAGATGAGAGCGATCTCTACTTTTATATTGCTGTTATATGCATGCCACAAATGACTTTGTGACTATATATGTTTGTGTGTCTGCATGTAAATTTGTGTTCCTGTCTGCATGAAGAAATATATAGACAAGGAGGATTACAACTGATTCTGAAGGTTCATGCTATTTAAGGCTTTATAAGTTAAAACCTGCACTTTGCATTGGATTTGGAAATTTACTAGGAACCATGTTAAATAAAGGTAAAGGTTCCACTCGCACATAGGTGCTAGTCATTCCTGATTCTAGGGGGTGGTGCTCATCTCCATTTCAAAGCCAAAGAGCCAGCGATGTCCGAAGACATCTCCGTGGTCATGTGGCCGGCATGTCTAAACGCTGAAGGCTCATGGAACACTGTTACCTTCCCACTAAAGGTGGTTCCTATTTTTCTACAACTAGAAAAAGTACCGACAAGTACTCAGTCCGTTACGTGGCATTAGGGATTTGAACTGCTGAACTGCCGGCCTTTCTGATTGACAAGCTCAGCAATTGAGCCACTGTGTCCCTTCCTCATGTTAAATACTGAAGTATTATACTCTTGGGCTTCCATATGTTACACCAACTGTAGTTCCAAAGAAGCCTTCAAAGGTGAACAGTGCATTGCAGTAATCCAAATGCAAGGTGATGAGAACAAAGGCATTGCTATATGGATTTATTGGTTCAAAAAAGGTGGACCAATAGCCCACCTGGACTGCATATTTACTTACTGCTTGGATATGATCTTTGAGTCCAAGAAGATTTCCCCAAGCTATTGACCTGCTCCTTTATGGATGCAGGCCCGAAATCAAGCATTAATATTAGCAGTAGAGCTAGAGTCTTCAAATTATTATAAGTTAATGAATATTGTTCCTACACTGCAGCTACCCCATTTCAGAAATTCCTCGAACAATCTGCTTTTTCACTTTATTTAAAATTCTGCAAGCATTAGTTGCATACATTTATTTTCCTGCATTGAAAGGAAATAATATATGTTTTGTAAGTATTAAATATTAACAACTAGGAAATGTGTACCGTGAATCAGGTAATTATGGGTTTGGATAGCATCACAGTTAAAAAACCCTCTTTGCTATTTTTATAGAAAAGATCCAGATTATACTATAGCTTTGTTCTGGCTGTGGATCTAATGTATTCAAAACATAACCTTCAATTATTTAGTAATAATTTGCTAAAATTATTCCAATGTATGCTGTATTTTCTAGGAAGTATGCAGGGTGTTGTCTAATATTTAAAACATACTTTTTCCTTGAAAATTAGTAGCAGAAGAGAAGAGCAGGCCAAGAACACAGTAATTCCAAAAGTATTATAGTTACAAAAACTTTCCAGACAAGAAACTTGTCCTTTCTTTGATCTTCAAAAACGATAGGTGTATTCAGATATTAAACTTAAGTAGCATTTTGAGAATTAAATAAAAGTTACTATAGTTATTTAAAAAACTTTGTAAAAATGAAGTCGGTTTTATATACCATGATTTGTAATTGTGAAGGAGAATTAAAATTAGTAATTATCCCCTTGGTTATCTAGATGTTACATAATGAATTCTTAATATTAATTTAATACTTAGTATAATTGATTTAATGGAGCAGATTGCCATATGGATATGATTTCACAATTTTATTCTGACCTTTGTATTTTTTTTCTTTCACCTTTTTTGACAAGAGCTAATATATAATAGAGATCTTAGAAACATCTGTTAGTGCAGGTTATTAATAAAAGCAATTTTAATTACTTTTTTCCAGACCACCTAAACAACAACCATATGAATGGTCAAAGTACATATTTTTGGGATTTTAGACCCATTTGTTGTTGCTTTTTTTCTGGTATATGCATTAAAATGACCGTAGATCAGGAATTATTTCCACTAAATCTGTAAACATAAATTAATGACAAAATTTGGAGAGTTGGTCCATCAGGGATATAGCAATAGCAATAGCAATAACAGTTAGACTTATATACCGCTTCATAGGGCTTTCAGCCCTCTCTAAGCGGTTTACAGAGTCAGCATATTGCCCCCAACAACAATCCGGGTCCTCATTTTACCCACCTCGGAAGGATGGAAGGCTGAGTCAACCCTGAGCTGGTGAGATTTGAACAGCCGAACTGCTGAACTAGCAATCAGCTGAAGTAGCCTGCAGTACTGCACTCTAACCACTGCGCCACCTCGGCTCTGTTCAAATGACCGTAGATCAGAAATTATTTCCACTAAATCTGTAAACATCTGATATCCATAATGTTATTGAATGAATAAACTGTCAATATTTTTCTGGTGGAGAAACTGATAATGAAACAGTAGTATCTTCAGAGGCAAAGAGTGCAAATAGCAATAGCAATAGCAGTAGACTTATATACCGCTTCATAGGCCTTTCAGGCCTCTCTAAGCGGTTTACAGAGAGTCAGCATATTGCCCCCAACAATCTGGGTCCTCATTTTACCCACCTTGGAAGGATGGAAGGCTGAGTCAACCCTGAGCCAGTGAGATTTGAACCGCTGACCTGCTGATCTAGCAGTAGCCTGCAGTGCTGCATTTAACCACTGCGCCACCTTGGCTCGTTTTGGCCTGGAGTGACAAAAGTAGGATTATGACACAACTCCTACCTTTTTGGTACACGTGGCCCTAAGAGAGTATGATGCGACATTGCAGTTTTACTTTAGTTATTCTAATAATGACTAAAGTCATACCGTGTTTTCCCAAAAATAAGACAGGGTCTTATTTTCTTTTTATCCCCAAAATAAGTGCTTGGCCTTATTTTGGGGGAGGTCTTATTATTTTTGAGGTGCAGGGGCTGGTGAGTGTGGTCACCTCATGGCTGCTGCTGTGTCGCAATATTTTCAGGGAGGGCTTATTTTGGCACATGCTCTCAAAAACCCAATTGGGCTTACTATTTGGAAAGGCCTTATTTTCAGGGAAACAGGGTACTGTTGTGGCCCAGCAGGAGCCGTTGGAGCTGCAAACGGACTCCGAGAGTGAGGGACCCTATGAGTTGGTTCTGGAAGATGTGGAGGACCCTGGACAGGGTTCAGGCTCCGAGCAGGGACCAGAGAGTTGGCCACCAGGAGGCGCCTGAGGCATGGAGCAGTGGTGAAAGCCAAAGGGACTGTGTCCCTGACGTCAGGATCCTGGAGCAGTGGTGAAGACGTCAGGCCCTTGAAGCAGTGTTGAGGTGCAGAGGGAATTGGTCCCGGACGCCCGGCAGAGGCAGGCGGATAAGCGCCGGCAGCAATTACGGAGACAAAGGAGATAATTGGACCCAGGTGGTTGTGATTAGGCTCCTCCCAAGAGAGTATATAAGAAGAGACTTTGGGAGGAGGCTGTTTGAAGGATTCAACTATTATACTAAAGCTGGAGAAGCTCTGGTGTGTATTTCTTATCAGTGGAAGTCTGGGTTGCAGCCAAAGTCTTGTTGGTGTGTTAATTTACTGTGAATAAATTGTCTAGCAGTAATCTTGTGTTGGCGTGACTCACCGTACGGAGGGAGGGTCAGAACAGGGTACTAACAGAAAGATTCTGCAGATGCTGCTGTAAAAAATGTAAGCCATATAGCTAGATCCCTCCTATCATTTCCATATGAAAAAAGAATGGAAAATTGTTTGCTTTAATGAATACAATTGTAGCAGTGCAGTTAGTTTTGATTGTAAGGTACCCTGAGGCACTTGGATGAGATGACCAATTATAGAAAAGTGATGAATAAATAAATAAATTAATTAAAAATCAATGGCTTATTGGAGAGGAGGAACCAATGCCGCAATGAGATGATGTGCGATCTCAATGCTCTGAGATCACCAGTGATACTTTTGCCTCTGGGTGGTCCAAATAGACCTAAACCGTCCCACCGAGATGGTGAATGGGAAGAATACATCCTGCTGATCTCAGGGACATCGCAAACTCCCTGATCGATCCAGGAGAAGTTCTTCTAGCTGGCAACAAAAGCACAGCCCTTAGGCTGATGAAGTTGGGGCGGCTCCAAAACGGAAGGATACGGAAAGAGAAAGTGTTTTCAGCTGGTGAGGAATTATTACCGTTTTAAAAGAGACTGCCTATAAAAAATGTAAAGTTAATTTAAATTTGAGAACAGAAGAAATATGCAGCGGAATTAAGCTTTGAATGGTTTTGGACAGTATGTTATCTTACTTTTTAAATGCTATTTTCAGAGATGGAATTTATGCAAGCCTTTTAAAATGAATGGATTAAGTTTTCTTCTATCTTTTTTATTATTGTTGCAACCTGTGGACTAAAATTCTCCTTCTTCATTACTGCGTGTGTTTTCCCCTTTTTCTTCTCTATTTCATTCAAGAATTTGACTTTTTTAAAACTTGGAATAAAAAAGATACAAAAGACAACAAAGAAAATTGTAACAACAGAGGGAAAGACGACATTGCTACTTGGAGGCTGGAGGTTTGTGTATTGGAAACAAAACACTTTTACTTTCCTCACTGATTATTCTGGTTGGCATTTCAAGATCTCACAGTTTTGTCTATAGAGAGTGATAAGAAGAAAAGCATACAGATGTTCCTTTGAAATATATCTTTAACCAGAGAAAAGTGAAAATAAGACCTTATTGTGAATTTATGCTTAATCTTGTAAAAACCTTCCAAGTCAGAACAGCAGTTTTTGTCAGCTGGAGATAATGGCACAATCTCAACAGCAGAAAGAAACTTTAAGTTTGCAAAAGATATTGTTGGAAATTCAAAAATTATCAAACACATTTGACGGGATGGAGAAGAAGTTGGAAATCTAGAGCACCTAACAGTAAAATATGATGAAGAAGTTGGAGATGTTTATCAAGTGGAAAAAGTGGAGGTTAGAGTCCTAAAAACCAAGGAGAGAAATGACTACAAAGAAATTAAATCCGCTGATATCTATGGTGATTGGTTTGTGTCTGGAAATGGAAAGAGTGGAACATGGAAAGAGGAATTAAATGGAGGGGAACTCTACCCCAGATGGCAACATACAGAAGAAGAAAAAAACAAAAGAATTTATGGATTTAAAGAGATAAATTTTATTAACAACATCATTGAAAACACCACTGACAATTAAAGATAAACTGATTAAGGAAACAGAAGAAGGGCATCAAAATTACGTGAGAGACTTAATAAGCAATGAGTTGCAAAGAGGAGTCCATACAAATTTGATTAAGGAGATGATTACCTGTGGACTGATACCACAAATGGCAGAAGACATGAGATTGTTTTGCTACTGGAAAGATACAGGTTGATAGATGAAAGGGTACAATCTAAAACTAGTTAAACTTAGTGAAATTTAGTGACAATAGATATAGTTAAATAAATAATTGATAATGATAATAATGTAGACATATTTAATGCTATGATAAGTAATAATTGGATATGAATATTGAATCGTATCTATGAAAGGAAGATTAGAATTTTTTTGGTTATATATAAAGGTTAATAAAAAAAGAACTAAGTTAAATTCATTAAGTTTTGATTATTAGGGGGGGGAATGTTATGATAAAGGATACAGTCAAACAAAGGAGGGATAATGATAGCAACGTATATATATGCATGGGTACAACATAAGGAAATTGGATGTAAATTGTAAACAGCGATTTGGAAAGGAGGATTAGAAATTTTTGTCACTAAATATTATAGATGTTTAGCCAGAATAGGCCATAAGGATTCAGTGTTATTGGAGGAAATTAGAAATAGCAAATGAAATGCCAGTATGTGGTTATGTTTTAAATTTTGATATATTTTATGATGAAGGACGTTTAAACAATTATAGTCAAATGAAAATGGAGGTATGATGATGGTAATATGTATAAATATATCTGAGTTAAAATACTTGAGTTAATATGAATTATGGTCGATGACTGTGGAAGAGATGCAAAAAAGTCTTTTGTAACCAACTAATACACTTTCTACAGTATGTAAAGAAGGCGGATTCTTTGTGATGTGTTTGTTTTGAATATATATATATATATATATATATATATATATATATATATATATATATATATATATATATATATGTGTGTGTGTGTGTGTGTGTGTGTGTGTGTGTGTGTGTGTGTATGTATATGTGTATATATATATATATATATATATATATATATATATATATATATATATATATATATCTATCAATGGCTTGTTCTTACATTCTTCTACTTCTTTCTAATAAAACTACAGAAAAGTATTGTCAAATTTAATTAATTAATTAATGTTACTCTAGGCAGCATGTAACTATAAAATAAATCCTAATAGTATAACAATAACAACAAAATGCTAGTAATAAGAACAAACTTATAGTCAAGTGTTCTGACCCCCCCCCCTCCGTCTGGTGATTAACGTTGACACAGACTTACTGTTAGCCATGCTTTATTCACAGCAATTACTCACAGGCAAAACATTGGCAGCAACCCAGACTCTCACAGACAAGAGATACAATACACACAAGAGCTTCTCCAGCTTGTAATGAACGGTTGGGTCCTGCAAAAGGTCTCCTCCCAAAGTCTCTTCTTATATACTCTCTTGGGAGGAGCCAAGCCACAACCACCTGGGCTTGATTATCTCTTATGAGTATGTCTCCGTAACTGCTGCCTCCGTTTCTCCATCCTTCTTTGCCTGGCGTCAGGGACAAACTCCCTTTGATCTTCTCCACTGCTCCATGCCTCAGGCACCTCCTGGTGGCCAACCAGGCTCTCTCGTCCCTGCTCTGAGTCTGAACCCTGCCCAGGGTCTTCTACATCTTCCATAGCTGACTCATAGGGTCCCTCGCTATCGGAGTCCATCGGCAGCTCCTGCTGGGCCAGAACAATTAAGGTACTGAAAAATACACTGAACTGAAATGTACATTTCCTATCATATAGAGTAATGACAGAATAACAGTAGTGGAGTTGGAAGTCTTCTAGTACAACCCCCTCCTCAAGCAGGAAACCCTATACCATTTCAGACAAATGGCTGCCCAATCTCTTCTTAAAAATCTCCATTGTTGGAGCATCCACATCTTCTGAAGGCAAGTCATTCCACTGATTAATTGTTCTAACTGTCAGGAAATTTCTCCTTCATTCTAAGTTGCTTCTCTCCTCAGTTTCCATCCATTGCTTCTTGTTCTACCTTCAGGTGCCTTGGAGAATAGCTTGACCCCCTGTTCCTTGTGACAGCCCCTCAAATATTGCAATGCTGTTATCTTATATTATCTTATAGGAATAACAAATATAATACATTTCCTTAATTGAAGAATCCATGTATGTACATGTGAGTGTGCCCATGCTCGTGTGACTGTATGTGTATGTAAGAAAGATAACAGCGCTACCATTTGACTTCCTTTATTGCAACCTGTTGAAAAACATACATATATTTCACCTCTGCTATAAAGAAGGAAGCAATTTTACAGTGGTAGAGACTAACTTGATTCTGCATCTAATAACGGCAGCAAGACTGTTGGTGGTGCAATACTGGAAGAAGGAAGACTTGCCTACAACTCAAGAATGGACATTGAAAGTTACAAACTTAGCCGAGATGGCTAAAATATCAGCATATCTTAAAGATCACTCAAATGAGAGATATAAACAAGACTGGAAAAAATGGATTGACTATATACAAAATAAATACGGGACCAAGAAATTCCAGTTAGCCTATGCTTAAGATCAGAAATGATTTAAATTGTTTAAAGTTAGTTCAGCAAGAAGAAGCTAAGGTCAATGTAGAATGTCATTAATTTCTTTATTTCTTTTTTTCTCAATAGATTTTAGACTGTGTTTGTTAGAAATCCATACCGTGTACGGGTTCTGGGAAGTCGGGGGGGGGGAAGGAGGAGGGGGGCTGGGGGGGAGGGTGGAGGGAGGGAGGGGTATATATTAGGCTAGACAAGAATTTGGTGGTAAACTAGAATTATTTTGACATACAAAAAATTGTACTTCGATGTCTTACTGATTGAGGAATGATGAAATGTTTGTCTTAAAAGAAATAAAACTTTTGAACTCGGAAAAAAAAAGAAGGAAGCAATTAACACAATATAATATGGTAGCTGTCTTGATTTCAAGGTATTTCATATGTTTCAGCATTTCATTTTAGGTAGAATTATTGTTACTGCTACTTATTTGTACTTGGTAAGATTCTATGCTATCTATGCAACGGACAGAAAGTACTGCCAAAGCAATAAAATTATTCTTTTCCCATATGGCTTGCATTCTTAAGACACAATCTGTTACAGTAGAGTACCAGGCATCTGTGGCTTTGAATAGTAATTACTGGTGCATCGGCTCCAGATATTAACAGCTCCTTCCTAGGCATGATTCCTCAACAGTGCATCCTTTTAAGTTGAGAGGCACATACTGTCACATATTGGGGGTGTAGGATTGTAGTCTGAGTAATTGTCTCTTATATCTAAGCAGTGTCTTTTTGTCAAATAGCAATTGGGATTGTTGTAAGGGGGGGATTGATAAGATTTACAGAAAAAAATATAGGGATGTCCTTGTTTTCACAAAAAAAATTAACAATGAATAAATTAGAAGAGAAGATAAGATTTGGAAGGGACCTTGGAGGTCTTCTAGTCCAACCCACTGCTTAAGCAGGAAACCCCACAGCATTTCAGACAAATGGATATCCAACATCATCTTAAAAACTTCCAGTGTTGGAGCATTCACAACTTCTGGAGGCAAGCTGTTCCACTGATTAATTGTTCTAACTGTCAGGAGATTTCTCCTTAGTTCTAAGTTGCTTCTCTCCTTGATTAGTTTCCACCTATTGCTTCTTGTTCTACACTCAGGTGCCTTGGAGAATAGCTTGACTCCCTCTTCTTTGTGGCAGCCCCTAAGATATTGGAACACTGCTATCATGTCATCCCTAGTCCTTTTTTTCATTAAACTAGACATACCCAAATCCAGCAACCGTTCTTTTAAAAAAAATTAACAATAAAACCAGTAATTTAAAGGACATAGTCACTTATAATTTATAAATTTTATATGGCCCCCCTTTTTTAAAGGTTGTTCCTTAAATTGTCTTATAATTAGGAATCAAATGCCTCCATTCAATTTGTGAAGAAATAAAACCTCAATTGCTCAGTTTTTAAATTATCACTTGGGCTATTTAATTCAACAAAGATATTTTCAGTACTTGTACTGTATGTATGAGGCTGATCATTAATTAATTTAATGTTTCTTGTTATGATTTGCAAAATGTACCTGTCCTAATGTAAAAAGATGGCTTCCAGGTCTGACGGTACTTTGCAAAATTGTATATTTACAAAATTATAATGATAAAGCCGTGGGTTGGCCAGGATGAGATGTTTTGGTCTCAGCAATATGACCTTGACATTCTCCTGGAGATTTGTGTTGCCCCCCACAAATTTACAACATTTAAGAAATTACAATCAATCCTTGATTAACTAAGCTATTGGGGACTGGAATTGCCATTGGAAAGCAATGCAGTTGTAAAACATGCCATCATATGACCATACCACTTAGTGATAACAATTCTAGGACTCCCAATTGTCATCATTAGCTTAATCACCACTGGTCTTTAAGTGAGAATGTCACCTGGTCATCATTTGTAACCTCCTGCCAGCATTTCTATTGAAGGTTGCAAATGGTAATTACATGCCTGTAGAACACTTTGAGGATATAATTGCAAACTGGTTGCCCAGCGTACAGATTGCAATCCCATAACATTAATTCAGCACAATGGCAATGGTTGTTGAAATTATGGTCATTAAGAAAGGACCAATCATACTAAAAACACGGTTCCACCACAAAACCGCGGTAGACTAAAGCGCGGTGACAAAACCGCACCGTCAAAACCGCGCGACAACAGCGCGCTGACAACAGCGCACTGACAGAAGTGCGCTGTAACATAACCCTAAAAATAACCCTAAACCTAACCCTAAACCTAACGCTAAACCTACCCTAAACGTAACCCTAAACCTAACCCTAAACCTTACCTTAAGTTAAATCGCGATTCTGTCGGCGCGCTGTTGTCGGCGCGCTGTTGTCGGCGCGCTTTTGACATCGCGGTTTTAGTGCCGCGGCGTTGTCGGCGCACTTTTGACGTTCGTGGTTATGTCGTGCCACGAAAAACACTTTAGTCCAGTGGGCTGGATGATGATCAGCTCAGAATAAGGCCACAGCGGCTTGACTAATCTTCCCGTTTTGTGCCCTTCCCATCTGTGGTACGGAGGCAAGCCTACCTGACTGGATCCTGGGTGGACTATTCTACCAATCCATGTCCTTTTCCTTTGCTTTCCAAATGGTATAAAGGTTGCTCTGGTGCTACAATAGTCAAAGCAATGGGGAATAGAATATTCTTTTGCTTCTATATTCCTCTGAAGGTCTAAGGAAGAAATGACAGTTGAGATCCATACAAACACAGCAGCAACAGATTTTTTTTCTTTGCAATTTAAAGTTGTTAAAACAAAATAAGGGAAGGTAAAGGTAAAGGTTCCCCTCGCACATACGTGCTAGTCGTTCCCGACTCTAGGGGGCGATGCTAATCTCTGTTTCAAAGCCGAAGAGACAGCCCTGTCTGAAAATATCTCTGTGATCATGTGGCTGGCAAGACTAGACACCGAAGGCACACAGAACGCTGTTACCTTCCCACCAAAGGTGGTCCCTATTTTTCTACTCGCATTTTTTACATGCTTTCAAACTGCTAGGTTGGCAGAAGCTGGGACAAGTAACGGGAGCTCACTCTGTTACACGGCGCTGGGGATTCGAGCCACCAAACTGCCAACCTTTCTGACTGACAAACTCAGCATCTTAATCACTGAGATTTAATAGCAATAGCAATAGCAGTTAGACTTATATACCGCTTCATAGGGCTTTCAGCCCTCTCTAAGTGGTTTACAGAGTCAGCATATCGCCCCCACAGTCTGGGTCCTCATTTTACCCACCTTGGAAGGATGGAAGGCTGAGTCAACCCTGAGCCGGTGAGATTTGAACAGCCGAACTGCAGATAACAGTCAGCTGAAGTGGCTGCAGTACAGCACTCTAACCACTGCGCCACCTCGGCTCTTAAAATAAGGGAAAGGAAGCTTTCAAATATTGTGGCCATGGGGTAGAAAGCAAAGAAGGCAAACTTCATCTAGTTAGGGGCAAAAACGGAAAGGGCAGACAGATACAAAGATAGGATTGTTCACTGACTTAATAAACCATTATAGGACCGAATTATAAGACATTATAAAAAAAATAAATCACAACACCTTCTGATCTGGAATGAACATAGAGACTTGGCAGCTCAGGATGCCATGCCAAATGTTGCAGTGGAGGGCAGGTGCCAGTTGTTGTAGCCAATTGGAGCTGCTGATAGAATGGAACGAAGCATTGGGGATTATCTGCTCTGAGGGATTTAAGATTGCTTGGGTTGGAAAGGAGTTTTGAATCAAAGCTGGAAAACCTGAGCGTGAGGCACATTTTCAGTGATATGGGTGAGGGATGAGGATGAAATTAACCGTTCCTGCATTTAGAAGTGGCGGACGGTCTGTACTGGCAAAAGGCCAAGCAAAAAATAGGTTAGGCTTGAAAGACTTCTGTTTACTCACTCATTCATTTGATCATTCTTTCTTCCTCCCTGCTAGCTGGGCTTGAAAAAGGTCTGTTAACAATTGAGTATTCATATCCACAACATGCACCTCGCTATCTTCCAAAAGGTTTGCATTTGCAGGAAGAGGAGAGAAAACCTGCAACAAGTTATTTCTCTCTCTAAAGAGACGGGGGGGGGGGGGAGAGAATGCAGTGGCTCAGTGGCTGAGACACTGAGCTTGTCAATCAGAAGGTTAGCAATAGCAATAGCAATAGCAGTTAGACTTATATACCTCTTCATAGGGCTTTCAGCCCTCTCTAAGCTTTTTACAGAGTCAGCACATTGCCCCCAACAACAATCTGGGTCCTCATTTTACCCACCTCGGAAGGATGGAAGGCTGAGTCAACCCTGAGCCGGTGAGATTTGAACAGCCGAACTGCAGAACTGCAGTCAGCTGAAGTAGCCTGCAGTGCTGCATTTAACCACTGTGCCACCTCGGCTCCTTTTGGCAGCTCAGCAGTTCGAATCCCTAGCGCTGGGTAAGGGAGTGAGCTCCTGTTACTTGTCCCAGCTTCTGCCAACCTAAGCAGTTCGAAAGCACGTAAAAAATGAGAGTAGAAAAATAGGAACCACTTTTTGGTGAGACGGTAACAGCGCTCCATGCGCCTTCGGCATTTAGTCATGCCGGCCACATGATCACAGAGACGTCTTCAGACAGCGCTGGCTCTTTGGCTTTGAAACAGAGATGAGCACCGCCCCTAGAGCCGGAAATGATTAGCATGTATGTGTGTGGAAACCTTTACCTATCTTCTAAAAGGTTTGGGTTTGCAGGAGAAAATACTGGTGAAAGAGGAAACCTCCAACAAGTTCTTTTATCTAGATAGGTAGGTAGGTAGGTAGGTAGGTAGGTAGGTAGGTAGGTAGGTAGGTAGATAGATAGGCAGGCAGGCAGGCAGGCAGGCAGGCAGGCAGGCAGGCAGGCAGGCAGGCAGGCAGGCAGGCAGGCAGATAGATAGATGATAGATAGACAGACAGACAGACAGACAGACAGATATAGATAGGTAGGTAGGTAGGTAGGTAGGTAGGTAGGTAGGTAGGTAGGTAGGTAGGTAGATAGATAGATAGATAGATAGATAGATAGATAGATAGATAGATAGATAGATAGATAGATAGACAGACAGATATAGGTAGGTAGGTAGGTAGGTAGGTAGGTAGGTAGGTAGGTAGGTAGGTAGGTAGGTAGATAGATAGATAGATAGATAGATAGATAGATAGATAGATAGATAGATAGATAGATAGATAGATAGATAGATAGATAGATAAAAGTGGCTCTGCATGCTGATATTCTATCCTCTGTTTATTTTCAGATGGGCTTCCCTTGTAAACAGCTTGCTGTATGCACAAGCACACATTCAATTTTTGCTTGCTGCATAGCCATTTGTAAGGGCTTATTACTGCATTGTGATTGATAGCAGGCTTTTTGAGAACCTGCCTGCCAAAGAGAAGAGGTTTTCTTTCATCAGATGTCAAGGGAAGAAATCAGCGGAAGGAGACTAGGGAGTTTTTCTGGACTGGTCAATTTTGGAACAAGATTCAAGATTTTCCGGGAATGCCAAGTAGTTCAAACAAAATATAATGAGGCACGGGTTATGATATGACAGATAGGTATGTTTTCATCAGAGACTTTAGAAATTCAAATATATATCTACTTAAATAGAGAAATAAAAGTACCCACGTTTTCATTAAGCATTTAAAGAAGCAAAATAACTAAATTTCACAGTCAACTTTACAATCAACTGCAATCCAGAGAGAAACTTCTCAATTTCTGGTGCTACAGTAAATCTGCTCAGCGATATAAATTTTTCCATCCATCAAAGGCCTCTTATTTACTCATCATCTCTCTTTATAGTAATGCTGCTAGAATTTTTGAAGAAGGACCGGGATTATTCTGATAAACTTGTCCTGTACAATCAAGAGCATACTAAATATTTCAGATATTCAAATAGGAATGTTTCCTTTTGTTTCCATGCTCTGGCCTTCTAAAAACTGGATTTTTTAAAAAAAAAAATATGTCTCAAAATGCCTACTTTGATTTTAGAAAGATGAGTCACGGTGGAAGGGAGAAATGTTTAAGCACTATGGTTTAGTCACAACACCTGCTGTTTTTATCTGTGTATTGTGGTGTTACATGCATGTACAACAGGGACGGATCTTTGACTGGAATGGCATGACGCTGCTTTCATCAGTTTGATGGAAATATCACATCCTATGATGTGATAAGCGCTGAGGTGGTGCAGTGGTTAAATGCAGCACTGCAGGCTACTTCAGCTGACTGCTGTTCTGCAGTTCGGCTGTTCAAATCTTACCGGCTCAGGGTTGACTCAGCCTTCCATCCTTCCGAGATGGGTAAATTGAGGACCTGGATTGTTGGGGGGCGATATGCTGACTCTGTAAATCGCTTAGAGAGGGCTGAAAGCCCTATGAAGCGGTATATAAGTCTAACTGCTACTGCTATTTTTCTGTAATCAAGGATGTTCTAATGCAGGGGTGTCAAACTCTATTTCATTGAAGACCGCATCAGAGTTGTGTTTGACCTCGGGGGGGGGGGAGAGGTTGGGGGGGGACATAGCTGATCCTTCGCTGTTTCGATGGTGGCCCCGCAGGCCAGATCTAAGCATCCCATGAGTCAAATCCGAGTTTAACACCCTGTTCTAATACGTCTTCTGGTATCTCTGCGCTTCTGTGAATTAATTTACTGCATATCAGTGGAGTCAGGACTTAGGTGATCGTATCAGTGGAATTGTTTGGCTAATTGTTTATCCTGGGTTTATTTTTTCCAATGAATATTTTACTTTTTTTTTTTCAGAATAGCTTTGCATAATATCTGAGAATAAGTTATATCCGTCTCTCAGGAATTGTGCACTGTGGAGAACTTATAAACTTCCTAAATTGCTGGTTTCCACTTGGAATTCTTCTGCATGTTGGTTTGTATACAGCTGTGTTCAGTAGCCAGCTGCTGGTTAGACAGTTTTCAGCTCACACACAGTAATAATTATTACTCGAGAAGAAAGTTCAGATGTAAATAGCCTAAACAGATTCTTTCTTTAAAAGAAATATTCAAAGTACCATGAACAAGACAACAAAGCAAACATTTTCAAGAATTCTAGAATGAGTTTTCTTTTGTTTATTTCATTTCATTTGTATGCCGCCCTTTTCCCCAAGGGGACTCAGGGCGGCTCACAACTCAAACAAGGGAAGGGGGATACAGACAATTTGACAACAACACAAAACAATACATAATTTAAAAGCGCAACAATCATACCATTCAAGATAGGGGCAACGATTCTTTAGCCCCAGGCCTGTCGGAACAGCCATGTTTTAAGGGCTATGCGGAAGGCCTGGAGGGTGGTGAGGGTTCGAATCTCCACGGGGAGTTCATTCCAGAGGGTCGGAGCAGCCACAGAGAAGGCTCTCCTCCGGGTAGTCGCCAGTCGACACTGGCCGGCGGATGGAATTCGGAGGAGGCCTAATCTGTGGGATCTAATCGGTCTGGTGGAGGTAATTGGCAGCAGGCGGTCTCTCAAGTACCCAGGTCCAATACCATGAAGGGCTTTATAAGTGACGACTAGCGCCTTGAAGCATATCCGGAGACCAATAGGCAGCCAGTGCAGCTCGCGGAGGATAGGTGTTACGTGGGTGAACCGAGGTGCACCCACGATCGCTCGCGCGGCTGCATTCTGGACAAGCTGAACTCGCCGAATACTATTCAAGGGCTGCCCCATGTAGAGCACGTTGCAGTAGTCCAGTCTGGAGGTCACAAGGGCACGAGTGACTGTTGTGAGAGCCTCCCGGTTCAGGTAGGGACGCAACTGGTGAACCAGGCGAATACCAGGCGAAAAATATGCCTAGATAATAATAGTAATAAAAACATAAATTGTTAAATTGGACATAGGCATCATTTCTTGTGCTCCCGCTTCCTTTGTTAATACTCTTTCATTTAATTGTGGTACTGTTCCAGCCATAATGTGTTCAAAACAAACCCTTTGAAAAGATAATAAATCATTGATGGTTCTCCATTAATTAATATATGGCGGGATATATTTGCCATATGGGACACATACTTTTAGGTGTTACTCTCTGAATGAATACCAGCTGAAGATGTGATTGTTGGGAAGCCATTGTGTCTTTATTTCACAAAAGTTAATTGTGCCTAAGAGAAAATGGTTAACAGGAAGGCCACCATTTTCTATCAAGTGTCAAGGATGCATAATAATTTGTTGATCATCATAAAATTATTTTACCTTTTCAATTAACTATATAAGATTCTTTTATAACTAGTGCTTTGTAGTTTATTCTGAGAGAACTTGTGAATGTTTTTGTATCTATAGAACCTCAACCAAGAACATGTAATTTAAACCAGAAATATAAGCTTAAAATTAGTCCTTTATTTCATGTGCTCCTTGACCCTGTTGTTTTCCCCTCATTGTACATGTTGTGTAATTGAATTGTATTAGTTTTATTTTTAAAAGATTATTAGTTGTGCAGCAGGAATCATACTATATTAAATAAATTTCATTAAATCTTTGTACTACACTATTAACAAACCAGCAAAATGAGCTTTATAATATCAGGGACTAATGAAATACACAACTGATTTAATTGTATGTCATCAATCAGACTATCAGAAAAACAACACAACCATCGTTTTGTTTTTTTAGAAAATCAGTCCATTTAAGTGAGGAAATTAATGATATGATTTTAAAAGATTTTTGCTGTAATGTTTCCATTGGATTTTTCACATTATGGTTTCTCTGAGGACTGCCCTTAACTTTGACATTTAATAAAGAGGGATACAACAGGAGGGTTTTTTAAAAAAAACTGAAATATATATACACACACACACACACACACACACACATACATACACACACACACATACACACACACACATTTATATATACATATACATACACACACACAAACATACCCAAGTATTTTTGTATTTGTATATGCATATATAAAATAAACATTAGCTTTTTGGTTTTTGTCTCATGATTACCTCCAATAGACCAATTAGATCCCACAGATTGGGCCTCCTCCGAATTCCATCCGCCAGCCAATGCTGGCTGGCGACTACCCGGAGGAGAGCCTTCTCTGTGGCTGCTCCGACCCTCTGGAACGAGCTCCCCGTGGAGATTCGAACCCTCACCACCCTCCAGGCCTTCCGCAAAGCCCTTAAAACCTGGCTGTTCTGACAGGCCTGGGGCTAAAGAGCTTTTGCCCCCCCCACCTCGAATGGTATGGTTGTTGTGTGTTTTTAAATTATGTATTGTTATGTTTTGTCTTTTTATCCCTTATCTGTATCCCCTTCCCTGACTTGGATTGTGAGCCGCCATGAGTCGCCTTCGGGGAAAAGGGCGGCATATAAGTGCAATAAATTCAATTCATTTCAATTCAATTGGAAGAAACAAACCAATGATGTGTTCCCTTTTTGCTCTCACCTGCTCATTATTTCATTAAGCCATTCTACAGTATCGAAAATGAACTGGACAGGAATTGAAACTGTCTCTTCCTCCCATCATTGTGTTTATTGTTTATAAACATGATGCAGCAAACATACTCTCTTTTATTTTCACTGTATGCTAAGCATAGGTCAGAGACTAGCAATTTTAGCCCTTAGCTAAAATTAAAATTAATGTGTCCTTGAGAAACAATTATTCTCTTGAAAAGCAGACTTCCAGGTTAAATAAAATTAAATATGCCAATACATAATTCACTTACTCTCCAAAATAAATAGGGAGAGTAACTCTTGCATCTTCTTATCACTGCTGGATTTTATTTAATTTCCTTCTTTAGATTCTTTCCTTCTTTAGGGTGTTTTTTTTTTTAGTACAGTCAGTGAAATTGCTTGCCTTCAGAAGTTGTACAGTAGGTGCTCAATCACTGGAGGTTTTTAAGAAGATACTAGACAACCATTTGTCTGAAATGGTATAGGGGGTCTCCTGCTTGTTATTCTTCATTTTTCTTTTAGTTTCTACCCCACTCTAGGTTGACAAGTTGGGAAATCTGGTAGTATGGTATCGACTTCAGTGGTGGGATTCAAAAATTTTACTACCGGTTCTGTGGGCATGGCTTTGTGGACGTGGTAGAGGAAGGATACTACAAAATTTCATTCCCGCTCTCAAAATTTCTGCTACCGGTTCTCCAGAACCTGTCAGAACTGGCTGAATATCACCTCTGATCTACTTCTGTGCTGTGATGCCGAACTGAATTGTAACAACTAAATAGCAAACAGCATGAAATAAAATCACTAGGAAACTCTCTGGGTTTATACAAATACAGTTGTTTATAATTTAATTTCTCAGTATAGTAGGACAACAAGATATTTTTCTTCCTTTAATATATAATCATAATATGGTGATGGGTATGATTTCAGATAATATTATGCATGATGAAATGATTGGTTTTTCAATTAAGGCAGAGAAACAATCCTCTTGGCCTGTTGGAAACAATCCATGTTCCAGTCCTACGAGTAGGTAAAGAAGCTAAAATTAATAAATAACGGTTGCCATTCTGTACTGAGTGACTGATAAAGCCAGTCACTTTCCATGTACAGTGTTATCAAATCCTGAAGGGTACCAAGCTGAACTGAACTGAATTGAATGTTTTATTTGGCCAAGTGTGATTTGATACACAAAGAATTTGTCTCTGGTAGAAAAGCACTCAGGGTACCTGCAAAGATACATATAACATGAACTATTTATTGCTTTTCCAATTTCTCATTCAATTGATAATCTGTGTGTAGATTTGTAGAGTGATTCAATATGACAGAATGTCTCACCTATATTCACATATATGCAAAAATCCCAACATACTGAAGAGCAAGACCGAAACAAATCCTGTATTGTAATAGAAATTGGATTTAATTTAATTCATACAGGGGATTTAATTATGAACCCTACGCATTCCTAGATGAATTGAGAATTAGCTCTAATGGCTTTAATGAAGAACAATCCTTTTTATTAGAGATCATATATTGCCCCGAAAGATAGGAAAGGTGTATTAAGATAATGCTGCTACCTTTAAAATACAGTAAAATGTACGCTAATGAACATCTTATGAACTGGAAACTTGTCAGTGAACTATTCTAGGGGACTGCCATAGCCTTTTTATCCTTATCCAATTATGCTGTTAATGCTGCAACTTTTAATGGTAATTAAATTTATAAGTAAAGGCACTAATTGTGAGGAATAATTGCAGTTCTTAAGCCATGGCTGGTAAATCAGCAACGATAAAAATAGACAGTCTAGATACCAGATTATATAAACCTTGGACACAATTGTGGCTGTTCTCTCTCCACCCCCTCTCTTCCTCTCCCTCCCTCCCCCCTCTCTCTTTCCCTCCCTCCCTCCCTCTCCTCCCCCTAGTCCTCTCATGCACATATACGTTATGTATAAGTAAGAAAAGATACCTTGATGTAATCGATAACATTTGAAACATGATATCAGATTCCCAGCAAGAATTCAGAATTCTTGATTCTAGACTGAACGTTTCTGTTTCTTGCTGTGGCTTTCTAGGTGAACTCAAGAAATTCCTTCAGTTTAAGAAATATACTGTACTACAAGAATGACTTAAAGAGCCAAAGTACATGCAAAATGTAGTTTGGTCCTCTAGTAACAGTGTTGAAGAAAAATCAGAAAACAAAAGAATAATTATTGTAATTAGTGGCTTGATAGTGAAGCGCGAGTAAAGCTCTTCTATGACAAAACATGTTCCATATTTTCCAAAAGAAAGTAGACCGCGATTTCTATTCATTTAATATATCTGAAAATTTTGTATGAATGACCACTAGCGACAGCACATTTACCAAAATAGGAACTAGTCAATCTTATGTGGAATACTACACATATACTGCAGGTTTTCTGCTAAGTTTTCTGACATTGATTATCTTTTCCCCCTCAATTGTGTCCAATTCTCAGGGACAGCCTCAACAGGTCCCTGTAGAGTTCTTGGTTTTCAAAAGTGATTTATTTTTGCCCGCTTCAGGTAGCTGAGAGAAAGTGACTGGTCCAAGGTCATCCAACTGGTTGTGTGCCCAAGGTGGGACTAGAACCCAGAGTTTCCCCATTTTTAGCCTGATGCCTTAACTAAACTGGCTCTAGGTTAAACATCTATAGAAATTCTCAGTCATCCAGATCATAATTGTCTCAAAGGTATTCTTTCCCCAAAAGACAGCTGGACTGGTTTTTCTTTGAGGAGAAAGAAGAAGAAAACTGGTTCTAGTTTAGTGTAAATCCATTGACATATTTCTCTGTTATTGTTGCCGAGATGGCGCAGTGGTTAGGGTGCAGCACTGCAGGCCACTTCAGCTGACTGTTATCTGCAGTTCAGCGGTTCTAATCTCATTGGCTCAAGGTTGACTCAGCCTTCCATCCTTCCGAGGTGGGTGAAATGAGGACCCAGACTGTGGGGGCAATATATGCTGACTCTGTAAACCGCTTAGAGAGGGCTGAAAGCCCTATGAAGTGGTATATAAGTCTAACTGCTATTGCTATTGCTATTGTTTTATTTAATGGAAGTATTGAATTGCCTTCTGTTTTCACATTAGGAGTGAAATACCTTTGCTGAAGACATCTTAGTTTTAATACAGCCAGTTAACTAATTATAACCGGGGACTAGGGAAATTGTAGAGAACTAGTTTAGCGTAGCATAATGATTAAGGCATCAGTTCAAAACACGGAGGCTGTAAATTCTAATCCTGCGTTGGACTAGAGGATCTGGATGATCTTTAGCCAGTCACTTTCTCTCAGCCCTAGGATGGAAGCAATGGCAAACCATTTCTGAAAAATTTTCCCTAGAAGAATCTAGCGTCTTGTTCAGATGTTAGTCAATGGTAATGTGAAAGCACTGAAAAATTAGGAATATTTCTTTAGATTCACAAATACTCTTTTGTCAAAAGTTTTCAGATTGTTTTAAAAGAATTTTACAAGATGTTATCACTTTTTTCATGCTAATTTACACATAAGCCCTGAAAACATGGGAAATTGGAGGTGTTTTGTTTTATCCATGTGGAATGACATCCAATCTATTGTGCAAGTTCTCTGATTTTACCCTTTGCTTTTAATTAGGAAGTAAAATGTATTTTTATTTTTTTTCCTTAATAGACCTCTTAACTGCCTGAATTTTTTTCAGACATCCTTTTAATAGCAATAGCAATAATACTTAGACTTATATACTGCTTCATAGTGCTTTACAGCTCTCTCTAACTGGTTTACAGAGTCAGCATCTTGCCCCCAAACAATCTGGGTCCTCATTTTACCAATCTTGGAAGGATGGAAGGTGGAGTCAACCTTGAGCAGGTTAGGATCGAACTGCTAGCAGTCAGCAGAATTAGTCCACAATACTGCATTTTAACCACTGTAACCATTCTAGCCATTTTGTATAATTTTTATAAATTGCTTATGCAAAAAATGATGCTTTGTTTCCTATACATAAAAAGTATTGGTGGCTGTGATAGCATCAGTATGTAAATTAATCCTATAATAGTATTACAGTAAGAATTGAATTGATATGATCTCTTTCATTGCAGTAAAGCTCCTGCATAAGATAGTTTTTTGAGATTCCTATGGCTTTCTTTCAGATAATATAGCTTATTCTCATCTTATCTGGTTACTCATACCAGATACGGTAACGCTCCTTTGTTTTTGTGATGGCAGAATTGCAATCTAGGTAGCATTATTCCTATTTAGTGGCCATAGCATTCTGCCTCTTAATCTCTGAATTCCATGTAGATATTCAATCAGGAGATTTTATACCATTTTGGGCAAATGACTCCAAATCTCTTCTTAAAAATCTCCAGTGAGGAGCACCCGTATTATTATTTTGCTTACAAACTTCATATTAATTCAGCTTTGGTAATGCACTGGATCAGGGGTATCAAACTCAATTTCATTGAGGCCACATCAGGATTGTGTTTGACCTGGGGGGCAGGGGGCGTGGCCAGCCCAATGTCTTTGCGTTGAGGGCAACTGTGGAGGCCTGAGCGCTCTGCCAGTGAAAACAGTCCCAAGCTCTATTTTCGGCTACAACAGCCTCCTCCAACCCTCTGCCAGTGAAAATGGAACTTGGGCAGTCCTGCTGAGCTCCAATTTTGCTGGCAGAGGCACTGTGGGCCAGGATCTAAGCATCCCGCGAGCTGGATCCAGCCCCCGAACCTTGAGTTTGACACCCTTCACTGGATACATTTCTTTCTATAGAAGCTTTGATTTTGTTTGTGTGTCACAAAATTGTGATGGCTTGAGAGACATGTAAGCATTCATTTTGAATCATGATTATTTGATGAAATATATATATATTTTCTACCTGTGTTTATTCATGTTGGTCTGGTGAATATTACATGTTTAAGATTACCTTCATTATACATGTCTTTCTCTCCGTGTTTTTTGTGAAAATGGAATATGCATTGTTAATATCCTTTTTCATGTTTTTGCTCTGCTTGCTATGGGAATACATAATTAAGTCTGATAAATGTACATTCAGGAAAGATGGATGAGGTAATGCGAAAAGGATATAAGATTGCCAAAATTCTGTAAAGAATTTATCATCATTATTTTTATCTAACAGTATAGCTGTTGTATGTCACCCTCTGATTCCATGTATAAATTGTACTACATACATAAAAAGAGACATACCATACTCAAAAAGAGCCAGTTGCTGTACTCACTAACAATTAATTAGATAGTACAGACGTATAACACAACAATCGTGGAAAAATCCTTGCTGAAAATATTTTTCTTCTATGTTTCTATTGAAGATTGTTCACACTTTTTAATTAATTAGATTTATAATCCTATTCTTTCCCACTTACATGCATTGACATTACATTTCATACCAGGCTACTGTATTGTATTCTTTACAGCTTCAGTATATTCAAAACTGCGGCTACTAGAAAGCACTTGAGCACTAAGTATTTGGAAGCTTAGTAAAATCTATGATGACTTTGGAGGTAACATCTATCCCTTTGAAATGTACTTGAGGCATCCCCCATATTGATAGGGGTGCAATTTATTTTTGGTAGACCTAATACTTTCTTTTTGGCCTGTTGCACAGGGAGTACTCAGTTTGTGAATAATTAAGACACTCTATAACAAAAAGAATTTCACACATATAGTTATTATTCCATTATGATATTTTTTTTCGCATTCTTGTAAAGGTACATGAAAAGCAAAGACAGCCTTGAATTTAATTGGGTGACTGCATTCTACATGTGAATGTGTCTTGAAGACCACCTGAGTGGATTATTATAACATCCTCTATGGGTAGCAGGCATTGGATACAATGCAGAAGCTATAGCTGATCGAGAATTCAATAGCAAGGCTAGTGGTGAGTCAGCTCTGCCATTGCAAGTTAACATTTCTGGGCCCAATTCAACCTGTAAAATTATATACAGTGTAGGATTAGGATATTTCTGCATGTCATTGAATCTGCATATTTAGCAAGACTATTTCAAGAAGTGGTTGAGAATTTCTACTTCCATCAATGAATGTGGGACAAGGCCCACGTAAAACTCCCTATTTTAGTTGTCTCCATAATAGTAATAGTATAGCCTTGATTGTCATTGTACATCATGTATACAACGAAATAGCCCCCTCATTGAAAGATTTGCATGTTGGAGGGAGGGGTGTTTTGAATCCATACATTATTTTGCATTTTTACTTGAGGTCTTTTGATTGAATCAGGCTAAAATAATGCAAATGAATGAATGATACGGTTTTTTTCAGTTGGGTTCAGAATTGAAACTTCTTTCCTACTTTCCAATCAAACATATCACCCTAGAATTTTCTAGTGATATCCCATCCAGCTACTAGGCAGACTTAATTAGCTTAGTTACCAAGATATAGACAACCTACATTTCATTGTTTTATGCATATTATATTTGTAATTCAACTGAGGATTAACACCCAATTAATAATAAAATTCAGATTAAAAAGTCAGTAAGATCTGTGGTCCTAGGTCAATATGTAGAAGCACCATGGCTTTGAATTTGCTCAGAAATCAAATCACTCCAGCCTTTTGACCCAAGATTTGGGTGATATGGGTATTTGTGATCTCATAGAGTCAAGCTTAATGTGGATTTTAAAAATCTTTGTGTTAGACGTTTTTTGTTGAGAATATAGAATAGATGCAAATCCATGTTGTGCTCAAAACGCCTTTTCTGGTTCTTAACACAAGAAACATTTTATAGATGGAAAATAATAGGTTACTTTATTTTGAGATACTAGAATTTTGTCAACAGGGATGTAAAATAGAATCAAGAATTTTGTCAACAGGGATGTAAAATAGAATCAAGAGAAGAACTGATGGCAGAGGGATGTAGTTCTCAGTAGGTTTTATTTATAATTACTAAAAAGATTTAAATTGGCACAAGAATTTATTGTTTTGAATGCTAAGACTGAGTTTGAAATGGAATTATGCCCAAGTGATGAACATGTAATTGCTAAAATGTATAAACATCTATTGAGTTTCGAAACAAAAGAACAAGTGGAATAATGGTTGATAGAAATTTTGATAATAATATACAGATAGAACAATGGGAAACTATGTGGTTGAAAGGGCTAAAATGAACATTTATGTAATAAACGTACAGAGAAATTTTACAAAATGATTTTTACCAATGCAGGGAAATTGTCTATAATGTATAAAGACATTTCAAACACATGCTAGAAATGTGAACAAGAAGGGAGATTTTATCATGCTTGGTAGACATGTTTTAAAAAGCTTAAAAATTAGATTTCAATACACACACTGATTCAGAGGATTTTAAGGCTTAATACACAATTTGAGACCAAAGGTCTTTTGTATGAGACTGGTGGACAAACAATTGGAAAATAAGTTATGGAATTTTGTTATTCTATATGATAACTGAGGGAGATTGTTGCGTGTACAAAGATGGAAAGATTCAGCACAAGCTACAATGGAAGCATGGTTGGTAAAATTGATGGGCCTTGCTGAGTTTTTAAATTATTTGATTAGAGAAGTTATGAGAGGCACTCAATCTCATCAAGATAAATGTCTCATTGTCCTGTGGATTAACAAGATTTTTTTTTATGAATTGCTTTTGTGTTATTATTATTTTTTTTTGTAATGGTGTATTATTGATGCATATCTTGAGTTGCTGGTTGATAATGACCAGCCCCTGTTCTAAGACCTTATAAAGTGTGGGGTCCTTGGTGCTCTTTGAATTTGGCTTTCTTACAGACGTTTCATTACCAAACTAGGTAGCACCATCTGTGCTAGTAGGGAGTGGTGTTTGCTCTCATTTTATCTACCAGTGGCTTGACCTGTCAGTGTTGGTTGGAGTGATCTTGGTGTTTCCTAATTTGATCAGTTGATGGCTGATTTCTCTGAGTGCCAATTTTCTTGATGGTGAAGAGGAAGAGAATGTTCCAGCACAGAGATACAAATATTTTCTTCTATTGATACTTTATAAACCACAATTTGATACTGTTCTACATGTCCTTAAGCTTAAAGCTTGAACTAACATGGGAATGAAAGCATAGGAAAGCATTTATAGAAAGCAGAATTAGATTGAATGGATAGTTTGAAGAAAAAAAAATAGACAGGCATTTGTCTGGGATCCAGTAAGTTCTTCTAACGTGGGCAGGGGATGGACTAGAAGACCTCCAAGGTTCCTTCCCAACTGTATGATTTTATTATTACAAGAACCACACCTTTCAAGTATTTGCTACCATTGTAGAAAATCTATTTGCAAGTGCTCATTATTGGGCCAGCCAAGTAGATCATGTGGTGGTGATTTGACATGATTAAAACATAATTCTCTGGAAATTGGGGATAATTATATCTAGTGTCTGCTAGGATTTAAATCCTAGATCTGAATAAGGTCAGTGTTCCTCAATGCATAATCCCACGTGTAATTATGTTCTCTTCAAGGCTATGAATTGCATATTACTGCATTGTAATTAAACGCAGCAACCAACTGGTGAAAAATAGAAACATACTTATTCCTTTAATTGGAGGTACGGAATAATATATTGCATTCACACACTCTGTAAATGATACCCTAATGTTCTACGTGCTAGAACCCTTCACATGATTCTGACTAGCCATGGGCAATGGGTCACTGAGCTAATATTATATACATAAGAACTATTTCTATCACATTAGGTCAATGCATTTATCTAGCAAATTTATCTAGCAAATTCAAAAACCATAGTATAAAAGGTATAAAATCCTTGTTTGCAAATACTTTCCCCAAGCAAGGTGGTAACTAAAACAAGGCTAGTAGAAGGCTAGTGTTCAATCACTATTTAGTCACATTCACAAAGTTTTCAGGCATTAACTTTGGATTTTTAAAGCTAAAATTCTTGTTGCATTTAGAATTTTTTCAAATATTTCTGAGATAAATTTTTTTGTAAGTCACCCAGTGTCACCGAGAGTGTGTGAATGGCCATATAAATTTTCTTTCTTTCTTTCTTTCTTTCTTTCTTTCTTTCTTTCTTTCTTTCTTTCTTTCTTTCTTTCTTTCATAAATAAATAAATAAATAAATAAATAAATAAATAAGGAAGTTTCTATTTTTGAAATGTAAAAACAATGTTTCTCTTCAGAACAGTCGCAGGTGGCGCAGTGGTTAGAGTGCAGTTCTGCAGGCCACTTCAGCTGACTGCTATCTGCAGTTCGGCAGTTCAAATCCCACCAGGCTCAAGGTTGACTCAGCCTTCCATCCTTCCAAGGTGGGTAAAATGAGGACCCAAATTGTTGGGGGCAATAGGCTGACTCTGTAAACCACTTAGAGAGGGCTGTAAAAGAACTGTGAATCGGTATATAAGTCTACATTCTATAGCTAATTTGGACTTTTGCAGAAGGACAAACTGCTTAAACGTGGATCCAATGCAGGGGTGGGTTCTGGCAGTCAGTACTGCCCGTTCTCTCATGAATGCACCCTGCATGTGTGCATTTGATGTTCACTGTGCGTGCATGCGCAGTACAATAAAAATTGCTCTGCACATGTGCAGAAGCAAAAAGAAAGATGGTGGTGCCTATGGCGCCACCTGGAGAACCGGTTCGTGCCATGGCAGGCCTGGGTCATTGTCGGTTCCAGAGACCCAGGCCACCAAACCACTACCAGTTCGGCTGAACCGGTCCAAACTGGTAGGAACCCACCACTTATCCAATGTCTATGACAGATTGAAGAGACCAACAAGGAGATCAGTTCTTTGATAATTCCTCTCTGAATGAGGAGAGAACTTGAGATCACCCACAAGTGCTCCATACTGTGTCTATGAGAATTTATAGCTATAGAGATGGGGAGTTCTTGTCTTGCTTTAGGCAAAAAGCCAGCTGGGTGATCTTGGACCAGTCAATCCCACTAACTCTCAGCTCTTAGGCAATGGCAAGCTACTTCTGAAGAACCTTTCCAAGGAATCTGTGGGGACTTCTCCAAATAGTCATCAGGAGTCAGCACTGACTCAAAGACAGTAAAAAAAAAAAAGTACTTGGTATGTATTCTTCAAAAACTTTGCAAAGAATCCAAGGCTGCAGTATTATTCAGAGGCCTTATATGAGCTCCACAAAGCAGCTATTTTTGAGCTTCAGCTATAAATTATCCAACTGTCACTAATAACCAGTCCAGAATTTTTGAGCAATTTCCTCCCCTGTGCATTCTTCTCTGTTCCTTTGCTATCAGAGAGGGAAAAACTTGATATTTTTAGCAAGAGGTTTGTGGCCTTCGGTAAATTCAGAATTGGTAATCACATTCATAATCAGTGCCACATTTTGGACAATGTGTGCAGTGCCACGGATGTTCAAAACACACAATAATGTTCTTGAATATCAATTTATCCAATGCTAATTCATATATTTTTTTCTTGTTGACTCTGTAAAGTTTTTACATTCCCAACATGTCAGCATCCTGGCTGATGCTTTTTCAGATGAACCCAGGATATTTCTTACTTGATAAGCTTCATATTATTCTGTTTACAGTAGAACTTTCTTAAAAGATTTTTTTAACTTGGGAAATATTTTTTTTAAAAAAAACATTTTATTTTGTTTCTGTGCAAGAAATACATAAAAAGTCAGAAACACAGTTACAGGGAATAATTGACCTGTGGCTTTTTCCTCTTCAGTCTGCTATGAGATGATAGAAAATATAGAATGCTATAAATGAAGGAAAATGTAGCAGAAGCTGAAGATCTTCATCTTGCAGCTTTTGTAATGGCGAACGTCAAGATAGCCTTCTCTTTGTAAGCCATCAAACATGTTTTAATCTACCTGTTCCTGAAAAGGAGAATGAATGAAAACACAGGAGAATCCTTAATGGTTGTATAATATATTATTTCATCAGCCTTCCACAAATGCCAAGATTGAAAACCCCGGCAAAAACTGTTTCAGCCATTATTCTTGCCACTCCATCACACCATCCTAGTGTATTCCCCCCCCCCAAAACAGCTTGAGGGAAACTGTATCAAATTTTATATAAATGTGCTACATCTTTCTGACTCTCCTGACTCCTGATATAGTCTGCTGTGGAGAGGCCATATTTTGATTTAAGTATCTTCCAAATTTTACTGCATCTGTCCAGTTCTGTTCGGAATCATATAAATCGAGGGCATGCCTTGACTGAAATAAAACTAATTAGTATGTGTTTATTTATAAAACATGAATAATCTGATCTTTTGGTCCTATGTATGCGACACCAGGCGTTTATCACAACAAAAGTGATTTGGCTAAGAAATCATCAGTTTATTTGTGTTCTACTTTTCCCTGGTAAATCATTTCCAAAAAAGCTGAGCACAACGCCAGGATAGATACAATAAAATATGAACATTCATGACAAGATAATTTAAAAAAAAAAAAACTTCAATAGTCACAAAAATAGAGATGTTCAGCTTCTATTTTGGAGAGGATCAATCCATTTCATATTTTCCAAAGTCATTTGTGAATGAGAACATAGATTTCTAATGTATATGAACTTTTAGAAATATTTGTCATTATACTGCGTTTTGCTTTTTTTTTTAAAAAAAGGGAATATATTGAATATATTATATTGAAATGATTGCAAATTAATTTCAACCAAGAACTCATGAGATATATTCAAGACTGGCACCCGAATGGCAGCCTTGGGAATGATTAATATTTCATGTGTGGTTTTTCAATAAAAGGGCCAATAAGTAGTTGCTTTAAGAATTAATGGAACCATAGATTCTTAAACACTTTCCCAAATTTTCCTTGATTGCTGTAATCATCCCCCATAGCTACATATTCATACATGCTGAGGTCAATCATGTTCCATTAAAGGAACTTGGTTAATGAAAACAGATCCATAACAAAAAAAGAGGGGCGGGAACCATAAGAAACCCAGCAATATAGGATCAGCACTTAAGCTGTATAAGTGCTTCCCCCCCCCAGAAATCATTTAGCAAAGGTATCATATCTAATTATTAATCCTTATATACATCTCTCCGAATTCAGTGGAAAAAGACTCCACTTGATATTTGTGTGAGGTAAAATGGAAGATAATACAATACAATAGCAGAGGTCCCTAACATTTCCATAACATTTCCTTGAGTGAGATAAAATGTCCTTTGCTCCCTAATTATCATAGTGCATATACAATAATACAATAGCAGAGTTGGAAGGGACCTTGGAGGTCTTCTAGTCCAACCCCCTGCCCAGGCAGGAACCCCTATACCGTTCCAGACAAATGGCTATCCAACATCTTCTTAAAGACTTCCAGTGTTGGGGCATTCACAACTTCTGGAGGCAACTTCTGTTCCACTGATTAATTGTTCTAACTGTCAGGAAATTTCTCCTCAGTTCTATGTTGCTTCTCTCCTTGATTAGTTTCCACCCATTGCTTCTTGTCCTGCCCTCAGGTGCTTTGGAAAATAGTTTGACTCCCTCTTCTGTGTGGCAGCTCCTGAGATATTAGAACACTGCTATCATGTCTCCCTGAGTCCTTCTTTTCATTAAACTAGACATACCCAGTTCCTGCAATCGTTCTTCAAATGTTTTAGTATCCAGTCCCCTAATCATCCTTGTTGCTCTTCTCTGCACTCTTTCTAGAGTCTCCACATCTTTTCTACATTGTGGCAACCAAAACTGAATGCAGTATTCCAAGTGTGGCCTTATCAAGGCCTTATAAAGTGGTATTAACACTTCACGTGATCTTGATTATATCCCTCTGTTTATGTAGCCCAAAACTGTGTTGGCTTTTTTGGCAGCTGCTGCACACTGCTGGCTCATATTTAAATGGTTGTCCAATAGGATTCCAAGATCCCTCTCACAGTTACTACTATTGAGCAAGGTACCACCTATACTGTACCTATGCATTTCGTTTTTCTTGCCTAAATGTAGAACCTTACTCTTTTCACTATTGAATTTCATTTTATTAGATAGTGCCCAATGTTCAAGTTTGTCAAGAGCCTTCTATATCTTAAGCCTGTCTTCTGGAGTGTTGGCTATTCCTGCCAGCTCTGTGTCATCTGCAAATTTGATGAGTTCCCCATTTATTCCCTCATCCAAATCATTGAAGATGATGTTGAAGAGTACTGGGCCTGATATTGTAGTGCATTCACAAACTGAGACCATCCCCCCTATTCTTCCTGTTCTCCTCTTCTTTCCCCAGCATCAGAATTTTCTCCAGAGAGTTAGATCTTTGACTATGTGGCCAAAGTAGAATAATTTGAACCTGATCATTTCTGCCTTGAGTGAGAACACTGGGTTGATTTGCTGGATTATCCATCTGTTTGTTTTCTTTGCTGCCCTTAATATTCTCAGGAGTTATCTCCCATACTATTTATTTATTTATTTTATTTTATTTATTTATTAGACTTATATATTGCTTCATAGGGCTTTCAGCCCTCTCTAAGCGGTTTACAGATTTTTAGCAAATTGAGTCAGCAAATTGTCCCCACAGTCTGGGTCCTCATTTCACCCACCTCGGAAGGATGGAAGGCTGAGTCAACCTTGAGCCGATGAGATTTGAACCGCTGAACTGCAGATAACAGTCAGCTGAAGTGGCCTGCAGTACTGCACCCTAACCACTGCGCCACCTCGGCTCAAATCAGTCAATACTCCTCCTACCCTGTTTTTTTTTTAAGTCCAAGTTGAATACATTTCCACATTTCAGTGGAATAAAACATTAACCGATAGAGTGTTATTTTCTAGCATGCTAGAACTCTCAATTTCCCAAATTAAATGTAGTGATCAGTCTGGACCATAAAGTGTAGCAATATTACTGTAGGCATTTTTTTCCTAATTAACCAGTCAAGAAAATGTCTTTGTTAACTGAAGATGTTACAAAGCGATACGAAACATTTTTCAAACAATGCAACATGAAATAATGCAGTACAGAGAGTCTAAATTAAAATAGGCAACACAATGTAACTACAGTTGGCTGTTTAACAAGTATGCAGACAAATGTTCATTTATATAGTCGCGGAATTGACTGCACACATTACCAAACTATAAGCGTGCTAATGGTTTAGAATCAGTCTTCCGTTTCCTATTCATTTTGGTATCTTCATATTTGGAATTTCGTGAAGCTAATGTACAACAGAAACCATACCTCTTCATTAAATTATAAAATGGACAGATAATTCTGAGGTTGACAAAGTGAACTATTTATCTTTGGATTTAATAAGAAACTAATGCAGAAAAAAATATTCAGCGTTAAAAAAAGACAAATTAATGCATACACTATGGAATCATAGACAGGAAATTAAAAGATTCCTTGTAGAGAGATACGATATCCCTGTTACCTGTCCTTATATTTTTATGAAGAAAAGATACATGAATGATGAAAGAAACTGATGTAAAATGTAATTATCTCAGGCCAAACTATGTATATAGTCAATTCGTGGCTGAATAAAGGCTCTAAACCAAATTATAATTTTAATAAAAGATACAGTTTTCCTTTCAAATTCCTCTTCAAACAATATGAATGTATCATTTCCTTATATCGCCCTCTAATGGTACTTTACTGTATTTTTGTTTACTTTTGGGTCAGCAGGTGGCAGCATCTTAAAAGAAAAAGTAAAGTACAATTAGTTTTTATTATTTTATTTTATTTACGTGTATCCCACCTTGATTATTTTTACCAATAATTCAAGGTGACGAACATATCCAACACAACTTTTTCCTCCTATTTTCCCCGCAAGAACCCTGTGAGGTGGGCTGGGCTCAGAGAGAGAGAGTTTTCTGGACAAGAAAACTTAAATTGTTTAGTTGATAATAATTTAAGGGAATGCATACATGTACACACATACACACTTCCCTAATAACTGTAATTAATCTTGTTCTTAGTATTGCCATATCCTTTCCAAGTGTTTATTATGTTGTGTTTTGACAACATTGGCATTTTGTGGGAAGGCTGCTTAAAAGTGAGTCTTAAGAACCAAAGACATCCATGGCAAATGTATAACATTTAACCTCACAGTTTTATTATAGCTAGTGTGAGTATCTTAGAACATAATCTGGGGAAGGATAAGGGAAAGAGATATTGGAGTTAGGAAACGAGAATAAAGAGACTGCAACAATTAATATATATTAAAGATATATCAAAATATTTAATGTACAGTATATTTCTAAAAAATGAGATGGCATTTTGCAAAAGATAACCCTGCAAGCTTAATGAATATAAAAGAAATGAAGCACCCATTTTAACTTTTAATTTATTTTTAAATATACACATCTATCTGTATTGCTACTGTACCATGAGCAAGCACACACACACATTTTTCTCCTCTTTTTTTTTATTATTATTTTTTATTTTGTTACTTAAACAACACATGCCCACACCAGTGGGAAAAGAAAAAATCAAAAAGTCAAAAACACAGAGAAGACAAAAAGAACAAAAAACAAGGCAGGGGAAAAAAAGGGAAAACAAAAGAAGAAAAAGGAAAAAAAACACAGGTATATATTATAAAAAAGTATATCAGCTGGTTACAACATGTTTTGGTGCATCTCTTCCATTAATTCATATTAATTCAAATATCTTAACTCAAATGTTTACCATATTGACATCATTATACCTCCACTTTTAGTTGACTACAGTTATTTAAACATCCTTCATCCTTAACTACGCCAAAGATTTAATCCATAACCACATGCTAGCATTTCATTTACTTGTTTGTAAAATCCTCTATTAACATCAAATCCTCATATCCTGCTTTAGCTGAACATCCATAATATTTAGTACCCAAAATTCCATCTTCCATGCATATAGTTTATTATCATTCTCCCTTCTTTATGTAATTATTCTCCTCTTGTTGAGTTCACATATATTGTTCTGAACCTTGGATGCTTTTCTGTGAAGAGTAAATTCCAGCATATGTTCTGGAGTGCAAGTTATATTCAGATTGGTATTTCTGATTTCTAAATGAAAGTAGTTTGGGATTATTTTCACCGATGGATTAATAAATGAACAAGTGTAATGTTTTTGAGTCATTGCTTAGTTGGGCTCTCTATCTAATTTTATGGCTTGGGTACAGAATAGATCATATTTTAGTTCAGGGGTCCCCAACTCCAGTTCCGTGGGTTGTGTGGGCCATGGCATGGCAGCAACTGGGTTGCACAAACAAGCAAAGTCCCATCCACACTACTTTGGATCATATCTATGCAGAAAGCTGACTGTGATCTGCAGTTCAGCGGTTCAAATCTCACTGGCTCAAGGTCGACTCAACCTTCCATCCTTCCCTCAGGTGGGTGAAATGAGGACCCGGACTGTGGGGGCAAGTTGCAAGTTGCTGACTCAATTTGCTAAAAAAAATTGTAAACCGCTTAGAGAGGGCTGAAAGCCCTATGAAGCGGAATGTAAGTCTAATAAATAAATAAACAAACAAACAAACAAATAAATAAATAATTGCAAATTCAAAAGAGCTCAGAAAAATTTAAGTACCAAAGTCTGTACCTGTGGGAAGATTTTCAAACCTTGTCTTTGTATACTGAATCATGACATTCTTCACAATATAAAGAAAAAGCAGAAGATTGGAAGAATGAAGTGCATAGTTACCAGTCTCCAGAAATGAAAAAAAAAAAAATTTCATGGTGAACCTCCACTCATACATTTGCAACTGGCTGCTGTTCTCTCTATCCAAGATTTATTACATCTCATTGAGTGCCTCATTCTGTTGAAGGACATTTCTGGCAATAAAGTATTGATGTGTTGCTCCTACCAGGATATGTCAGAGAGCTGTCAGGTTGATAACTTTTTGAACTGTCCTATATATATATATATATATATATATATATATATATATATATATATATATATATATATATATATATATATATATATATATATATATATATATATATATATATATATATATATATATATATATATATATATATATATATATATATATATATATATATATATATATATATATATATATATATATATATATATATATATATATATATATATATATATATATATATATTTAAAAAAAACCTTTTTGACTATTAAAAGCAAAAAAAGATATGTCCAAGGGGGTAGCGGGGGAATCAATCCTTCTAACATGATATTACGGAATCCAGATTTTATAGTGATAGAGAGAGAGGGAGAAAGAGAGAAATTTCAGAAAGGGTGAAATTAGAACACCTAAATAACTGTACTCTTCAGTTTTCAACTTTGGTTATTAAGGTGTATTGCTGCCATTACCATAAGTGCCTTTTATGTTTTCTGTTCTCATAAATTACTGTCAATTAATTAGGAGTGTACAAAAGAAGAAAGAAAAAAAAATATTTCCCAACCATTTGAAAGAACATGAATAGAAAGCTGTGAGTGCACCCTATCAAAACCACCCCCTATTTCCGTGCCGGTGAACCTATGGCACGCGGAGCCCTCTCGGCAGGCACGCCAAGCATTGCCCCAGCCCAGTTTCATCGTGAATGTGTGCGCGCCTCCTGCCAGCCAGCGGGATTTTGGGTCTCTGCTGTGCATGCGTGGGGAGTGGGGCAGATGTGGGGGACGATGCACTCCACACCCCCTTCTAGAGCAGAGAGATTGGAGGTGAAGGGATTATAAGAGAGTAAGCAAGTTGCTGTGTCCGCTTACTTTCTTGTAAACCCCTTCCTCTCCATTGAATGTAAATATAGACATTAATTCCCTTCTTGCTAATTATCCCAGGGTTGTTGTGATCATTCCAGAGGTGGGTTCCTATCAGTTCGCACCTATTCGGTAGAACCGGTTCGTCAAATCTACCGAACCGGTTAGAAGAGGTTCCACCAGTGGACCCGGAAAGCAGGCCACACCTACAGAAGAGGTTCCAAAAATTTTTGAAACCCACCACTGGTCCTTGGATATGATTATTCTACACTATCATGCTCATATTTATAAAACTCAGTGCCTCTGTGAAAGGCAAGGATGACTACTGCGTTTGTGGTGCAATCAGAACATTGTGTGTGTTGAAGTTGTTTTAACGCAAACCAAAGATGCCTTTTAAAAAACAAGTTTACATCATATTCCTATGCATGCCAGTGCTGTGTGCGAGGTCATTTAAGGTGGTTCTGACAAGTGTCGTCGGCATCTTCATATCCGGTCAGATGGGCGGCAAGCCACTCCCATCCGGTCACATGGGTGGCAAGCCACTCCCACAAAGGAGGCCACACCCACAGAGTAGGTTCGAACAATTTTTGAAACCCACCACTGGATCATTCCAAAGGGTGAGGTAGTGGGGGGAAATAAAAACACAGTTGTGGTCATGTGATTTCCCACTTAGTGACTGCACTAAATTGGTGGTGCCAGTTGTGTTCACCAAAGGAAGACTTCTACTCTTTCTCAAGTTCCTTTAATTTCAAGCGATATTCTTTTTTATTTTTGAATCTGGGAATGTATATGCAAGAGGGAGAGAGAGAGGGAGAGAAAGAGAGAGAGAGACAGAGAGAGAAATGGAGAGAGAGAATTTTAATGAAGTAAATGTTTTAGATTTTCAGTAGTGAACAGTATTTGCTGAGTGTGTCTCTTTCCCCATATTATTCACATTGTGATTGCCTGACTTGAAACAGAGATAAGTTTATGTAAAAACAATCTATTTCTACATTTAGTGTTTCTAGTACTTGTCTCAGCATGGTGTGTTATTATTAATGACTGGCGATACAATGAGGCATCCGAAGTGAGCAAGAACAGAGGTTTAAGGAAAAAATGAGCTTGCTTAAAGAGCAGAGCTTCCTGCACAATTGGACAAACAAAATTAAGATGAACGATAGTCTCTCTTGGCCTTAGAAATACTATTTTCAAACACAAATCATATTAGAATTCTTTCCAGTTTCCCAGCACGGTTTTTAAAAACAAACAGTTGCTTTAGAATGTTTCAGTGACAATGCTTAATGGGCTGAACACAAAATATATTAATAGAGTGTACCTTGAAATTGATTTCTTGATTGAGATGTATTCAGCATGCAAAGGCTAGAGAGTATTTATTTAAATGTGTTTTATTTTAGCAAAAGAATCCTGTAACTTGTTCCACATAGGTGCAAATAAGACAAACTTTAGCACAACAGAATATATTTATGTTTATATTTATATTTTGCTGATAGGAGAGCTTTAAACGAGATAATATTTTATTGATTATAATACAGACTGCTAATGTTTCATGGTAGCTGACAATCAAAACATGAACCTAGAATTAATTCTGAAATTTTCAATGTATTGATTGCAAAAGCATTCAGTCAGTAGCCTTTAAAGCTAATTTAGAGAAGCGTAAGGAACTTAATGAAAAATCAGGAGTCAGACAAAAATACATATAGGTGTGCCGAAAGTTATGACCACAGGAAGTTAAAAAAAAAAGTATTCCATCTTCTTCCTCAACACCTTACACAGATTTCTAGTATAGCAGTGCCATCTAGTGGTCTTCCTGGTTAATGAATATTTTACCATATCCGTTGCATATTCTAAAAAAATAAAAATAAACAAACCCCGACTGAACAATTAAAACTATAAACAATATGTAGAAGTGCATATAACTTTTAGATGTTAACGACTTCATGAAATAAAAAAAAAATGGAACCACTATAAAGCACTGTTTCCTGTTCTCAAACTACCAAAAGTTTAAATGGTAGATGATACTAAAAGTTGCTGAAAGATTGAAGAGAACCAACAGAGCAATGCGTGCTGATCCCCAGATGTACTTGATTATTTAGCCAAAAAAGCCCCATAGCTTGTCCCGAAATCAATTTGAAATTACTATTTTTCAGTCTTTCACCATTCAGAGAGCCGAGGTGGCGCAGTGGTTAGGGTGCAGCACTGCAGGCCACTTCAGCTGACTGTTATCTGCAGTTCGGCTGTTCAAATCTCACCGGCTCAGGGTTGACTCAGCCTTCCATCCTTCCGAGGTGGGTGAAATGAGGACCCAGACTGCGGGGGGCGATATGCTGACTCTGTAAACCGCTTAGAGAGGGCTGAAAGCCCTATGAAGCGATATATAAGTCTAACTGCTATTGCTATTGCCATTCAACCCTCAATCCTCTTACCCAATCATGGAAGTTTAGGTACCAGTCATGGAAGTTTAGGAATACTTGACGGCTCCAAAGCAGAGTTTCTCTTAAAGGGCTTCTTTAAAGAATGTACAGGTTGCTCAGTAATGAAAAGACACTGATGTCAGTTGGAAGGCTGATAGTTTGAGTTCTAGACCCAACTGCAGCACAAAGGGTTGAGTTCCCATTACTTGCTCCTACCATTGTACCAGTTCAAAAGCATGCAAATCAGTGGTCAAAAAAATCAAATTTTTTTATTACCAGTTCTGTGGGGCGTGGCTTGGGAGGCGTGGTGTGGTTTGGTCGGCATGGCGGGCGTGGCAGGGGAAGGATACTGTAAAGTCTCCATTCCCTCCCCACTCCAGGGGAAGGTTACTGCAAAAATCCCCATTTCCTCCTGATCAGCTGGGACTCGGGAGGAAGAGAATAGATGGGGGCGGGGTCTGTCAGAGGTAGTATTTACTGGTTCTCTGAACTACTCAAAATTTCTGCTACCGGCTCTCCAGAACTGGTCAGAACCTGCTGAATACCACCTGTCAGCCTCTGTTTTGCTGCTTGCTTGTCGGCTGCCATTGAAACGGGGAGGGAGGGCATGGTAATTGGGTGGGGGAAATAATCTGTACAGGAGGACTGTTATTTGGGAGTTGTTCTCACCATTCCTTTGCGCATGTGAAAGGAGGGGAGTTTCCCGCCAAGGCCAATTGTCCGGCATTCCAACCTGATGATGATTTTTGAAGATGTCTCCAACCTGACAGCTGGGGTGATATATGATTGGACTATGGACTGGGGTACCAAGGGGAGGGGAATGAATCATGCATTGATATCTAATGCTTTCACGCTCTTTTGCTCAGATCCAGCTTTGCTTAGCTTCTCATCGCTTATAATCAGTAAAAGTACACTTAATTCTGAAAACTGGAGTCGCGTGGTTTCTTTCTTGATTATTAAGCGAAGGAGCCGTGACACCACCTCTGATGCAAATGTGAGTAGATAAATAGGTACCCCGTGTGGTAATAGCGTTCCTCAACATACAATCAAGCTGGCCACATGATCATTTGAAATGTCTTTGAGCAACACTGGCTCCCTTGCTAAGAACTGGATATGAACACTACCCCTAAAGTCAGAGTTAGTTTACTTTTAAAAAAAGACTATATCCTTCTCAACCTTATAGAATCCTGGTATCCAATGTCGGACCTAATTAATATTTGGCTAGATTGCCATTCTAGTGAACAGGACTGGGAAATAATTATTTTTAAAAGCAATGGTAACTTCTATATTATTGTGACTTCCGGTGAGGACTCGGAGAGCTGAATTTCTGCAGTGGGGCAAAAATTGGTGACCAGAATCAAAATTTTGGCCACATTCAATCTTTCCAAATAAAAAGAAAGATTGTGAAATTTTGCTCACACAGTCCAGACAATTGCTCTGTGCAAGTACACTGAAGTCTTTCGTGTTGGCTCGTGACGGGAATAACTGGGAGTCAAGGGAGAACGACCAAGTTCACATCAACGTAGCTTATATGGCTGAGCCTCATTTCTTAATCACTTTTGGAATTGCTTTTTCATTACTTTTTAACTATTAAAAACCTTCGGATAAAATGGGATTTTGAAGGTTGGATGGATACTAGAGGGGACCAGAATAAACTAAATTATAATTAAAGGAGAAGGACACTTAAATTCAATTACAAACATAGGATGGAGCAAAATATTTTAACATAGGATTAATTCAAGGACATTTGGAGACTATGGGCTAAGAGGTTAATTTTAAGATTATCTGCTATCATAGATAAATTGGATTTAAAAGAGGTTTATAGACGTTTTACTGGATAAGATTGAGACTGAAGCTGACTTGAATGTGGATTTTAAAATGACAAGTGATAAGACTGATATGGAAAAAGATGTTACATTAAATATACGAATGAAACCTCCTGTTTTAATAATTAAAAGGGGTATGCAAATAACAAACCAGAAGAATGTCTTGGGTATTTTTCTTACTTTGGATTTGTAAAAGAGACTTGCAAAATTTTGAGGGATTTTCTGAGAAGTGATGAAGAGAAAATGGAAAGAAATGCTGGGCCATTATTTAAAGTGTTTAAAGATCCAGATTGTTAAATCAAAGGAAAGGAATGTAAAGTTGGTTTATTTGGCTGAGGTTAAAATATATATTTTGTGGGGTCATTTATATTTCTTCCGATGTCTAGGCATTCAGTGACTCATTTGGCTTTGGGTCGCTGAATTCCCAGTCATAAGAAGACATATAAATGATCCCACACAAAAAAATGCCAAGCTTTGAATGACCACATCAGCAATGGGCAATCCTGAATAGGATTCGCACCTCACATGGTGTCTGCCGAGACTCTCTGTATAAATATGCCATAGTATTCTTCCTTCGATGTGATTGTGGGTGTCACGTCAAATTGTAGATCACATTGTGACAGGCTGTAAGCTGAGGGTATATACTAGTCCAGTATCTGTTATTTTGATGCTGTTCTTCAATGGTTAGATGGCTTAGACATCAGGGATGGGATTCAGCCGGTTCGGGTGAACTGGATGCTAATTTTACATCTGGTTCACTGAACCGGAAGTTACAAGGACTGGCTGCCCCCTCCCACCCTGCCCCCCTCCCAGGGGTCAGAAAACAAAATATTTTAACACTTATATTTTATTGGGTTCTACAAATCTAGATGAGACATTATTTTTTTTAATTTTTAGTCCATGATATGCCACACACTAAATAAATAAAATAAGTACATTTTGTTTTCTGATAATTTTTACTGGACTTTTGCTAATAACTAGGACTGAATGACAAGAATTTAAGAATTTCTTTACAGATAAGAGATATGAAGAGATCTATTTTGCTGTATTCTTGGTGAAGGTAGTAAGTTATTGAAGTTGTTTGTACTTGTGGTGAACGAGAAATTCATTTCTTTATATATTTGATTTCTTTCTCTATAATATATTCTTATTTCTTCTTTTCTATTTTTCTTTATATTTTCTTTTCTGTACTTTCTATCCCTTTGTGTGTATATATATTTCTTTCTTTCTATCTATCTATCTATCTATCTATCTATCTATCTATCTATCTATCTATCTATCTATCTTATCTATCTCTTATCTATCTATCTTATCTATCTATCTTATCTATCTATCTATCTATCTATCTATCTATCTATCTATCTATCTATCTATCTATCTATCTATCTATCTATCTAGTATTCTTTTATTCTAGCAGCCTTAATCTATCTTTGTAACTGCAAACAATATTTGTTTCCTAAAGAACCTTGTATTATTTTGAATATAACAATGGTTGTTAAGTTCAACGTGAGCCAATTTTACCTTTAAGGCATTTTTAATATCCTCCTCGTTACAATAGAAAAGCAAAGCTGTAAAGGGGTCAAGTGAACACAATCAAATAGCATGTACACATCTTTTCAGTATTAGAAATTGAAAACGTTTCTCCCCAACATATTTTATTTTGTGTGAGCGCTGTAATTTAGTCTGCAAAAGGTAGAACTTCTGCAAAGCAAACTGGAAAAACCAACAATTATCCCAGAATCGTTCAGAACTGTAGCTGGGGTTGGAAGATGATTCCTTGTCCAATAAGTCTTAACTGAGTTCATAAAAATATCCAGAGCTTTATGGCTTTTAAAAAAATGTGCAAAATATTAAACCTTGTGTTTTCTGCACCTGAGGCATATTTATACTCCCCTTGACCTGTATTTTATGAACCACAGGCTGTACTGTTTCTAGGAGGAGAATTTTCAAAGACAATTTTAAAACACGAAAGTTCTGTTGGTAGCTATGGCGAGTATTTCAGATTCTCTAGACTGGTTTCCTTTATTAAAACAGTTTAAAACTTCTTTTCATCCTGATGGCTTCGCTAACAATACATAGGTAATATAGGAATGTCCGAGATAGGAAAAAAATATTACGTTATCATGAAAACAGAGAGGAAAGGAATGCAGTAGATGAAGCAAAAGAAAGTTATAATAGCTGGATATATTTTTTTTTAAGTTGACCCTGAACAATACTTTTATGTAGAAAGTACAAATAATGTTCCTTGAGTTGCTTTAAGAAAGTAACAGAAGGAATGGAAACTGGAGATTGTTGGGAGATAACTAGGTCACAGTTCTAGTTTCAAAATACAAGGGTGCCACCACCATAGTGGGATTCAAAATTTTTTTACTACCAGTTCTGTGGGTGTGGCTTGGTGGGCATGACTTGGTGGGCGCGGTAGGGGAAAGATACTGTAAAATCTCCATTCCCTTCCCACTTCAGGGAAATGCCTATTCCCTCCCGATCAGCTGGGACTCGGGTGGCAGAGAATAGATGGGGAGGGGCCAGTCAGAAGTAGTATTTACCGGTTCTCCGAACTACTCAAAATTTCTGCTACCGGTTCTCCAGAACTGGTCAGAACCTGCTGAATACCACCTCTGCACCACCACCATCAATTTAGGGGTAGTACCAAATCTTGACATTAAGTGGTGGACAATTTGGTCCAAGGAGCTTTGATGACAAATAATGTACTGATGTACTTAGAAAACAGCCATTTAAAAAATAAAATGTCCCAGGCAAATTTCTGTAGGGAGAAATGTTCCTGTAATGTTTCAGACCTCAAAGTTAAGTATTGGAATCTTGAACTGGCTTTTGAAATGAATAAGCAGCTTCTTTAGTCTTGGTAAAGTGATTGTGGTCGAATATACTGGTTACTTTTTTAGCCATTGTATAGGTAGTCCTTAACTTACAACCATTCATTTATATGAAGAACGGTTGCACAACTGAGTATGTCTATTTTAATGAAAAGAAGGGCTAGGGAGACATGATAGCAGTGTTCCAATTTCTCAGGGGTTGCCACAAAGAAGAGGGAGTCAAGCTATTTTCCAAGGCACCTGAGAGTAGAACAAGAAGCAATGGGTGGAAATTAATCAAGGAGAGAAGCAACTTAGAAATAAGGAGAAATTTCCTGACAGAACAATTAATCAATGGAACAACTTGCCTTCAGAAGTTGTGGGTGCTCCCTCATTGGAGGCTTTTAAGAAGAGACTGGACAGCCACTTGTCTGGAATGGCATAGAGAGGGTCTCCAGCTTGAGCAAACTAGAAGACCTCCAAGGTCCCTTTCCAAGTCTTTGATTCTGTTATTCTATTAAATGTTTCTAATATTATATTTGTACACCTCACAGAGTCCCTCTACACATAAGGCTGTGAGTTTTAAAAACGCCTGAGTGAATTCAGGAAGAGGGAAGAGGCAGAGGGGCTGGAAGTGTGTGTGCTGTGCACAGGCTATGGGTTTTAAAAATGTCTTGTGTGTGCATAGGCTGTGAGTTTTAAAAATGTCTGAGTGAATCCAGGAAGAGGGAAGAGGTAGAGGGGCTGGGAATGTGTGTGCTGTGCACAGGCTGTGAGTTTTAAAAATGTCTGAGTGAATCCAGGAAGAGGGAAGAGGCAGAGGGGCTGGAAGTGTGTGTGCTGTGCACAGGCTATGGGTTTTAAAAATGTCTTGTGTGTGCATAGGCTGTGAGTTTTAAAAATGTCTGAGTGAATCCGAGAAGAGGGAAGAGGTAGAGGGGCTGGGAATGTGTGTGCTGTGCGCAAGCTGTGAGTTTTAAAAATGTCTGAGTGAATCCAGGAAGAGGGAAGAGGCAGAGGGGTTGGAAGTGTGTGTGTAAGGTGGTCAGTAATGTTGAAATCTGGCAAGGACAGCCATATTTCCTCTGTAAGTAGCTGTTTTATTGTTTTGTGTACTTATTTTATTGTTATTTAAGTAGTAAGTGCACAAAATAATAAATTTCCTTTTTTATATCTTCTTTTTGTAGGTCATTCTTTGGGGCAAAGAATTCAGTAATATCGACTTGGTCACTCCCACTCAGTCACCTGACTGCCAAACTACTCCCACCTGATCACATGATCACCAAGCCACTCCCACCTGTCACATGATCACCAAGCCACTCACAAACCTACAGAATAGGTTCTAAAAATTTTTGAAACCCACCACTGGCTAGCATGTATTTATGACAGATGCAGTGTTTCAGGGTCATGTGATCACCTTTTGGGACCTTCAGACAAGCAAAGTCCATGGGGAAGCCAGATTCACTTAACAACCATGTTACTAGAGCCGAGGTGGCGCAGTGGTTAGAGTGCAGTACTGCAGCCACTTCAGCTGACTGTTAGCTGCAGTTCGGTGGTTCAAATCTCACCGGCTCAGGGTTGACTCAGCCTTCCATCCTTCCGAGGTGGGTAAAATGGGGACCCAGACTGTGGGGGCGATATGCTAACTCTGTAAACCGCTTAGAGAGGGCTGAAAGCCCTATGAAGCGGTATATAAGTCTAACTGCTATTGCTATTGCTATTACTATTACTAACTGAACAACTGCAATGATTTACTCAATAGCTGTGGCAAGAAAGTTTGTAAAATGGGGCAAAGCTCACTTAACAACTGCCTTGTTTAGCAATGGAAATTTTGTGGCCCTAAGTTGCTGACTATCTATATTTAGCATCTGCTGAAACATCTGCATCACATCACCCAGTGATAGGCAACTTCCTTGTCCTGAAGCTCCATGGAATGCTGGTTATTGTGTTGGGATCACCACCTGTGTAGTGATATATATATCACATATATCTGGATTTATGCTTACAAAGCCTCTTTCCCCCAGGAATTTTGAGCTGCATTTAGATTGCTGCAGAATATCTCTTCCTAACAAATTCAGTATAGCTCAGATTGCTGGGAAGGGTATATTAAAGTCATCTTTGGTGCCCTTTCTCCCAGAATAATGTTTCCATTTGCCAATTCCTTTTGATTTAACGCTGCTGAAGCCATCGGCACCCCCACTGTCATTTTCTAAAAGACTGACCTGTTTCTGCTTTGAAGGTTTTTTTTTGCAGTCTTGGAAATTGGTAACATTAATGACTTTAAAAGCATTTTAGTCAGAAAGAAACGTAATGCTGTCTCCCATGGAAATCAGAAATCAGATAATAGTAATCGGACTAACCCAGGTAAAAAGTGTAATTATGGATAAACTATCCCTCCCAAAAAATCCTAATTATCAAAGGTAGTTGGGGTTCATTCTAATGTTGGATCAAGATATACTTGCAAAACCCCTTATCTGTTCTTTCAGGTGCAATTCCATACAAATCAGTATATACTTGAATTAGCCACAGGAATTTGTTTTGTTGGGATTCATCTTCAGTTATCGGCCCTCATTTTAAGTCGAAACAGCATCAAATAGCTGTAGACAGTTTGACACGATCATACTCTGTAAAAGACAATTGGACTAGAATCATTTTGTTCCATTTCAATTCATTAATTGCATTCCTTTTCATCTTGTTTGTGCTCTGAATAATTTTTAAGTTGAAGAGTCATAAAAAATGAAATATCCTATACACTCTTCATCAGTACTCAAATTGCTTGTGTTATAATTAGCAAATTTATCCAGATGTCCCCATTAAAATGGAAAATGTGTTTACTTGCAGAGAAGTTAATGCATAAATCCCATGTCACAGCTTCCTCCCCCCCCCCCTCTTTCATTTGTTAAAGGCATGGCTGAGTTTGATGTTAAGAATTGATTTAATTTCACATATAATTTTATTCCACTATGCTTTGCGTTATGGAAAGTGGTTTGCGGAGTATTTGTGTGGGTTTCAGAATGTAGGATTTCTAATGTATCAAATTAGTTCAGTTTCTTTTCCTGAATTCTGTAAACATGACCTTCATAGAAATTTGAAAGAATAAAGATTTTCTTGAGTCAAGTTCAACACTGACAAAATAGTTTGCCATAGCCTTGTTCTGGATTTTTTTTAGATGTCCTATGGTTTTTTTTAAGTGTTTTTTTTTTCAGATTTTCAAAAAAAAAAAATATTTCCAAACGTGCCTATTAAAGGAGGAGCAAAATAGGAAAATACATAGCATACACATTGAGAACTTCACTCTGTTGTTGTTTTTTTAAATAGGACACAGATGAATCTGTTTCCTTATTATAAAGTAAGCCTAATGAAGGAAGTCCCTTTGACCTCCTTTAATCTCCTTCAGAATAGCAAAGTACGTAGTATACACATTGAAAGCATTGCCTAAGTTGTAAAATATAAAAGTCCTTTTATGTTGTGATGTAGCAGCAAAATTAATATCTGCCCTTTACTTACGTCAAAATAGGAGCCAACACCACGAGTTTCCAAGAGAAGACAGGTTTTATTTGAACACATTCAAGAGCCCAGTCTGATTGGCATCAGACTGAACTGTCTTAGGTGTCCCTTGGCAGAGATTTTATACTTTTCTAATTGATCATTAGAAATCAGACAGATGTCACACAAGGCGTATACATTTTTAAGGTCATAAACTTCTTACTTAGGTCAGTAAAGGACATTTCGGGAAAGTTACAAATATTCTGGGAAAGTTACAAATACATGATTCTCATAAGATCCCCAAAACATAATAGGGAAGTGAATCTTGGTTACTCATGAAGCTGATGGGAAGATTGCTAAAGTATTGCTAGCATATTGGGTCACTATTGCTAAAATATCGCTGATTACAAGTTAAAATCCTACTGAGTCCTAAGTTGACATTTAGACTGTCATGAGGTCGCATGCGTCTATGATTAACATTTGTGGTTTACTGCCCACCCAGGTTTCCTGTTTGCCAGAAGCGTACATTCTAAGTTCCCCTATTTTGGAGAGCAAGGAGAAAATAAGGAACTGTCTTTTGTAAGGCAAAGGGTACTGTAATTTCTTTCTGACATTAAGCATTTTAGAATTAGAATATTTAGCCTGTTAGAAATACCTAACCTGATTAGGTATTGGGGGGGTTCACGTGTGTACCCCGTGCTGCATCAGTGAGCCAAGGTGGCACAATGATTAGAGGGCAGTACTGTAGGCTACTTCTGCTGCCTGCAATTTGGCAGCTCAAATCTCACCAGGCTCAAGGTTGACTCAGCCTTCCATCATCCCAAGTTCGGTAACATGAGGACCCAGATTGTTGGGGGGCAATATGCCTGTCAGAGTTTGTTGTAGAAATCAAATCCAGAAAGTACACACAGATAACTGATTCAGTAGGATTCATTAACTTCTTTATATACCGTATATTCTGCCGTATAAGGCGACTGGGTGTATAAGATGACCCCCCTACTTTTAGGTGCCCGCGAACTGGTTGAAGGTCTCTGCGCTGCCGGGCTTTCGTAGTTTGAGCTCAGTGCCTTCCTCCTCCAGACCTCCAGCCAGACCTTACTAAGCCATCCCAGTGCTCATCCATCCACGTACCCAGGTGAGGAGCGCCGAAATTATTGATTGAAAGGCCGGCATCTGTGCTGGTGGTATACCCGGCATATAAAATGACCCCTGATGGAAAATACAGTACATAATAACACATGACTAAGTGTACAATACCAATAGTGGATTCTCCAACATAGTAGTAGTTACGGGCGAAACACAGGCAGAGGAGAGATTGGTTTCAGTTCAGAGTTCAGGGCTTCATACAGACAAGACCAGACTAGTTTTGTTTTAGAGCTGAACACAGAACTAAGCCATATCCAGATTCCTTGCTTAAGTTTCTGTTTCCAAACGGCTCTCATTGGCTGACTTAGTTGCTATGCCTATTCATTGGCTGACCTTGTTACCATGTCACTGCCAGTTCATGAATATTCAGACAACGCTGATGTGGGAAGTTATCATCCAGCCCTCTCCCAGAAAAATGAAATATCCTAGGAAATATTGAAAAGGCAGAATGTTTCTCTGGATGTGAAAAGAAAGAAACATGTTTCAAAAGACAGAATAGTTGCCTGTAGCTTTCTGCCCATCCCCAGCTAATGGGCCATTAAGATGGCCAGGCTAGCCCACTTTACATAATAAAGACTTCTCCTCACTGCAGCTGTAGGGGGAAGGGATATTACTCAACTGACCACAAGGCAGTTGAGCAGACTGGATTATTGTAACACGCTCTACATGGGGCTGCCCTTGAAGAGTGTTCAAAGACTTCAGTTAGTCCAGAATGCAGCCGCGCGAGCGATTGTGGGTGCACCTAGGTACACCCACGTCACACCTATCCTCCATGAGCTGCACTGGCTACCCATTAGTCTCCGAATCCGCTTCAAGGTGCTGGTTGCTACCTATAAAGCCCTACATGGCATCGGACCTGGGTACCTGAGAGACCGCCTCCTGCCGATTACCTCCCTCAGACCGATAAGATCTCACAGGTTAGGTCTCCTCCAGATTCCATCTGCCAGCCAATGTCGGCTGGCGACCCCCCGGGGGAGAGCCTTCTCTGTTGCAGCTCCGGCCCTCTGGAATGACCTCCCCGTGGAGATCCGGACCCTTACTACCCTCCTGGCCTTCCGCAAAGCCACCAAGTCCTGGCTGCTCCAGCAGGCCGGGGGGCTTGTGAAACACCCAGCCCCATGGAAATTGTGAATGTTGCGCCTTTTTTTAAAGTGTTGTCTTGTCTATTTATCCCCTTTCCCTTGTCTGTTGTGAGCCGCCCGGAGTCCTCCGGGAGTGGGCGGTATACAAGACAAATAAAATGAAAATGAAATAAATGAAATGAAGGCAACTGAGAACTCATCACAGCCTAGAGAGTAGCCCCCTGCATGGCACCATGGGAGTCTGACAACCAGTCAGAATACATTTCTTACACAGGAACAGGAAACAGAGAGGTGGGACTGAACAGGGTATAAAAGCCTAGCAAGCCCCTTCCTCAGCCCTTCTCTCTTCTTCTTCACCAACATTGAACCATGTGACCACCTTTTCTGTACAGGGCTCAAGCCATGTGGCCCTGTCCAACAATAAACCATCTTTCCAAGCAGCCTCCATGTCTCCAGTGTCTTCTTCCCCACTTGGAGCTGAACCCAGAAGGACATTTCTTTCAACACTGACTCTGTAAGCCACTTAGAGAGGGCTGTAAAGCACTGTGAAGCGGTATACAAGTCTAAGGGCTACTGCTATTTTGCACGTGATTCTTCTTTCTCTGTATCTGCTTTCGGTTGGGGTTATCAGAAAGGACAGGCTCTCGCCCTCCCCGTGTTCTTGCCTGAAAGTATTCAATGACAATATTGCCTGATGTAATTATCAAATATTGATACTCAACTTTAGCAGACTCCACAGATTTATTTCTAGCCTCCGTACCTTTTAAATCCTGAGATGTATAGCCTTTAGAATATCATTTGGATGATACATATTGAACTTTGCCAGGTTTGTACTGATTAATCTATCAAGTTTAGTCAGACCGTTTAATTAAATCCATAAATTAAGCTAGCGGCAAGTCTACTCGGGTAAAAATGCATTTATGCTTGGCTCTAAAGGTAGCTTTCACAATTTTTAAGGAGTCTGTATAAGGAGTGGCATTAGTAGACAATATTTAACTCAATATTGATTAGTAGATTTATAGATAATGTATTCATGTCTAGTTATGTAAGATCTTGCTGATTTTTTTTGAAAGGGGGAAGAAAGAAAATAATACCATGAGTCCATCCTTAGCTACAGTTGGACCATGAATATGATTCTACTTGTTTTGTTTGTCCCTTTAATAATCATCTTTCTTATTGAATAGCAATAGCAATAGCAGTTAGACTTATATACCGCTTCATAGGGCTTTCAGCCCTCTCTAAGCAGTTTACGGAGTCAGCATATTGCCCCCAACAACAATCTGGGTCCTCATTTTACCCACCTCGGAAGATGAGTCAACCCTGAGCCGGTGAGATTTGAACAGCCGAACTGCAGAACTGCAGTCCGGCTGAAGTAGCCTGCAGTGCTGCATTTAACCACTGCGCCACCTTGGCTCCTAATAAATCTGAGTGCTCAGCCTAGATTAGGCAAGAAAAAAAACAAATCCACAGGGATAGAATAGGTGGTAACTTCAAGAGGGATCTTGGAATCCTATTGGACAAGCACTTAAATATGACTCACTGCCAAAAAGGCAACATAGTCCTGAGCTGCATTAACAGAGGGATAGAAACAAGATCACATGAAGTGTGAATAACCACTTTATAATGCCTTGGTAATACTGCATCCGATTTTGCTCACTATAATATAAAAAAAGATGTTGAGACTCTAGAAAGTCTGTAGACAAGAACAACAAGGATTATTAGGGGACTGGAAGCTAAAACACACGAAGAACGCTTGCAGGAATTACGTATGCCTAGTTTAATGAAAAGATATTTAGGGCTGACATGATAGCAGTGTTCCAATATCTAAGGCAGGAGTATCAAACTTGCGGCCCATGGGCCAGATGCATCGTGCTCTGGCCACACCAACCCCTGGTTTAACGAAGGTGAAAAAAGTTGTGATACATCATGTGACAATAACGTGTCATCCCAGGTTTGACACCCCTGATCTAAGGGGCTGCCACAAAGAAGAGGAGGATGGACTTATTCTTCAAAGCACCAGAAGGCAGCAAGAAGAAGCAATGGAAGGAACTAATCAAGGAGGAAACCAGGATAAATTTCCTGACAGTTAGAACAATTAATCAATGGAACAGCTGGCCTTGGAGCACCCAAGTTGTGGGTGCTCCAACAAGAGGGTTTTAAGAAGAGATTGGACAACCATTTCCTGCTTGAGCAGGGGGTTGGACTAGAAGACCTCCAAGGTCCTTTCCAACTTTGTTATTCTGATTTATTGACTGTCCTATAAACTGGTATTACACCACATTGGACGCTCTATTCTAGTCAGTATCATATGCGGTTAAAGTTTTCTGATAGGTTTGACTACATATCAGTATTTACGGTATATTCAGATTGTATGTTTTTATATTGATTTAAGATATAATTTATTACGATATATAATTTATTACAATGAATTACAATTTATTACTATATTAGCAAGGAAAACAGAAATCACAAAGGCTTTTGTAGTTATCAATTTATACAATTCGAGCCGGGGTGGCGCAGTGGTTAGGGTACAGTACTGCAGGCCACTTCAGCTGACTGTTATTTGCAGTTCAGCAGTTCTAATCTCACCGGCTCAAGGTTGACTCAGCCTTCCATCCTTCCGAGGTGGGTGAAATGAGGACCCAGACTGTGGGGGCGATATGCTGACTCTGTAAACCGCTTAGAGAGGGCTGAAAGCCCTATGAAGCGGTATACAAGTCTAACTGCTACTGCTATTGCTAATTAAGAGATTCTTAAACAAATTCCACAATATCTCTTTTAAATTGAGGTTTTCAATAATTAATACCTTCTGTTTGCAAGTTTTTTTTTGCTCCAACAATGCTCTTGTTCCTCAGTGATTCCACAGATGAAGCCTTCCAACTCTAAAAGTAGATTGGATACCCAGATTGCTCTGAAACACAAAAGGAAAGAAAAAGAAAAGAAAATCCTGGGTGTTTTTTTCTTTTTGAGTGAGAAACATGATCTTATTTGGTATTACTTGGCATAGATTTTCAGCAATTAAGCACTTGGAACAGGATTAATTGGAACTGACCGAGGGACACAAGAAAGCATTGATTAGAGGTCACAAACTGTTTACTTTAAATATCTTACAAATAGGAGACAAGCAAAAAATATTTGTTTACAGAATACGAGAGTATCAGAACTGTCACAACTCTAGGTTGCTAACCCCTCTCTCCGCTTCCCACCTCTTTAAAATGTGAAAGTGGGAAAGGTTTGTGAACCTAATAATTTCCTGGAAGATTATTATTATCTCCTTAACCAAGGTTAGGAGCTTGCTTGCTAGGTTGAATAATATTTGATACATAAGGCTTTTGATTATTTCATTTATCTGGAATTATCCTAAACAAGAAAATAGGATTTGCTTGAGAAACTCTTTAGGGCAGGTTGAGATTTTTGAGTCAGTTAGTATTGCTTCCTCATTTACTGAAAATTTACATTAATCAGAATTGTTCCTTTTTTGGTTTAAGGGGGCAAGTATTATTTGTTAGTAATAATATTAGTATTCGTTGCAATTACAGACCTGCCTCTTTGTTAAATATATCTATCCATATCTATATCTGTCTGTCTATATCTGTCTTTCTATCTATAAATTGTTCTGTCCTAGGCTTCCCAAGATCATGAAGCAGACTCCTTGTCCCAATAAAACCTCTTTTATTTAGGTTAAAGGGAATGCCTCTCCAGCAAAGTCCCAGCAAAGAGTCTTTCAAGAGATTTCACAACTACAGACCTTTATCAGGCTTGGAAAGCTGCCAGGCCGATATCTTCCAAATGCCACGCTGTAGCAGACAATACTTGGCAAGAAGTCACTCTAATGAATTGAACTAATTGTCTCCTGCAAACTCCACTCCCCTTTCGCTCCTCTTTATTTCCTATGGGCGTTCCCTATGGGGATTACCTATTCACCATCCACCTGTACCTTTACTCCCGAGTCGAGCCTTCTTCCTTAGCTGTTCCCTTCTCCTGGCAGCTTTGAATTGAATTGAATTGAATTTTATTATTTGTATGCCGCCCTTCTCCGGGAGGGGAATATTGAAAAGGGGAAAAGGGGAACATAGAACAGAATACAAGTAATTAAAATAACCAAGAATCACACAACCATACAAGTTGAGAAGGGAGGGGAACTCATCAACCCCAGGCCTGTCGGCAAAGCCAGGTTTTGACGGCTTTCCGGAAGGCCTGGAGAGAGGTGAGGGTCCGAATCTCCGCGGGGAGTTCATTCCAAAGGGCCGGAGCTGCTACAGAGAAGGCCCTCCCCCGGGTAGTAGCCAGGTGGCATTGGCTGGTAGACGGAACCCGGAGGAGGCCAACCCTGTGTGATCTAACAGGTCTATGGGAGGTAATTGGCAGCAGGCGGTCTCTCAAGTACCCAGATCCAATACCATGAAGGGCTTTATAAGTTACGACTAGCACTTTGAAGCGTATCCGGAGACTAATCGGTAACCTGTGCAGCTCGCGGAGGATAGCACATGCACCCACCAGGAACAGGCTCCAGCTGTTCTTCTGCCCCACTGATATCTGATTCCAAAGGCAGCTGGTAACTGTCAGATGACCCTGGCCCCATCCCTGTCTCCGATGCAGAGTTCTCATCAGAGCCTTTCCCAGCCTCCAGGTCTGGCCCCTGTTTCTCCCCAACGTCCTCACTGTCTGAGTCTGTCCCCATCTCTGATGGCTGCTGGCAGGCCACAACATAAATGTGGACATCTACCTTGGCTTGTCTGTACTTCCAACTATATTTGTACTGTATCAAGCGTTGGATAATACTACATGTTGAACTGAGGCAATGGCGTTAGCTCGAAACAAACAGAATCCAGCTACTTTTATTGTCAGTGGTCATTATCTGGTAAAAGTTGGGTCATGATACATCCGAAAGACAATCTCTTTCTCCTTTTATTTTTATTTTGACTTTAAAACATCTTGCTGTACTGTTAATCATTCTGAAAACATTAGACAGGATCTACTACGGGAGGCAGACTGTAAATTCTGCTATGTTTTATAGTTATGTCAGAGACTTCCACTCCAGCATCATTTTAATACATGAATTAGTACCTTGCCTCAATTTTTTTTTATATAAAGAGGGAAAATAGGAGTACATGCCATTGGACTTCATAGTAATTTTTACATATAGAGATTGATGTTTTTGGTTGTGTCCAGACTCCTATTAAAACTCTTATTATTAGGTTTCCTAAGACATTTTCTCAATTGGAAAATATGATTCCACCTCCCCCAACACCCAGTTTTGACACGGGTAAAATATATAGATGGAAGAGGAAACATTCATTTGGGTATTTTGGATAAAACTAAATGTGATGGAGCTGAATTTATTTGGAGTTTATTTTAAGTGATGTTCTTGCTTCTGTTCTACCTTAATGTATTAAGCAAATTATATTCCATATTTTCAATTTTATGTTTCAATTGAAGTTATTGATTGGTATAAGAAAACTTAAGAACTCTTTGAGCTCGGTTTGAAAGTTATTGTATGATCCCAGTAAAGCTTGGTATTTGGTTCCTTATTTGTTTGGATCAGCTTCAGTTCTGTCCTTCTTCCTTCCTTCCTTCCTTTTCTCCATCCCCTCTGTATAAATATACATACTTCATACATAGATGGCTGAACGCACAGTTGACCCTTTTATCATGAAAAACTTACTTTATGGATATAGGTAGTCCTTGACTTACAACTGCCGATTACCTCCCACAGACCCATTCGATCCCACAGATTAGGCCTCCTCCATATTCCATCTGCCGGCCAATGTCGGTTGGCGACTACTCGGAGGAGGGCCTTCTCTGTGGCTGCTCTGGCCCTTTGGAACGAGCTCTCCATGGAGATTCTGACCCTCTCCACCTTTCAGGCCTTCCGGATGGCCGTGAAGACCTGGCTGTCCCAGCAAGCCTGGGGTTGAGTCCCCCCCCCCTACTCAAATTTGCTGTGTCTGTTGTGCTTTTAAATTGTTCGTATTGTCTGATTGTTTTTGTCTTACTTTTGTAATTTCCCCTCCCTTGGCTTTTGTTCATCCGCCCTGAGTCCCTTTGGGGAATAGGGCGGCCTACAAATTGAATAAACTCCAAACTCCAACTCCAAACAACCATTCATTTCGTAATCATTCAAAGTTACAAGAGCTACTGAAGAAAATTGACATGACCAGTTTTCACCCCTGTGACTGTTGCAGCATCCTCACATCCTTGTGATCAAAATTCTGGCACTTGGCAACTGGCGTTTTTTTTATTCTGGGGTCATGTGATCACCATTTGTGACTTTCCCAGCCAGCTTCTGACAAGCAAAGTGAAGGGAGATTGACTTCAAAGCAGATTTGCTTTAATTTGACCATTTGGTTTTTGGGTTGTTTGGTACTGATTCCATTGTTGCCCCGATTTGAATTCTATTGAGATTCCTCTGGCGACTTCAGAGAAATGAAATAAGCTTCAAAGTCAGTTATTTATGTTTATAAGAAACTAGCTGTTAACCCGGTATTTGTTTATCCCAATCCTGTATTAGACATTCACAAATGTCCGGACCAAATGTAATTTCTAATGTTGGATATTCCCCCTTACCAGAGGGAGCTCCCTTGTGGAGTTACTGTGAAGCCGTTACCATGGCAACTCCAATGTGCTGTACAGGAGAAGCCATTTTAAGGCAGTACAGCAGAAGCCATTTTAAGGTACAACAGACTGTATCTTAACAGAACAGATACCCCAAGTGGTGTTAAGGGTATCTTACGCCCATATTATTTATTTCTAAGTCATCTGTGTACCAAGTTTGGTTGAAATTGTGTGAGGTGTTCCAGAGTTATGCTGGCACACAGACAGACAGACAGACAGACAGACATATATATTGATACAAAGGTACGTAATTAACTATTAGAGTTCCCTTCCCCTCTCGAATTGTGTGGCTGTTGGTTGTTTTAAATTCCTTGTACTTTTTGTTGTAGTTCTTGTGTTTCCCTTCCCCTCCTTTGGGTTTGTGCGCTGCCCTGAGTCCCACCGGGAATAGGGCGGCATATAAATAAAATGAACCTTGAACCTTCAATAATTAATGGAAGTTTGCTATCAAGCCCTTAGCAGGCACTTACAACCCAAAAGCAAGATTCTCAAGTGGAGAAGACGAGAGAAGAAAGATTGGCATATCACAAGAGTGCTAATTGTGTCAATCTCAATTTTGATCTCGATGTAGGCCTTGGCTTACAATCACACTTGAGAACAGAATTTCCATTGCAAAATGATGCGATCATAAAGTGCTTTTCTTAGTGGTGACAACTAAGGCACTCCAAGTTGCCGTCATTAAGTGAAAGTCTCAAGCATCAGGCTGGCTTCCTACATCAAGTGCTACTGAACAGAGGTGGTATTCAGCCGGTTCAGACCTGTTCACTCAAACCAGTAATAGAAATCACGGATGGGCCCCGCCCTGGCTTTATGCCATTCTAGTTAGGCACATTTTCAAGCCAAAGCACATGCACCAAAGGCCAAGCTCATGCATGCACATGGCATGTGCAAGCGAAGCAAGCGCTCATATTTGCGAAATGGTAGAGAAAGTAAGTGAATACCACCCCTGCTACTGAGTGAAGAAAGGCCACGAGGAAGACAGTGAGAGGGAGGGTGCTCGAGGACAAATTTCTCCATTCCGGGATTAAAAATCCTCTGTGGCTGAAAATCCATCTTGGATTTTGGCCCAGACCTTTTTCATCTAGGTCCCTGAGACAAAAGGCTGTCCACTCAGCAAGGGTTGCAAGTTGCAACTTTCCCTGCCAGCTTTCCCACTGACCTTTTAGTGAAGCCGGCATGAAAGCTCGCAAATGGTGATCACATGGCACTTTACAACCAGTCATAAGCGCGGTTCACCGACAAAACCGCGAATCCCTTATCCGTGCTGACATAAGTAATAGCAATAGCAATAGCAGTTAGACTTATATACCGCTTCATAGGGCTTTCAGCCCTCTCTAAGTGGTTTACAGAATCAGCATATTGCCCCCAACAACAATCCGGGTCCTCATTTTATGCACCTCGGAAGAATAGAAGGCTGAGTCAACCTTGAGCCTGGTGAGATTTGAACCGCCGAACTGCAGATAACAGTCAGCTGAAGTAGCCTGCAGTACTGCACTCTACCCATGCGCCACCTCGGCTCAAGTGTGGAGGGCAAATCCGTGCCTTCCGAAGCGCTAAGGAAAAAGGCGACCCTAGTGTGATAACATAACCGCGGAGGGCAAATCCGCGCCTTCCGAAGCACTCAGCACCCTAACCCTAAACCTAACCCTAACCCTAAACCTAACCCTAAACCTAACCCTAAACCTAACCCAAAACCTAACCCCTAAATGAGCCAAGGTGGCGCAGTGGTTAAATGCAGCACTGCAGGCTACTGCTAGATCAGCAGGTCAGCGGTTCAAATCTCACCGGCTCAGGGTTGACTCAGCCTTCCATCCTTCCGAGGTGGGTAAAATGAGGACCCAGATTGTTGGGGGCAATATGCTGACTCTCTGTAAACCACTTAGAGAGGCCTGAAAGGCCTACGAAGCGGTATATAAGTCTACTGCTATTGCTATTGCTATAAACCTAATCCTAACCCTTACCTTAATTTAAATCGGCTTTCTGCCGCCACACTGTTTTAAAGCGCCCTTCTGTTGCTGCGCTGTTGTTGCCGCGGTGATGACATTGTGGTGATGACGTCGCGGCTTTAGCGATGCGGTTTTGTCGCCGCTATTTTGACGAGCGCGGTTTTGTTGGGCCACGCACAAGTGCAAACAAGAAAGTTTAAATAAAACACAGAAGTTGAGTAGTGAGCAGTTGATGAACTCCAGATATAGGTAGATGTTATTGGTTAACTAACAAGGCTGGAAAAGGGAAAGGGAGAATCAAAGAGTTGAAATTAGCAGCAATAGCAATAGCAGTTAGACTTATATACTGCTTCATAGGGCTTTCAGCCCTCTCTAAGCGGTTTACAAAGTCAGCATATCGCCCCCACAGTCTGGGTCCTCATTTCACCCACCTCGGAAGGATGGAAGGCTGAGTCAACCTTGAGCCGGTGAGATTAGAACCGCTGAACTGCAGATAACAGTCAGCTGAAGTGGCCTGCAGTACTGCACCCTAACCACTGCGCCCCCTCGGCTCTTGAAATTGGCCCAGAATATAAGCAAAATAAGATCTGGGTATGAAACTTTGCCTTAAAAATATTAGACGTGAAACCTGTGAGACCTTAGCTGTTTGGCTATGGATTGGCCTCCCCAAATTGAAAAGGAAAATAAAGCTTTCAAACATATCAAAACAGAAATACCCCAAAGGTTACTGAAAATGAATATATGCCAGATGTGTAAGAACAATAAGCTATGAATAACAGGCTTATATGAACAAGAATGAAGGCACAATAATTGATAGCACTGAGGGGGGGGAAGAAAAATGGAACCCAGAGTAGATAGAAGCTTTGCAGTTAAGGAACAAAACAGAAAACGAGGTCACAGAGCTGTGTCAAATTATCCGGAAACGGGATTGCATGAAGAATGTGTGGGTAGTGCTCTGGCCAAAGGAAACAAATGAATCTAATCATGATATTCACAAGCAAGCTGATCATAATTGAGGGTTTTGGCAAAGGCCAAAAGGTTTCAAAATGGACATGGAAAAGTACAGATAGTCCTCATTCAGTAAGGGCCTCCGTCAAGTGGTTGTTTGCAGTTATAATAGTTATGAAAAAGTAAATGTGTGACCAATGCCTGCAAGTACATCTTTCTCTGCATCTCATGTTTGCCGTGACAGTAAGTGCACCTTGTCCTGGGTATGACCTAGGGATGAAATGCTACTGGTACAGACTGGTTTACCCGAACCTGTATTAAAAATTGCTACCAGTTCGCCCAAACCGATAGTAAAAAAAAATGCTACCGGTTCAGGCAAACCGGTATTCCTGACCATCAGCTGTGATGCACAATTTATGTTAGTTAGAATCAACGGATTTCCTGCTTTCTAGCTAATTTAAATTGCGCGTCACAGCTGATCGTCAGAAATCGAAAGTCCTGTGCATGAACGCGCGGGCACATCGCCCAAACCGGTAGCGAAGGTAAGTTGATTTCACCCCTGGTATGACCTGTTTTTTATTTCCGCTTTTTGCAGAGCAGTGTCTAAACAAGCAACCTCGCCTTGACTAACTTTTCAACACACTGTAGTGCAACATGTCCCTAAAAAGTGCTGACTGCAAGTTAACAAGCTTAGCTTGATGATCTTAATTAGATGCTTATAACCTTCTAGCCAGTTCTCATTGCTGCCTGATACTAACAAGAGCCGAGGTGGCGCAGTGGTTAAATGCAGCACTGCAGGCTACTTCAGCTGACATAGCATGAATTGTCGTACTCTCCTCATCAGAGGTGGGTTCCTACCAGTTCGCACCTATTTGGTAGAACCGATTCATCAAATGTACCGAACCAGTTAGAAGAGGTTCCACCAGTGGACCCGGAAAGCAGGCCACACCTACAGAAGAGGTTCCAAAATTTTTTGAAACCCACCACTGGTCCTTGGATATGATTATTCTACACTGTCATGCTCAGATTTATAAAACTCAGTGCCTCTGTGAAAGGTAAGGATGACTACTGTGTTTGTGGTGCAATCAGAACATTGCGTGTGTTGAAGTTGTTTTAACGCAAACCAAAGATGCCTTTAAAAAAACAACTTTACATCCTATTCTTATGCATGCCAGTGCTGTGTGTGAGGTAATTTAAGGTGGTTCTGACAAGTGTCGTCGGCATCTTCATATCCGGTCACATGGGCGGCAAGCCACTCCCATCCGGTCACATGGGCAGCAAGCCACTCCCACAAATGAGGCCACACCCACAGAGTACATTCGAACAATTTTTGAAACCCACCACTGCTCCTCATACTAAATAGCTCACACCTGGCATACCAGCTTTAGTAGAATATGATTGAAGAGTCAGTCTCATCTACACTGATGAGTCCATTCGCATAAAGGGAAAGGCTTGAGGGGTGGGAAGCCCTCTCTGGCAGCATGTATAAACTTTATGCATAAGGAACGAAAGGATCCTACTTTCTTCTGCATGGAGGGAGGCCTGGGGTCAGCGCAGCTCCTGCAACATTACAGTTGGGATGAAACAGTTGCTACTCTTCTTTGGGGTTGTTATCAGATATGCAGCATGAGCCATGACCATACAGAATTTAACTATTCCTATACCTGTCTGTCTTTTGATCCAAACCCTTAGACCATTTCTGACAAATGGTTGTCCAATATCTGCTTAAAAACCTCCAGTGATGGAGCATCCACAACTTCTGGAGGCAGGCCATTCCTCAGATTATTTTTTCTAACTTGGGAAATTTCTCCTTAGTTTTAGGTTGGCCAACCTAGTTTCATCCATTGTTTCTTGTTCATCAGGTGATTTGGAGAATAGATCGACCCTCTCTATTGAAGCACTGCTCTCATGCCATCCTTAGTCCTTCGTTAGTCCTTGAATTGAATTTTATTATTTGTATGCCGCCCTTCTCCGGGAAGGACTCAGGGCGGCGAACAATTCAAAAAGGGAAAAGGGGGAACATAAAACAGAATACAGATAATTAAAATAAGCAAGAATCACGCAATCACACAAGTCCAGAGGGGAGGGAACTCATCAACCCCAGGCCTGCCGGCAAAGCCAGGTTTTGACGGCTTTTCGGAAGGCCTGGAGAGAGGTGAGGCCGAATCCCTGCGGGGAGTTCATTCCAGAGGGCCGGAGCTGCCACAGAGAAGGCCCTCCCCCGGGTAGTAGCCAGGTGGCATTGGCTAGTAGACGGAACCCGGAGGAGGCCAACCCTGTGTGATCTAATGGGTCTTTGGGAGGTAATTGGCAGCAGGCGGTCTCTCAAGTACCCAGATCCAATACCATGAAGGACTTTATAAGTTACGACTAGCACTTTGAAGCATATCCGGAGACTGATTGGTAGCCAGTGCAGCTCGCGGAGGATAGGTGTAACGTGGGTGTACCGAGGTGCACCCACAATCTCTTGCACGGCTGCATTCTGGATGAGTTGGAGACTCCGAATACTCTTCAAGGGCTGCCCATGTAGAGCGCATTGCAGCAGTCTTCACAGGCTTTAGCCTCCAGTCCCCCTAATCATCTTTGCTGCTGTTTTCTGCACTCTTTCTAGAGTCTCAATATCAATTTGTATAAGTCTCTCTTGATTCATGCTTGACTCCTGGTAACTATACGGGCACAGCTTTCTTGGCATAGCTTTCAAAGTAATGTCTAATACTACAGAAAATAAAACAGTATATGGCTATAGTCCAATTTTTAGGTAGTAATAGATAAAGATGTTCAAACAACCAATGACAGGAATATCAGCTTCTGACACGAAACGGAGCATTAGGGACAATGTGTTACAATATGACTCTACATCCTGATTAGCAATGTCGAACTCTTTGCTCAAACGGAACACCCCCCCGTTTCTGCTATTAGTGACAGCAGTCAGAAGTCACAGTATGTAGCCAAAGAGAAAGCGGTCCTAAATTTATGACTCTTATTATATTGAGATATCATGCTGCTTATAATGCATGAGCGAGACCGCTCTAAAAGATGTATTTTGACAGGACTGGCTGATCCATCTGTTTCTCCAAATGCAAAATGTACTGTTTGAGAGGAGTCAGCCCATTGCCATAATAACAGCCACTCGTACATGTAAAGAATTTAGTTTCTCAGGGAACGTCTGACTCCAAGAAGAGTTCAAGCTATCGGTCAGAGGTGAGGGTATCTGCCAGCCAACTGGAAAAACCAACAGCTTGAAACAATATGAGACAATATTAGGACATGGCTGATATTTCTGTTGCAGATATCCAGCTTTTCAATGCATGAATATATTGGAGGCACAGCAGTGAACTTGGAAAAGAGTCCTCAGAATTGAAATTGAACTCATTATAGTGAAATAAATGATTTGTGTGGCCCCTGGTGGGCTACAAAAAGAAATTTTTAATCATAGCTGAATTGGGCTCCTTTTGTGAAACAGAATTTTGAAGAATTTTCAGATGCAGATTTTTGGGATATTAACTATTAACACTCAGCGTGTTCTTTGTGCTTGCCAATAGTATATGGAACAATGCCAAAGATGTTTGTTTAGTCACCATATAAGAGGATTTTTGATAAAGAACACAATCCAAGTACTTGATTTAGGTTAGCAATTACCTGAAATAGACACTATTTAAGAATTTATAAAACCATAACCAGAAAATAATGCACAGTGTTCCATGTGCTTTTGGCATTTAGTCATGCCGGCCACATGACCATGGAGATGTCTTCGGACAGCGCTGGCTCTTCGGCTTTGAAACAGAGATGAGCACCATCCCCTAGAGTTGGAAACAACTAGCACATATGTGTGAGGGGAACCTTTGCCTTTGCTTTTAACCAGAAAGTATATAAACTCAAATAAGAACCCCTCCCCTACTATATATTGAAGGTGATACTTGACTGTACTGTGAGTTGTAAAAGAATAATTATTCCAAAGTAATACTGAGCTAAAAATTGATGTACATAATTCACTTATACATTTTGAGTTTTGCTTTGCTTTGCTTTGCTTTTACATGTCTGTGAAATATCTGTCTATCCACCTTTCTATCTGAAAAAGCTGGAGACCATAAGCATAATTTGTGGATAAAAATACTACCATATATCTACAAAAAAAAAGTAAAGAACATATTTAATAGCTTCAGCTTGTCTATCACTAAAAATGGACATGTCTTCAGTAAATCATCCTGATAGTTTAAGAGGGAATAAAAGAAGATAACTTTTCTGGTGAAAGTTTCTTCAGTAAGGCTCATTTTCCTGAAATGTGATATTTATAAACTAGCATTACAATCCCCAATGCTGTTGGAAACAGGAAAAGTCTTAATTTGAAGCAAAGGGTGGACAACTGTATTATGGCCTCTGTCTCTGCCTCCAATTTCAAACTTTTAAGTAACGAGGCGAGAGACGTCGTTGTAACAGTAGTGGTTTCTAACAGTTTATTCGCAACAGGTCTAGCTAACAGAGAGGATTCAGAACGCGGACAGCTCCTGACCAACTGACAGCTCTTTATATACTCGAGCTGTCAGTTGGCCAGCCAATAGGTGACCGGCGCATCTCCCTCCAGCTGGCGGGTGCGCCGCAGCCAATCAGGTACCGGCTGCTCCAGCCCCGCCCGTCGGCTGGTACGGGAGGACGCAACACAAACCACCATTTGAGATACAGTGAGGTGTCTGGAATGTTAAAAATTTAGAATGAGCAATCTCCAGAGGGATAAAATCAGAGAAAGAACCCATCTAAGCTCCATAAATGTAAGTAAAAGCCTTCTCCGCCTTTTCACTTAGATCAAGTGCATCAATATGGAGCTTAAAGCATCGCTTTCTTTAAGAAAGGGTTTTCAACTTTTTTTTTTTTAGTATCAAGTCTATAATTTAGCTCTGGGATATCCTGATGATCTAGTTCAACTAGATAAAGCAATTTGCTGTAGCATATGCATGCCCACTTTGGGATCTTTTAGCAATGGTCAATAGTGCATCTCGGTAAATGAAAGGTACATGCAAACAGAATCTCTTTCAGTAAAAGGAAGTTTTATTGACATACGTATAATGTACACAGAACCAAAAGGTCAAGGAATTCCTTTAGGGAATAGTAAAAATACAATAAACTTCAATGATTGTAGCTGAGGACGTTAGTAAATTAATTCAAAATATAACATAATGAATACATTTGAATGAAGCCAAAAGTGAATACTAACTAGGCAAAGAAAAATAAATTATTTTTGAATTGACATTTGGCTATGTGTTTTTCTACGAATGATGTTTTAATATGATTTGAGAAATTAGATTAATAGTCTTGATGTCTAGGCCTTGACTAAGCCGTGCCCGATTAAACCGCATCACTGACATCATCAACAGGGCGACAACAGCCAGCGCGGAGAAAGAAGGGCGCTTTAAATAGCGCTTTGAAAGCAAGCCGATTCAACTTAAGGTAAGGGTTAGGTTTAGGGTTAGGTTTAGGGTTAGGTTAAGGGTTAGGGTTAGGGTTAGGGTTAGGGTTAGGGTTAGGGTTAGGTTTAGGGTTAGGTTAAGGGTTGGGGTTAGGTTTAGGGTTAGGTTAAGGATTAGGGTTAGCTTTAGGGTTAGGTTTAGGGTTAGGTTAAGGGTTAGGTTTAGGTTTAGGTTTAGGGTTAGGTTAAAGGTTAGGGTTAGGTTTAGGGTTAGGTTAAGGGTTAGGATTAGGTTTAGGGTTAGGTTAAGGGTTAGGTTAAGGGTTAGGTTTAGGGTTAGGTTTAGGATTACGTTTAGGGGGGTTAGGTTTAGGTTTAGGGGTTAATTTTAGGTTTAGGGTTTACAGCGTGCTTCTGTCTCCGCGCTGTTGTCGCCCTGTTGATGATGTCAGAGATGCGGTTTAGTCGGGCGCGGTTTAGTTGAGCACGGTTTTGTGGTGGAACCGTTCTGGTGTGCAGTGTTCTATAGTGTCATTTTGAGGATAGGAGTTGAAACAGTTTATGTCCAGGATGTGAGGGGTCTGTAAATATTTTCACGGCCTTCTTTTTGACTCATGAATTATACAGGTTCTCAATGGTAGGCAGGTTGGTAGAGATTGTTTTTTCTGCAGTTCTGATTATCCTCTGAAGTCTGTGTCTGCCTTGCTGGGTCGCAGAACCAAACCAGACAGTTATAGAGGTGCAGATAACAGACTCAATAATTCCTCTGTAGAACTGTATCAGCAGCTCCTAAGATGGTTTTTACTCCTCTCCAGCTCCCTGGGAGCTTGTTGTAGTTCCCCGGGATAAATTAACAACACTTTAAGTATGGACTGAGAGATGTGGTGGCTCAGACATTGGGCTTGACAGATGGAAAGCCGACAGCCGATGTTCAAGACCCAAACCCTATGTGACAGGTTAAGCTCCCGTCCCTGTGCCAGCTCTTGCCAGCCTAGCAGTTTGAAACTTTACAAATGCAAGTAGATAAATAGGTACCATTCTGGTGGTAAGGTAGCAGCGTTTCATGAGGTCATGCTGGCCATGTGACCATGGAAATGTCTTTGGACAGCAATGACTTGGTGGCCTTGAAATGGAGGTGAACACTGCACACTCTAGGCAGCAATGACTAGCAGAGTAAAAACTTCAGGGATTCCTTTACTTTAGTACTGTTAGACAATAGCAGTGAGTCAATTTGATGCAATTTGAAGATATTATTCTCCTTGCTTTTTATCTGAAGATAAAAGGCTACAAACCAAGACTCTGAGTTCTAATCTCAGACTCAATACAAAGCCAGTTGGGTGGGAAGTCAGCTATCTCAGAGAGGAAGACAAGAATGACAAGCCATTATTGAAAATAAATCTTTTTTTTTTTTTAAAAAAATGACTTGTCCAGAGAGTCTTCAGAAATCAAAACTGACTTGAAATCATAAAATTAATAGGGAAAGATAGACAATGCCAATTTTCAGAAGGCGGTACTTTACAGCAGCATCTCAAAAGTTTCCAGATGGATGCCAGTTTACTGAGTGGATGTCTCAGCTGAGTGAAGAAGTATTTTCAAACTGTGGATCTGATCTTGCATAAATGCTGACCCAGTTAAAATAGCTTGAATCCTTGGTTCTCCAATGAGAAAAAAAATCCATCTATATTATCTTCATTTTAGCAGGATTTAATCTGCATTTATTTACTCAAGGTCTAAGCAAATCTTATTTTCCCTTAGCTATCTAAAACAAATCTTATTTTCTGTTTAAAGTAGCCCCATGTAAAGTGAAGTAGTCAAAACTTTCCAAGCTTTATGTGAGACTTTTTATGCCTCCCAGAAGAATACAATGGTAAAACTATAGGCATACTTTTACCAAACAATTATCTGAATATACCCATGAAGTTACTGGATCTGAACTCAACTTGAAGAAGACATTACTTTTTTTTTTTAATTAAGGCAAGAACAGCTTAGACTCCAATTTAGTTATATCTCTGACCACTTCACACAGATGACAAAGACAAGTAAGAGATGGTTTTGTGAAAACACTGAAGATTTTTCCCAACTCCCTAGATTATATGTTCTATGACTTTTATAACATGATTAAAAAGCAAGGAGAATAGTATGCTTTGGATTGCAACCCACTCTTGATACTAATCATGCAAATGAATATAGAACAATTACATGAACATTCTGCAGATTTTCCAAGTCACAGCGTTAATTTGAAAAGTTTGTTAAAGAAAATACTATAAGCATAATATTTATTCGTAATTATTGTCTTAAAAAATGATGATCATATTATTGTATTCCATGTGTGCTGACATTTTAAAGCCTTGGGAACTTGCATCATTGTCAGTCTTTTGCATTCTTTTATCTTCAATTTTACCAAATGAAAATATAAAAATCTGCATAAGTATGATTATAAGCTTGATTGCTGTTCTTTTTCAAACTGTGAGCCGAGGTGGCACAGTAGTTAAATTCAGCACTGCAGGCTACTTCAGCTGTCTGCAGTTTTGCAGTTCGGCTGTTCAAATCTCACCGGCTCAGGGTTGACTCAGCTTTCCATCCTTCCGAGGTGGGTAAAATGAGGACCCGGATTGTTGTTGGGGGCAATATGCTGACTCTGTAAACCGCTTAGAGAGGGTTGAAAGCCCTATGAAGCGGTATATAAGTCTAACTGCTATTGCTATTGCTATTCATGCTTATATCCAAATGTCTGCAGCCAGCTCTTGAAAATTTGATTCTTAATATGTTCACAAGTTGAGAACTACGGTAGTTGTGCCGCTATAATATATAGTGTTTATAATACTAATAGTTGTTAATTAATGCACTCTATTACAATTTGTATTACAACAAAATATGAAATTAATATTTTTGCAGTACCTTCTTTTTTACCTTTAACCATTACAATCAGTAACGTTATTATTTATTTATTTAATAAATCAAATATGCCCACCACTAATTCTACTGAAATAGATTTAGAATATAAAACTTGCATGTGAAGTAGTATATGGAGGGCTCCTGAAAACAAAGGAGATTTTTCTCCACTTTCAAACAATGCCCTGTGGTTATAGCAACTAGAACAATTGGTAGATAGGCACAGTCTCATCATGCAGTTATATTCCCAGTGTGTTTTCACTATTGAAAATGTTGTAGCCCATTAGCCCAAATAAATATTATGTTAGGCCAAAGAAGTATTTTAATATGGGGAAAGACAGACAGACAATGACAGATAGATGATAGATAGATAGATGATATATATATATTTGTTATATTTGTGCTGATAAATAAATAAAGGGAGACTAGTATAGATCTATTTCAAGCTATTTAGCTCTCATCAGCTAGCCATACCCTTACTGGGAATCGAGCCTGTGCTGTATTGCCTCTAAGGCAGATGTGTTAACCATTGAGCCACAGAGCTTGACTCCTTATCAGCCAGCCAGGGTGAAAAGTATCTATTTAGATTTTACAACCCCCGGTATGCCCAAATATGGGAGGAAGATCACTACTTCCATTCTCTGTCCTTCGGCTCGTCACAAGAGACCATCCAGACAGAACCCAATATTTTTTTTATACTGTTGCCTTTTTGTTACATTTGTTATATTTGTGCTGATAAATAAATAAAGGGAGACTAGTATAGATCTATTTCAAGCTATTTAGCTCTCATCAGCTAGCCATACCCTTACTGGGAACCGAGCCTGTGCTGTATTGCCTCTAAGGTAGATGTGTTAACCACTGAGCTACAGAGCTCGACTCCTTATCAGCCAGCCAGGGTGAAAGGTATCTATTTAGATTTTACAACCCCCGGTATGCCCAAATATGGGAGGAAGATCACTTCACAAAAAATGATATATATATATATATATATATATATATATATATAGATAGATAGATAGATAGATAGATAGATAGATAGATAGATAGATAGATAGATAGAGATAGAGATAGAGATAGAGATAGAGATAGAGATAGAGATAGAGATAGAGATAGAGATAGAGATAGAGATAGAGATAGAGATAGAGATAGAGATAGAGATAGAGATAGAGATAGAGATAGAGATAGAGATAGAGATAGAGATAGAGATAGAGATAGAGATAGAGATATAGATATAGATGGATGGACGGATAGATTCTATTCACAATACAATTTGCATTTGTAGGATCTACTTATCCATCATTTTGCAAGTTGCAGGGTTCACTGATCTTTTTGCTTTGTGGAGAGCAATGTGAGAGGGGAAATAGCTCATATCTAACTCCATTATAGCAATGCCCTGAAATCTATCTTGGATCACTAATTTTTTTATTATTGATACTATTTGCATTGCTATTATTTTCAACTGAAATTTATTTCAAATAGCCACATATCCACTTCAAGAAATCACCTGCAGATGAGCAGCATGTTCTCCTTACAATGATACTGAGATGATTTTTTTTTAAATAAATTGTACCAGGGAAACATTCAATAACTGTGGCAAAATTCAGCAGGGAATTCAACAGGATTTGATTCATAGCGATTAGTAGCTAATGGATATGATTCCAATTCAAATTGTCAACCAGGAGCTCTAGCCATTTCATTTATTTAAAAACATATAAACAAAGCTTTATAAAATGGCAAATGTGTAGTTTTTGTTAAATTTAATTAGTTGTGATTTATTTCTACTTGAACAACTCTAATTGTGTTGTTACAGCAATTTTAAATCAATAAAACATCACTTCTGTTTATGTTGTTGATATGATTCTACTTACATTGAAACAGATTTATACCAATTTATAACTGTAACCCTGTTCATTTAATTTTCTTAGAAATTAGGTAACTAGTATGTAGTACAGCGTACAGTGGACCTCAAGTCACGAATGACTCAGATCACGAACAATTTGTGTGTCGTCCAAAAAATCTGCTAAATATTTCATTCAGGTCATGAACACATTCTCGGGTGCCGATCAAACACAGCTGTGGCGATTTTCCATTCCGCATCATTTTTTTTTTGTGTGTGAACACATGCGCAGTCAGTCTTTCTTCTGGTCACAACCAAATTGGGTGCTGACTGAAGTCCTGGAATGGATTACGGTCGGCACCCGAAGTGTCCACTGTATGTATTTATGGGGAATTCGGCTGTATTACTATGCTTTTCTGAAATTCTTGTGATGCATTTTTGAAATGTATCTAAAAATGTCATTTCTGCAGCACGTTTGTCTCTTTGCCTGAAGCTTATAACCAAAAAGTAAAGTCACTTAGATTCAGGGTAGACAGGTTTATTGCAATGAGCAAGGACGATGTTACAAAATCATGGAAATTATATCTATCTATTTTGGTCAATTTATCAGCAAGTATTTTTAAGGCTTAAAGTCCACATTGCCTTTGATCTTGTTTCTATTGCATTTATCTTTTATTTATTTATTTGCTATACAGTTATAGATCCAAAAGGACGATAAAGAAAAGGAATGAAAGGCTAACGTAAATCATGTTAAAAGCAATTGACAATGGGCTAAAAGCTAAAAGACAAAAAAAAAATGATAGGAAGATATGTATATATCTACAGTATATAGATTTGTCAGGTATTTTATGTGATATAATGAGAAAGGAGTTCTCAGTCAGAGTGAATTAGCTTAAATTGAGGGAACTGTAGCTGCATTTTGATTCAATACAAAGCATGCTAAATTGTTTATTTGATACCACAAAAATGTCCCTTTGCTGTTTTTTCTACACACTGTGCAAACAGTTTTATACCAAGGCCAAATAATTACATCACTGCCAGTAGTGGGATTCAAATTTTTTTTACTACTGGTTCTGTGGGGTGGCTTGGTATATGTGGGATGGCTTAGTGGGCGTGGATTGGTGGTCGTGGCAGGGGAAGGATACTGTAAAATCTCCATTCCTACCCAATTCCAGGGAAAGGATACTGTAAAATCTCCATTCCTGCCCGATTAGCTGGGACTCGGGAGGTAGAGAATAGATTGGGGCGGGACCAGTCAGAGGTGGTATTTACCAATTCTCCGAACGACTCAAAATCTTTGCTACCGGTTCTTCGGAACTAGTCAGAACCTGCTGAATACCACCTCTGATCACCTCCCCTGTCTGCTCCCACTTACTTGAAAAATACAGGAGCCCTTTCCTTTCCTTGCTCCCCAAGGACAGAAGAAGAAAGATCAGGAGAAGGGACTCCCATATCACCATTATTGTGGAGGAAAGCAACAAAGCAGAATCCAAGAGGAAGACTGAGACAAATATAACCTCTCTCCCTATGACTGGTACATGATGCTGTAGGAGAGAAAGATTTCCACATAAGAGCATCATCATCATCAGAAGAGCTGAAGTCCAATTCTTTGGCATTCAAAGTCAGAGTTCATCAAACTCTGAAGTCGGAAGCAGAATTGTGAGAGATAGGAGATTAGAAATGGTACTGTCAAAAAGCTATAAACAGCAGTCTTCCAGGAATTTTCTGCATTAGGATAGTCTTTCCAGTGAATAAAATATCCCAATCTGTCCATTTGTCATCTGGGATATAAAATAAATTCTTCCTCCCCTATCCCAGAGCAGGTAGTGAGGAGTTACAAATTCAAATTCAATTCAAAGCTTTGATTGTCATTGTACATCATGTATACAACGAAATTGGTTTAGCTTCTACTGGTTAAGCTGGTTTAGCCTCTACTGATTTAGCCTCTACAGAAAAGACTTTCAGGAGAACAATGAAATAATGTCGGACAGGGGTGTCAAACTCAGTTTCTTTGAGGGCCGCATAGCAATAGCAGTTAGACTTATATACCGCTTCATACGGCTTTCAGCCCTCTCTAAGCGGTTTACAGAGTCAGCATATTGCCCCCACAGTCTGGGTCCTCTTTTCACCAACCTCGGAAGGATGGAAGGCTGAGTCAACCTTGAGCCAGTGAGATTTGAACCGCTGAACTGCAGATAGCAGTCAGCTGAAGTGGCCTGCAGTACTGCACACTAACCACTGCGCCACCTCGGCTCCGAGTTGTGTTTGACTTTGGGGGGGTCAGGATCGCCCTTGCATGATGTCACTTGTGTTGGAGGGTGCCTGTAGTGGCCTGAATGCTCTGGCAGTGAAAACATGTTCCTGAGTTCTGTTTACGGCTGCAACAGCCACCTGCATCCTTCTGCCAGCGAAAATGGCTCTTGGGAAGAAGCACCGTGGGCTGGTCCTTCGCTATTTCCAGGGCAGCCCCACGGGCCAGCTCTAAGTACCCCATGGTCAGATCTGGCCCTCTGGCCTTGAGTTTGACACCCCTGATGTAAGGGTTTTCTAGAAATCCTGCCTCTGTAAACAAAAGGGCTTTGGACTAATTTCAGTTGCACCGATAGATCTAGAATCCAATTCCTTGAAAACATGTGAGGAAGGGGAAAGCGAAGAGCCGAGGTGGCGCAGTGGTTAAATGCAGCACTGCAGGCTACTTCAGCTGACGGCAGTTCTGCAGTTCGGCTGTTCAAATCTCACCGGCTCAAGGTTGACTCAGCCTTCCATCCTTCCGAGGTGGGTGAAATGAGGACCCGGATTGTTGTTGGGGGCGATATGCTGACTCTGTAAACCGCTTAGAGAGGGCTGAAAGCCCTGTGAAGCAGTATATAAGTCTAACTGCTATTGCTATTGCTATTTGACATAATCTCCCTTGCAATAGAAAGAATGATCCAGTACGTTTGAGCATTCTTATGAGCACATTTGGCAAGATCCAGCAGTTTCTTGAGGAGGATTTGTGTTGCTTGTAGATCTTGTGAGAAGTTCGTTTTCTGAAGAATATAAAGGGTCATAGGACTTAAGCCATAAGTAGCCTGGAATGGGGACTTGCCAATAGAATTCATGGACTTGTTATATGCAAGTTCAGCTGAAGGTCACAAGTGAGGCCAGTTGTCCCTTTGTAGTTGACTTAGAGGCTCATGTACTGCTCTGGAGTTGCAATGGTTCATTTTGTTTCACCAGCCTCCTGAGAAGGATGGGCAGAGATAAATGAATCTGATCCTCAAGAACAAAGCTTTTCAGGAACATTATATAAATTAAATGTCACAATCCATAATAATAATATTACTCATCCCTCTGTATCGGAAGACATGTTCAATGAACAGTTTTGCAGTTTCTGGTGCCGAGCAAAGGTCAGTAATAAAATCCAAAGAGACAGTTTCCCCAGCCCTGCAGGAGAAAGGAGGGGAGGAGAAGTAACACTCTGACTAGCTTAACTGTTAAAAGACTTGGCACGAAGACAAAAAGAAACATATGCTTTGGCATCTGCTCTTATGCAAGGCCATTCAAATCCTAAAATAAAAGCAAAAGTAAGCTCTTGAATATGTCAAAGTGCCCAGCAGTCTAATTGTCATGATGACTCTTTCAAATTTCCTTGACAAGAAGTGAAACAACATATATTTATCCTAGAATACTTCTCCCTCAGCCCAAGAAAAGTAAGAGAAAGAAAAATTTAAGAAACTTCTTGGAAAACCATTCATCTAAAGCTGAACGTGTGGATGTTGTTGTAAGGGCTTAGGATGATCCTTCTCTGTTTCAAAATCTTTGAAAGCGATGTTGTGGGTGTGAAACCATTTTTCTGGTTTCAAGATAGTGGGTGGAGAATCATAGGGAATACAACTAACAGGCTAACTAGCAGCATTTGGTTATGTGAAAGTTTAAAAACCCCAAAATGTGCTTACTTCAATTTGACATTGAATAAATAGGCATGCCGTCTGTACATGTTCTAAGTCCATGATGGCAAAACTATGCCACGTGTGCCAGAGGTGGCATGCAGAGCCCTCTCTGTGGGCACATGTACCGTCGCCAGCTGCTCTTCTGGTTTCCAGCGTGCACATGCACGCCAGTCACCAGAGCCCTGTAAAACAGCCTGAAAACGGCCAGGAAAATGGCCTGAAAACTGCCAGAAAAACGGCTTGAAATCACCTGCTGGAATACATGTGCCAGGCAGCTGGTCTTTGGGATTATGGTGCTCCACCATGTGCAAAGACCAGCTGGTTGGTGCACATATGAGTGCCATAAACCCAAAGACCAGCTGTGGCTGGCACACCACAGCTTCAGCCATTCTGGCGCACACACATGCGCATGTGTTCTGATTTGGGCACTCGTGGTGGAAAAGGTTCGCCATCATTGTTCTAAGTTCTTCTAATGAAGTCCCTGTTTGAGTGAGATTTGCTGAATCTTCCAGTAGTTTCCTCTAGTGTTGGAATGCATCTTTTATGGGCAATGGGTCTTTGTTGAGAATATCACAGCTACATTCACCTTGTTCAAGAATTTTGGAATTAAAGGCACAAAGCATCAGTTATGAGTTGGACAATGAAAGAACGGATGGCATCAGAATGATACAACAGCGTTGGGTTTGGGGGCAAATTATGTTGACTTTTGTATTTCCAAATTCATGTAGGATTTATCTGACTTTCCAGTGTTTCACTAAGGGAGAAAAGTAGGATGCAAATTGTCTGAGTTACTTTGGAGTGTGTTTAGCACTTTTCTTTGTGCCGTTTCATCCCTCTGCATAGACATTGTTTAACTGTTTAATAAATTTATATGCCGCCCAATCCCGGAGGACTCCGGGCGGCTTACAGAAATACATTTCAAAAGTAAAAATTAAAATAGAGAGAATAAAAACAGATTAAAAGATCACTACATATACTCAATCTAGGCGGGGCTGGACCTCGTACATGAGGTCAACAGCCCCAGGCCTGCCGGAATAGCCAGGTTTTAGTAGCCTTTCGGAAGGCCGTGAGAGTGGGAAGGGTCCGGATCTCTGGGGGTAGATTGTTCCATAGGGTTGGAGTGGCTACAGAGAAGGCCCTCCCCCAGGGGGGGTCGCCAGATGACATTGACTGGTCGACGGTACCCAGAGAAGGCCCACCCTGTGTGATCTTATCGGCCGTTGGGAGGTATGCGACAGAAGACGGTCTCACAGATATCCGGGTCCTAGGCCATGTAGGGCTTTAAAGGTAATAACCAGCACCTTGAAATGCGTTCGGAGACCGATAGGAAGCCAGTGCAGCTCGTGGAGGATAGGTGTGACATGGGTGTATCTTGGTACACCCAATATCGCTTGCGTGGCTGCATTCTGGACCAATTGTAGTCTCCAAACACTCTTCAGGGGCAGCCCCATGTAGAGCGCATTGTATACTGCACCTCCCTTTTTGGTCTTTTGCAGAGGTGGTATTCAGCCGGTTCGGACAGGTTCACACAAACCATTAGTGGAAATTGCGGGTGGGCGGATGCCCCCCCCCACTCTATGCCATCCTATTTAGGCACGTTTTCAAGCCACATGCATGTGTGCAAGCTGCACGCATGCTCACATTTGCGAACAGGTAGGAAAAGTAAGTGAATACCACCCATGGTTTTTTGGCCATTGCTTCCCATTTGGGGTTTCTCCATAACCTCATCTGTTGCCAACTCATTCCCCATTCAGTCTTGAGTTTGGGGTAAAGCATATTCTTCTGTCTTGGTTTTCATTTCTTCTCCCAGGAAAACCACCAGGCATTTTTTTCGTTTCTGAGGCCAGGAATTGACATCTGCCTTCTCCATTCGCCCAAGCACATAGACAATCGTGTCAATCTCCAACCACCAACTTCCCAAACAGTTTCTCCACAGGCACTTTCTGCCTCAGTTGTTGATCTCAATTTCTCTAAAAATTGTGCTCTTTAACATTGAAGATCTTAGGGCTAACTGCACTGTGTGATTGTGTTGTGCACTTCAGGTGCCTTTAACATGAAAAACCACCAAGGAGGTATTTAAAGACAGTTATTTGCTCTACATTGTGCTTTTCTATTTTCCAGGATTGCTTATTTGGCCCTCTTGGGAAAACTTAGATTTAAGTACTTATTGGTTTTGTCTACAATACCAAAACATTACCGCTATTGCTCTTTTTAGTCCGATAAAGGCTTGTGATATTATGATGACATTAGCAGTATGGTGTTATATACAGAGGCGGGTTGCAAATCCCGGCGCTATCTGTTCGTTCATGTGTGTGTGTGTGTGAAAATTCTGTGCCTGCACAGAAGCATCCAGGCAGGCGGGTGGAGCTTCACGACACTGCCCCCTACTGGTTTGCCCGATCTGAGCCCAACCAGGAACAAGCCCACCTCTGGCTATACGGGAATTTTACAACCTGCTAATTTCAAAGTAAAAATCTGGGTTATAAAGACTGTTCACTATAACATTGATATACAAGTTGAAGACAGATAAAGCAAGAATATTGTGATAATTGCACCAAGCTGTCTGAAGATGCAACAATTTTAACGCTTCCCTTCAAGAAGAGACATTTCACTTGCATCAAACACATCACAGTTTTTTAATGCTTTCGCCATTTAGAAGAGAATTAAATTATTAGTTGATATTTTAACCAATATCCAGTAATAAAGATTTTATTAAAATACTTCCATCTTTGATAACATAGGATGAAATATTAGCAGCCATTTAGATCTCCGGTATTGTTGCCCTGATTAGTGATATTTTATGGGAATGTCTAGGGAATGTTCTCTATGTGTATGACTGTAAATAGTAACCCTGATGCATTTACCCCTGTTGTTTTTCCTTTACTATTCTTGAAGCTAGATTTCTCTCTTACTTCAGTTTATGAAAGTTTTGTAAATGACAAAGTATCATTTATAATCGCTTTCAGGTAAATATGAGTTATCCTTTTTTTTTTTTTGCTCTTTTCAAGGAAAAATACTAACAGTAGATAGAATACAAAGAACCAAACAATGCAGTATTATGAACTACTGTACTCTTATCTATAATTGTCTAAATATTTATCCTTCTCCAATTAATTGTTGAGGCATGCGGTGGCTCAGTGGCTAAGAAAGATCGGCAGTTCGGTGGTTCAAATCCCTAGTACTGCGTAACGGAGTGAGCTCCCGTTACTTGTCACAGCTTCTGCCAACCTAGCAGTTCAAAAGCATGTAAAAATGCAAATAGAAAAATAGGAACCACCTTTAGTGGGAAGGTAACAGAGCTCCATGCACCTTTGGCGTTTAGTCATGCTGGCCACATGACCACGGAGTCATCTTCAGACAGCGCTGGCTCTTTGGCTTTGAAATGGAGGTAACCATTTCAACCATTTACAAACTTTGTGGGGTCCCAAAAATAATAAAAGGGTACATAGGCCCTAACCCTGAGTTGGTACTACAGATATGCAAAACAGCTCAAGTAGTCTCAAACCTGAGACTACTATTTAGAATTACTTATTCTTGCAACAAAATATATTTCAAGACTACATTTCAAAATTAATTTATTTTAATTCTTTATTTGGATCTTTACTTTAAAGTCCAGAAAAATATTATATTTTAGTTATTTTTTAAAGATCCATGCATACCATGGATCTGTGTTTTATTGATGTTGAGCTTAAGAAAAAGTAATGTAGTATATCATTGTTTGAGTAATGCACATAGAAAACATTGCTCTTATCTTTTGCTTATGAGCTTGAAATGGGTTTGAAGAGCTTGGAAAAAACAGTAACAAGAGTTATTAGTGCCGGGTTTTATGCCGTTGTAATACATAAACAAAACCTAATGTAGTTAAGCGGAAATAGCTCTTTCTATTTCTATGCAGCGAATTCAGTCACCGTATACAATATTTGGAAACTTTAGAAAATGAAAGGGTGTCACACAAGGTTTCCATTATTTTGCACGGATGGAACATTTGACACATTTTTTTAATTTTATTGCGACAGAACTTACAGGCTGTTCGGTGTTTTATTCTGTTGGAATATGGGGTTGATGCTGCAACTGTGAACTGTTCTCCGAGCATTTTAGAGAACCGAATTGGCAGGAAATCAGAACAGAAGCAACATCAGTGCAGAAATGTTGTCTCTTTCCTCTCATATCTCTGTCTCCAAACTTGCCTATTAGTGCCTGACAGCCTACTTATTTGCTTCTCGTCCCTTTCTGCGTTGCATTGCAGGCCACAAGCTGCTATCCTTCAGCTCAGCTACAATAGGCCATTGGAATTATTAAAAAAAAAAACACTCTAAGTGCACTGCTTCTAATTTTGACAACCCATCACAAGCATATTTCTTGTTCAAATTCTTGGTGACAAGCCAGCTTTGGAGATGGCTTGTGCTAGGGTTAACAATAGAAGCCGTGGTGCAATGTTGTTTAGTTTAGACATATGCTGCCTCTTAAAAAATAAATAAACCACTGTTTAGCATTTAGTGGTCTTCACTCTGAAAATAAAAGGGTGGTGGTGGTGAATCAGAATAAAGATGAAGCCAGTATGAAAACACAGTTATGTATCCAGGTGTTTCACTGTTTTCCTTTATGTTATATTACAATTATACTTTGATGGCAACTTCTGAAGGGGTTCTGGCTGTACCAAACTTTGAAGGGCTATGTTCAGATGTCACATAAAACATATGAAGAATGTTTACAGCAACTGGTTCTAACTAGTCAAATGAAAAGAAGGACTGGGGTGGAATAACGGTCTTCCATTAGCTAAGGGGCTGCCACAAAGAAGAGGCAGTCAACCTGTTCCTCAAAACAGCTGAAGGCAAGGAACAATGGATGGAAACTTACGAGGGAGACATCCAACCTAGAAATAAGGTGATATTTTCTGACAGTGAGAACAATTAATCAGTGGAAAGGCTTGCTTTCCCACTGATTAGTGATGGAGCACCAACAAGTTGTTGGTGCTCTATCACTGGAGGTTTTTAATAAGAGATTGGATAGCTATCTGTCTGAAATGGTATAAGGTCTCCTGCTTGAGCGGGGTTTGGGCTAGAAAGACCTCCAAGATCCTGATGGGCTGGCTGCTAAAACAAGGTCATGGCACACACTAAATCAGGAAGGCTGTAATTTGGGTGTGTGGGTCTGTCTGTCTCACAAGAACAAAGAATGCTTATCAACAGGAAATATGCATGTGTAAAATTTGTTGCAATTATAGGTTGTTAAAAAGTTGATAAAAATAACAAGGATTAGACAACTTGCAGACCTCAGCTAAAAGTTAGCAATGGAGATGATCTTCAGCGAATGAAATGTCTATTAGATAACTCCTGGAGCATTCGTTAGCCAAGGCTTAGGAATGGGACAGTTATAGACCAATAGAACAAATTGTAGAATTATTGCTAAAATGTTGATTAGAGGATATTTCTTACTATTTCACCTTATCCCACCTTCTCCTTTAGTGAAAATGTATAAAGCTTTCTTAATCCTTTGTTCTTGGTTCTTGGCCTTTTGACCAGGAACCCTTTTCCTTAGAGTACGCCAATAAAAAGCAATCAGAAAACCTGCACCTTGTGTTTGGCGTCTGTTGAGGACTCATAAAGTCCTCGAAGTTGCGACCGGAAGGCCAGCAACAGACCAGGCTGCGCCCTGATTGGCTGGGGCGCAGCATAGCCTGTTGCTAGCCGCCCGAGCCATCCTGATTGGTCGGGGCGCAGCGTCAGCAGTTGCCAGACGCTTGCTGAGCGCCCATTGGCCCGTCTGTTCTTCTTGCCTGTATAAATACAATGTTAACCGAAGGATACATTTGAATCGCTGTCAAACTAGCTACAATAAACCTGTTCTGTTCGAAGTCCTGGCTCTCGCATCTTCTCTACCCTCGATCCTCTAAACTGGCGATGAGGATGGGATCACCACCCGATCCCCCATCATTGGCTTCAGCACCAGGCTCAGACCCGAATTGGGGACAACAGTCCTTTTCAACTCTTCTTTCCTATCCTACTCTATTCTACCCTACCCTTCACTTCTTAGTCTAATTAATAGCTGTGTTTTCCAGCTGTATCTGGTGATATTGTAGACTGATTCTGTGTTCTTTTCCCTTTCCCCCCCCCACATACTTTGAGGAAGGTACTTTGGACCTTATATCTACCTTCCTTTGTGCTAATTTTAATTGATTATATATATATATATATATATATATATATATATATATATATATATATATATATATATATATATATATATATATATATATATATATATATATATATATATATATATATATATATATATATATATATATATATATATATATATATATATATATATATATATATATATATATATACACTTAAAGTCACAACCCCTGGTATGCCCAAGTGTGGGAGGAAGGTCACACTTCCACTCTCTGTCATTAGGCTCGTCACAAGAGTCCATCCAGACAGAAACCCAATATTGGTGAAGTTCCATCTGTGCATGCATGGAATCTAGGTAGTCATGAGCCAAGGTGGCGCAGTGGTTAAATGCAGCACTGCAGGCTACTGCTAGATCAGCAGGTCAGCGGTTCAAATCTCACCGGCTCAGGGTTGACTCAGCCTTCCATCCTTCCGAGGTGGGTAAAATGAGGACCCAGATTGTTGGGGGCAATATGCTGACTCTCTGTAAACCGCTTAGAGAGGCCTGAAAGGCCTATGAAGCGGTATATAAGTCTACTGCTATTGCTATTGCTATTGCTAGTGTGTCAAACCACACATACCCATGACGTGTGATTCTCACCTCCTCAGAACCGATGCCTGATACCCAAAAGGTTGGGGGGCACTGCCTTAAAGTGCTATATTTGATCCATCTCACTCATAAGGAGAAGTGAAAGGGGATAAGGTTTTCCACATTTAAGGCCCAGTTGGGGCCTTAGATAGTGGTTCCCCTATGCTGGAGATCTTTATGGCCACAATGCAATTGCAAGAAATGACTTTGTATACTGACTTTGTAGGAAAACCATTAATTTTTAAGTAGTATTTCCTTGGTTGAGATCTTTCCCACTAATTTAATCTTTAATATTTAAAGATAAATATTTAAAGTAAATGAAATAAATGTTTTCATTATTTTGCCAATAACTAAAACAAGTTCACACATGCAGACAAAACTTGTCAAATTTAAAAGATTGATTAACATTTTTTTAACTTTTTGTATTTTTCTGTGTATATATTTTAAGTTGACAAATAAATTATTTTTATTGCACTTGAATATGTGCTAGGAAAGTCAATGCCTGATGGATAATGAATACTTCGCTCTTAAGTTATTTTGTACTATAAATGCATAAATGATAGAAATAAACCCAAATAACTACATAGATGAAACGGTTTTGATAATTAAAGGTAATATATTTTAAAATAGAAAAAAATTAAGTCTCTAGAAGGCGATTATAAACTTGATTTTATAAACCACTTAGAAATCCTAGCAGATAATAGTTTAAACTATGATTCAGCTATTTTGGGACATGAGATTAAGCATTACAGAAATATTTACATTTGGAATTTTGAAAACATGTAAAGTAATGTGTTTTTTTTTTAAAAAAATCTGGTTTTAGGGAAGTAATTGTATTCACAAATAATTGCAAAGACTGGATATGGAATTCCTATTTAAGGAAGAAAAACTGGTGAGATTCCTTCAAACTATCACCGAATTTAGCTTCTTTCTTTACTTCTGGGCAGGGACCATGTTAAACTAAACAACGAGAGACCCAGTTTGATCTAGTGGTTAAATTCCCAGGCTAGAAAGTGGGAGCCAGTGAGTTCTAGTCTCACCCCTGCTATGAAAGCTAGCTGGTGAATTTGAACCAATCATGCTAGCTCAGCCCAACTCTCCACATAGGTTGTTGTTATGAGGAAAACAGGAGTAGGAAGATGTGTTAGATATGTTAATCATCTTGAATTATTTGTAAAAATAACAGAGAGAAAAATAAATAAACAAACAAATTTAGAATTAAGAAATAACTCTGAAATGTGTTTCTGAAATCTGCATGAAGGACATAGATAACTGAGAGTTGCTTACTCACCCTTAAAGGATTATATAAATAAATTTATAAAATTTATAGTAAAATAGATCATGGCATTCTGAATCTTGTAGCTTTTTAAAAAGCGGAATTGAAAATCTGCTTCGTTCAGGATCCACCATATCCAATTATAGGATGCTAAAAACAAGTCTATAATTGCCTAACTCCACAGGAATCAAAGCAGACTACTTTAGCTGCCAAAACATCTTATGGAGGTATTTATGAAAGTGAGATTCGAACAGCTTGACACAATGGTCAGTTATGGTAGATTCCATTCTGTACCCTATAATGAATGTCTCTGCATTTGTGGAGCGGCAGAGGTAGAAGACCTGGCTTACATCCTATTTGATTGTTGTCTGTATAAGAGGGTGAGAGACGGGTACCTTGGTCTATATACTAAACGAATGACCCATTGGGATCTCCATATCAAAACAACTTAACGTATTTTTCAGACTATAAGACGCACCAAAGTATAAGACGCAACATGATTTCGAAGAGGTAAATTTTTAAAACAAGTTTTTGCACTCTGCATGCCTCCCAAACCCTCTGCACGCCTTATTTTTCGGGGGGGGGGGAAGGGGGGCATGCAAAGCTTTGGGAGCCTTGTAGTGTGCTCATGGAGACTGGGGGGGGGGCAAAAACGAGCCATATTTTGCAAAAAAAAAAGAGCATGCAGAGGCTTTGCGAGGCTTGTAGAGTGCTCGGGGGAGGGGGCGCAAAAATAAGCAAAAACAGCTTGTTTTTTCTCATTTTTGCCTCCCTATCCCCCAGGAGCACTTTGCAGGCCTCCCAAACCCTCTGCATGTCCATTTTTGCAAAAAAGCAGGGTTATTATGGCAGGCCAAAAATGCTGTATTCAGTGTATAAGACCCACCCAGATTTTCGCCCTCTTTTTTGTGGGAAAAAGGTGTGTCTTATACTCCGAAAAATGCAGTACTTTATGTGTACCCATAGTATGAAAATCACATTTAACACAGCATAGTATTTGAGCAAAATGGTTTGGTTGAGATTGGCATATGTGGGACTGATTGGGATAGATTGTAGACATCAAAATATAATTTTATCATATTTTATTTATCTATATACTAGCTGATAACCCGGCGTTGCCCGGGTATTTATTTATAGGAAGAAAATGTTCCGACCAAACGTAAATTCTAATGTTGGATTTTCCCCCTTACCAGAGAGAGCCCCTTGTGGAGTATTATGAAACTGTTACTATGACAACTCCACTACGCTGTACAGTAGAATCCAGTACAGCAGTACAGCACAACAGGCTGTATCTTAACAGAACACATACCCCAAGGGGTGTTAGGGGTGTCTTACCACCAAAGTATTTTTCTCCAGAGGATAATAAGTCATCTGTTTACCAAGTTTGGTTGAAATTGCTCAAGGCGTTTGAGAGTTATGCTGGAACACACACACGCATGCACACATACACACACACACACACACACACACACACACACACTTTTATATAGAGAGATTAAATTATTGTACTTTATTCCAATTTCATTTTAAACTGTATTTTATTCCAATTTCATTTTAAACTGTATTTTATTCCACTTTCATTTTAAATTCTATTTTATCCAGTTCCACTTTAAATTGTTTTTATCAGATTTTAGTAATAATTTGTGTCTGGAACTGCACTCTGATATGGCCCAAGGGCTAATCAATAATCAATAACCCTAACCCTTAACCCTCATCAATAAAGTAAACATAACTTAACCTTTAGAAAACAGGGATACTGCTATCCCTAAGAGAAGCACTTATGATATGTACTAAGTCTTCATTAATAATTTATTTGGTAGACAGTGTAAACATTCGGGGCAAAGATTGAGAAAACAAATGGTAGAGCATCTGTTCTAAATAGCTGATCATCATGATTGGTACCAAAGTTAAAACTGACCTAATCGAGCATATAAGAAAAATTAATGAACTCCTCATTTATTGATTCTGTATCAGCGGTGGCATATAAACTAGCCTGAATGTGAGAGATTTATTAACTTTTTAAAAAAAAGAATGAGAAACTTCACAACAAGCCATGGATGTTTCTGTGATTGAGCTCAGGGAAGAAGTGGCACAACCACTTCACAATCTGAAAAAAAAAAACACTTGTTGAATGTTGATCCCTCTTCTAAACTCCAGCTGAGAACTTTAGCTATTATAGTTTATCTTTAAGACTATGATTAGGGGATTATGTTTTAAATTAGGATGAGCACTTAGAAGCAATTGGTATCAAATAACCCCAGATCCCAAACAAAACATCAACAGAATGAAATTCAATGGTGAAAAAGGTAAAGTTCTACAGTTAGGCAAGAAAAACAAAATGTATACATGGTACCTTGCTCAATATTAGTAACTGTGAGAGGGATCTTGGAGTCCTAGTGGACAACCATTTAAATAAGAGCCAAGGTGGCGCAGTGGTTAAATGCAGCACTGCAGGCTACTGCTAGATCAGCAGGTCAGCGGTTCAAATCTCACCGGCTCAGGGTTGACTCAGCCTTCCATCCTTCCGAGGTGGGTAAAATGAGGACCCAGATTGTTGGGGGCAATATGCTGACTCTCTGTAAAACCGCTTAGAGAGGCCTGAAAGGCCTATGAAGCGGTATATAAGTCTACTGCTATTGCTATTGCTATATGAGCCAGCAGTGTTCAGCAGCTGCCAAAAAAGCCAACACAGTTCTAGGCTGCGTAAACAGAGGGATAGAATCAAGATCATGTAAAGTGTTAATACCACTTTATATATTTATAAATAAATTTATAATGCCTTGGTAAGGCCATACTTGGAACATTGCATTCAGTTTTCATCACCATGATGTAAAAATATGTGGAGATTCTAGAAAGAGTGCAAAGAAGATTAACAAAGATGATTAGAGGACTGGAGACTAAAACATATGAGGAACGGTTGCAGGAACTGGATATGTCTAGTTTAATGAAAAGAAGGACTAGGGGAGACATGATAGTAGTGTCCCAATATCTCAGGGGCTGCCACAAGTCAAGCTATTCTCCAAGGCAGCTGAGGGCAGGACAAGAAGTAATGGGGTGGAAACTAATCAAGGAGAGAAGCAATTTATAACTAAGGAGAAATTTCCTGACATTTAGAACAATTAATCAGTGGAACAACTTGCCTCCAGAAGTTGTGAATGCTCCAACACTGGAAGTCTTTAAGAAGATGTTGGATAACCATTTGTCTGAAGTGGTATAGAGTTTCCTGCCTAAGCAGGGGGTTGGACTAGAAGACCTCCAAAGTCCCTTCCAACTTTGTTGTTATATTCCAGAATAACTGAAGACAACACCAGTTGTTCTCTTGTAATTCGAAAGTGTCCAGAATTGGCACTAGAATTCAGTTTAGCCACATTTCAACGTTAAATATATATATGAACCTTCTATGACTAGGCTGAAATGAGGTGTGCCTTTCCATAAGGTATTTTGTAGCCAAAACAAGAGGAAGAATCTTTTTCGTGTTTTGACTCCGTGTCTAAACTGAGTCACATTGATTCCATTGGATTTCAATCATTCAAAGCAGGAATATTTCTGGAACAAATTCAGCAAATGTTGAATAAATTACTGCAAATATTCGTACCTTGCCTATGTTTTTTCTGTCAAACATGCAAAGTAATTTAATTTAGTTCCAGATCAAAAAAATGTTTAATACGTTAGAACTGTTCAACTGACATTAAAAGAGTTGACATTTTCTTTCAGACATCATTTGTCATCTCGTATTAATCACTTGACTAAAGAGAAGTCATAAATGAAGTCTTTAACCACTTGATAAGTGCTGGTGGTGGGAGTTTCTACGCTGTACAATTAAACTTAACAAGGCAAGCCAATCTGTGATTAATTGAATATATATTTCTTTCATTTTTAAAAGAAAAAAAATCCAGCCTGAAGTGTATTCTTATTAATTAACAGGGGGACCTACTTTGAGATGTGTCTCATCTCCTAATAAAATATGATGCCAATTAGTGAGAAAATAGTAGCAAAAAATAACTAAATTTATTTTGGATTTAATAAATTTCATAGAAGCTCTTTCTTCAATACCATTTGAGTTAAAACAATCATAAGCTCACAATCTCTTTTACTGTTAAGAGGCTTTGTTATATTATTTTTACAATATTTTTAGCTTTGTTTTTTATTAAAATATTAGAAAGTCCCTTCAGCAATTAATTTAAAATCAAAGACTAAGTTTAGATCAATTGTTTTAAAGCACAAAAATGTTATATAAAATGTTACTTTACTTCATGTTTTAAAAATGTGTTCAAAGAATCTTTCTGGCTTTATCTAAAAAATTGCTGCTGTCACATTTAATTATATTTATCATAATTATGAAATATTACCAGAATTGTGATAAGGCTGTCCCAAAATCAAAGCTAATGTTTCCAAAGCTTGATGAGTCACTGAGGCAAGCTGTCTTTTTTATGGGAGTATATTTTTTATTATACATAGATTTAGATATAGTAGATATAGAAATACATTAGATATACATTTACATATAGATACACATTACATACACATACTGTACATATATAGTAGATTTATATGTTAAATAGGTAACATATAGTAGACAGTGATGTGCGATGAGGGTTACCGTTGGTGAGGCAAGAGCGCAGCAGCGGCGAGAAGCAACATCCCCGCCGCTGTGTCCGACAGGCATCTCATGTTTATGGCGGACATAAACGCGAGACGCCTGTCGGACACAGCGGCAGGGGTATTGCTTCTCACCACTGCTGTGCTCTGCCACCTTGCCCCCCCACCTCCTCCTCCGAACAATCCTGCTGCCCCAGCCTGCAGCCAGCCCAGCACCGAGCGGGGAGGATGAGGAGGAGGAGAAGAGCGGTGAGTCCTTGTGCTGGCTCCATCCAAGCTGCTTCTCGCCGCTGCCGCGCTCTGCCGTCTTGCTCCCCCGCCTCCTCCGACGAACAATCCTTTGCTTTCTTCAGCTCGGACGGTGCCGGGACACCCAAGCTGCTGTCAGCAGCGGTGGGGGCCATCTGAGCGGCCATGATCCCCCCTCCCCAGCCAGCCAGCCAGCCCACCCACCCCCCGCCCGACCTGCTCCCCACCTGGCAGGCTGGCCAGCACAAGGATTCACCGCTCTCCTCCTCCTCCTCCCCGCTCGGTGCTGGGCTGGCTGCAGGCCGGGACAGCGGGAATGCTGGTGGGGCACTTTGCATCGCGGGAGCTGCCAAGACCCGGGTCTGCAGCAAAGGCGCCAAGCCACCCAGTAGAAAATGCCGGGCAGAGAAGAAATTGCTGCTGAAGAAACGGCAGCTGGTGGCCCAGAGCAACCTCTCCAGAATCACCCTCAATGGAAACTGCTAGATTGCGCAGTCGCTCAAGTGCCCTTGCACAGGCATGATTTGCTGCTCCCAGATCAGGAGGCGGGATGCCTCCTTTGTATGCCTCCTTTGCATACAATTTTTTTTGCTTTTTAACCCTTTCTTAACTTTTAAAAGGCGAAAAATTCATTATGCAAAGGAGGCCCCGAGTTCTCTGGCCTCCTCCCATAGTTAACACTGAGCAGACACCAAGCCACTGTGACTTGGAATCTGGTAGCAACTACCCTGGCTTTAATTATTTAAAAAAAATTCTTTAAAATTCTTTCCTTTCTCTCAGGAAACTGGTGAGGCCCCGCCTCCCCTGCCTCTAGTGACTACACGTCCCTGATAGTAGATTATACCTGTGTTTTCCCAAAAATAAGAGAGGGTGTTATTTTCTTTTGATCCCCAAAATAAGCACTTGGCCCGATTGGGCTTATTATCCAGGCAGGTCTTATTTTCAGGGAAACAATATTTTACTTTAATACTCTGTGCATTGTAATAGAGCAAAACATGCATCTGTCTTCAAATGTGCCTTTAATATTTCCTAAAGATATATCAGTGTGATTCTGGTTCAGCATAGCTTACATTTCAAAATATTTTATAGTAATCTTGGAAAGAGAACATAATGCACTAGCTATAAACCAGATTTGATCCTTGCATATCATTATATGACAAATCTTGAATCTTTTGTTTCATGTTTTATTTTTCCTTTTCGTCCTCCTCTGATTCAATGCCTCCCTCCCTCCCTATGTTTATTTCTGGCTGATATTTCCCTCTGTTTGCCTTAGTTACACAGCAGTGTAACTAGTGATAGTAGCAGCTCTGAGATTATCCTGTTGTTCATAAGGAATCCATAGAGTATGACATGGCTTAGCAAGATGTGGACAGAACTCTTACAAATTTTGTCTTCAGTCTATCTCTTTCAGAGTCCACTACTGACAGTCAGTCAATCAAACAGTCAAGTTCTCTCTTATTAATGATCAGAAGGCCCACTACAGTGACACGATTCAGAAATAGGATTGACCTGGATTGCTGCTTCTTTACACTACGTAACAAAAAGCATTTGACTCCTCAACTTCAGGAGAACCAGAACTGAAATGATTGAACATTGACTTGATTATGATTTGAATCAGTGAAAGATTCAAAAGTGATTTACATATTGATTCACTGTTGCTTCAGATAACTAAAAAATAGCAATAGCAGTTAGACTTATATACCGCTTCATAGGGCTTTCAGCCCTCTCTAAGCGGTTTACAGAGTCAGCATATCACCCCCAACAGTCTGGGTCCTCATTTCACCCACCTCGGAAGGATGGAAGGCTGAGTCAACCTTGAGCCGGTGAGATTTGAACCGCTGAACTGCAGATAGCAGTCAGCTGAAGTGGCCTGCAGTACTGCACCTTAACCACTGCGCCACCTCGGCTGTTTGAAGTCACATGGAATAGAAAGTTACGTCCGTGTGAGGTAGATGAATTTTGTATTATTGAAAGATAAAGCTCAGGATCTCTATAATATACCTAACTCATTCCAAAATGCATAAGCCAGTGTTCTCAAAATTGTTGCCATTCAGATGTGTTACATTACAACTCCTTAAGTTTCAAACATCATGGTGATTGGCATCGGTTTGAGACAGGTAAAAATATGATAGGTGGATTGCAAGATAATAGAATAGATAAAAATAAATTGTAAATAAACTTGCAGTGCATCTACAGTTTTTAAAAATCTAAAGTATTTCATCCAAATTTGCCATTTTTAAAATGAAGATATATTCTTCATATATTCCTTGCGGAAAGCATGCCTTAAAATAAAAATCATGTAGGTAGTCTTACATGGTATGAGCAAAAGATATGAACAAAAGAATTGTACCTAATTAAATTTTACATAAATGGTACATTTTCAATTTAGAAGTAACACAATAATAGTAATTAATGAAGATTATATCTCTTCCTAACAGGATACATTTATTTCACTTATATAATCTTACATAATTTTACCCAGCAAAAAATCTAAATGTAAAATTTAAATAATAATGTAAAACCTTTCTTATTTAGGTCATCCTTTTTGAAGAAGTATATTTGCTACTTGTTTGCTATATTTAAAGCCTCTTGATGGAAATTAAATGGAGACACTTCTTATTACATGGCAAAGTTAAAAAATTCAATCCATTGTTATACGATTTCTAGACTTAGTGTAGAATAATGTATCCTTTCCAAACTTCTTTCCAATTTGAATTTTTCATGGTACCGTACCTGAGGATAGTATAGATTTCCACAATCTCTGTAAATCATGATGACATCAACTGAAAGCAGTAAATACTGATTGTGTATTTAGAGCCGAGGTGGCGCAGTGGTTAGGGTGCAGTACTGCAGGCCACTTCAGCTGACTGTTATCTGCAGTTCAGCGGTTCTAATCTCACCGGCTCAAGGTTGACTCAGCCTTCCATCCTTCCGAGGTGGGTAAAATGAGGACCCAGACTGTGGGGGCAATATGCTGACTCTGTAAACCGCTTAGAGAGGGCTGAAAGCCCTATGAAGCGGTATATAAGTCTAACTGCTATTGCTATTGCTATTGTTGTTGTGATGTTATAATTCAGCTCATTCTTTTCTGAATATCATGTATCCTATTTTATTTAAATAACTAAGAAAAATGATTGATTAATGTCCCAAAGATACAGGCAGTGGTCTCACTTCTAGTGTTCAAAAGCCATATATTTGCGGGATACCTGGTTTGGCTTGATTTTTTTTTATAATCCAGGCAAGTCCTTGATTTATGACCACAATTGAGTACAAAACTTCTATTGCTAAGCTAGACAGTTGTTAAGTGAGTTTTGCCCTATTTTATGCTTTTTCTTGCCACAGTTTTTAAATGGGTCACTGCAGTTGTTAAGTTAGTAACATGGTTGATAATTGAATGTGGCTTTCCCATTGACTTTGCTTGTCAGAAGATCACCATATTGACCCCAGGACACTGCAATTGACATAAATATGAACCAGTTGCCAAGCATCTGAATTTTGATCACATGATCGTGGGAATGCTGCAACAGTTGTAAGGGTGAAAAACAGTCAAAAGTCACTTTTTTTTTCCATAGTGTTGTGACTTTGGTCACTAAACAAACGGTTGTTAAGCCAAGGATTATCTCTTGTCTGAGGTTAGATTTTTTAAAATGATTTTAATGTTTTAGATTTATATTTGTAAGCCATGCAGAACTCTTGAACGAGAGGGAAACTATATTAAGTTTAAATAATAGTAATAATAATTATAACTGTCCAAAGGTCCTTGAGGAGGACTCAGTTGGTGGATAAAATGCTTAATTCAGTCTGAACATCTGGCTGACTGTGCAACAAGCCGACAAAAAAGTTAGCCATCACTGTCCTTATATACTGTATATTCAGCACTTCTGAGCAAATACAGAAATTATACGAGCTAGTTACTGTCTACCTTTGATATGCTGATTTTAACATATACTGTATGCTCTACATTGCCTATACACGTAGTGGGAGCTTTGAAATGTTTCATATCCCTGCAGACCAGACTTCCACAGGCAACTTGTAAAGACATCTGATGAATCTAAATATATAGCTCAGAGATAATTTAGATATAATTAGGAAGTGGCTGGAGATTCTTCTTGCTATAAATCAGGCTATTCCATGTAGAAATCAGAAGCCTCAGACAATCATTGCAGTGCAGGCAGCTGTATTGCCACACATTTTTGTTTGAAGAATTCAACATTTTCCAAGTCTGAGATAAAAATACTACTGATTGTTCTTTCTGTGGATTATTTTATTAGTGCTATTGAGTACTTTTAACACAGTCAGAAGAATGAAACAAAATTAGAATGAAATGTATTTTTAGTATTTTCCTAAGAGAATTATATAGAAGCTATATTACTATGAGTGATCATTTGTTACTTTAGGAAAAAAAAAACCTACATTGCAAAATAACTCACAGGGCTGTAGCTTTGGGGAAAATAGGATAATGAAGCAGGGCTGGGCTACTGTGGGTTCGCCCGGGTTCAGGAGAAGCCGTAGCTAATGTTATGGCTAGTTTGGAGAATCTCCAAATCCCATCACTGAGGTGGCACAGTGGTTAGGGTGCAGTACTGCAGGCCACTTCAGCTGACTGTTATCTGCAGTTCAGCGGTTCTAATCTCACCGGCTCAAGGTTGACTCAGCCTTCCATCCTTCCGAGGTGGGTGAAATGAGGACCCAGACTGTGGGGGACGATATGCTGACTCTGTAAACCGCTTAGAGAGGGCTGAAAGCCCTATGAAGCGGTATATAAGTCTAACTGCTATTGCTACTGCTATCCCTGACTGGCCCCGCCCCTCCCACCCTCCCAGGAGTCTCCACGTGGCCTGTTTTGGATGTGAGGTAAGTGCAGAGCCCACGTGGAAGCTTGGGGAGGGGGGGGAAATGGGCATCCCGGAAGGCCTCCGGAGCCCGAGGGATGCAGCTTTTTACCTCCCAGATGCTCAATGAAAGCCTCCGGAACCTTGGGAAGGTGAATACACACACACGGCCATGGTGCAGCAGGCCAACTAGGCCACGTCCAACATGGCCACACCCACCCAGCAATCGGACAATAGCAATAGCAGTTAGACTTATATACCGCTTCATAGGGCTTTCAGCCCTCTCTAAGCAGTTTACAGAGTCAGCATATATTGCCCCCACAGTCTGGGTCCTCATTTCACCCACCTCGGAAGGATGGAAGGCTGAGTCAACCCTGAGCCGGTGAGATTTGAACAGCCGAACTGCCGAACTAGCAGTCAGCTGAAGTAGCCTGCAGTACAGCACTCTAACCACTGCGCCACCTCGGCAGAGAATCTTTTGCTGAAAATTTTGAAGGTTGGAATGAAGGTGTGACGGATATGTTCACTGCCTTGAGTTATTTGTAAAAACAATAAAGGTGGGATACAAATAAAGAAATAAATAAAATAAACTTTAAAGGCTCTTAACACTATTCAGTGACTTCCTGAACTAGGAGAAGAGAGAGAAAGATGCTATGTTTCCACCTACTAAATATTTGTTGTCTGAAGATAATTAAAGTTGCCTTAATTTATTATTGCAAACAAAAACCAAGTACAAAAGTAAGTTGCAACTCTTGTGAAATTGTGACTTCATAAATGATTCTATTTCAAGCACTGGCCTTTCACATTTTTAATAATATTGCTTCTGCTTTTTCCCCCCATTAAATCTGATATAAAATAGGCTGGTAACTGCACTGCATTTGTTACCTCGAGTTGGCATGGTTTTTTATCACAGGGAAGCGCTTCGGATTTTTGTCAATATTTTTAAAAACGGCAAAAGAGAGCTTAGTAGTAGCTTCTCTTTTTCCTGTCATGAATATATAGAAGGGTATTGGATTTTCTAAAGAGGCCAGCTGGGCTCTGGAGACCACATGAATGAGAATCCACCTACATATATTTTCATATTCTGGACATGATTTTTCAAAGATATTCAAAATATTTTAGATAGCGACTTGCATCTAATATAGCATCTTCTTTATTTGTTTTTATGTTCAATGTTTATAGCTGCCCACGCAGTGACTCTGGGTGAACCACAACAATTAACAATCCACGACAATTAAAGCAATGCCAAAACAATAATAAAAAAACTGATTTAAACGTACAAACATACAAGCCATCAATAGATACCTGTTCTGTCCCCCCTTCACGGCTCTTAACGCACAGCAAGACAGGCAAACTTAAAAGGATTTTTTCTTTATCAGTTCACAGCCAGCTCCACTGTTGTCTCCGGTGATGTAGATATTTCTTTTGAAATTTTGGAAATTAAATATGGTTTCTGTCAGCATCACTCCATTACATAATTAGGAAAGAAAGACTAAGAGACTCCATGGGAAGGAAATCCAAAGTACTTTTACTAATTATAAATGGTAAGCAAGCAGTTGCGAAGCAAAGTCTACTTAATTAGGCGCGAAAGCAATTGATATATAGAATAGCCCATTCCCCACCCCTTAGGATCATAGCTCCAGTCCAATCATAAGTCCTTCAAGTGTCAGGTGTGAGATAACTTCAAAAGGCATCACGAAGATGGAATGTTGAGGCCGTTATTCTACGCGGGAAGGTCTCACGCATGCGCCATCCGAGCATCTCGAACATCCTAGAAGACTCCTCCAGCACATCAATTAACCCCTCCCAAATACCAGCCCTCCCTCCCCGTTTCATGGCAGCTGAAGCAACAGCAAGGCAGAAGCTGACAGTTTCATTATTTTTTGAGTTGTGGGCTGGAGTAGGTTACTGCTACTGTGAGAAAGGTTGCGTAGAATAAAACTTTTTTTTCTAATCCTTCTTCAATCAAGTTGATCTGGGCAACCTAAATTGAGGCATGTACTAATGATCACAAAACACATATAATCTTGTGAGGTTTTTTTCCCCCCAAGGTCATCTGTAAATGGCTCAGTATACAATCTATAATAATAGGTATGTTTCAAGGTACTTAAGAATGTAATTGTCATAGGTAGACCAAATGTGAAAAATGTTTCCTGGCTTCATAAAACAAAATCTGACACTAAAATTGCTATCTATACAAAATCAGGCATGCTAGAAGAGCAGAAACGAAATCAATCCATGCCTCCCCCCTCTCCAAAGTTCCAGAATTATAACTTTTTGGAAATGACTGTATCTGTGCCCTATTCTAGTAGAAGTCCAGGATCACCAAATGTCAAAGAAAATTGCTTCTTCTCCCCCATGATAATGATAATATTACAAGTCATGTCATGCCTTCCCAACTTGCCTCATGGGGTGATGCTGAATTTCAAGAGAGTAATGCTGACCAGTAGTATTGTTTGTTCACATTACATATTGCAACACTGTGCAGCCTAAACTATTGATCTGACACAGTGGTGAAATTCAATTTCTTTTACTGCCGGTTCTGTGGACGTGGCTTGGTGGGCGTGGCAAGGGAAGGATATTGCAAAATCCCCCATTCCCTCCCCATTCCTGAGGGAAGGATATTGCAAAATCTCCATTCCCACACCGCTCTGGGGCCAGCCAGAGGTGGCATTTTGCTACGGTCTCCATAACCTGTCAGAATCTGGTGAATTTCACCCCTGATCTGACAACTATCAAACTCCTCAACAAATTGGTGCAAAGCTTTGTAAGACGGTATATTAAAATAGCAATAGTTAGACTTATATACCGCTTCATAGGGCTTTCAGCCCTCTCTAAGCGGTTTACAGAGTCAGCCTATTGCCCCCAACAACAATCTGGGTCCTCATTTTACCCACCTCGGAAGGATGGAAGGCTGAGTCAACCTTGAGCCTAGTGGGATTTGAACAGCCGAACTGCTGAACTGCAGTCAGCTGAAGTAGCCTGCAGTGCTGCATTTAACCACTGTGCTACCTCGGCTCCTAAAATATATGCAAATGAGAGTGACAAGTCATTTCAATGTCTCTATATATTACCATGTTTCCCCGAAAATAAGGCAGGGTCTTATTTTCTTTTGCACTTGGCCTTATTTTTGGAGAGGTCTTATTATTTTTGAGGTGCAGAAGGTGGCGAGCGTGGTCCCCTCATGGCTGCTGCTGTGTTGCAATATTTTCGGGGAGGGCTTGTTTTAGTGCATGTGCTCAAAAGCCCGATTGAGCTTATTATCCAGGGCGGTCTTATTTTCAGGGAAACAGGATATATCCTGGAAATCTTTGCAATGACTAGGGATTACAAAAACATTATCACTCAGGGCTAGTATGTTGAGAGGTTTCAGAACTTGAGGACAATAAAAGTAATGATTTGAATTTGGCTATTTGGAATACATTCCAGGCATTTTTGTTTTGGTGTCATTTTTGGTACCATCCATGTGTTAGTCTTCCTGGATAAAATTAATTTTATACTTGGGAATATGTTTCAGTGTCTCCAGCCATAATAATTGTTCCGAATACGTGGCAGTATTTGTAAGATGAAAGCTATAAATGTGTAGTTTAACATGCTGGTCTGGGGAAACACAATGCACTAAATATTGATAGGCAGTTTATCTTCCTTCTTCTTTTGTTCTGCTTTAATACACTTCTGATGAGACTGGAGAAGGCCTGCCAAGCAACCTTCCTTCTCAGTTTTCATAAAAGACATACCTATAAGAAGAAGGTCCTATAAATAGCATCAGCCTTTGTCATAGAAAAGGGACTAGCCACGTTCTTGCACACCAGAGATGAGACTTCTTTGTCTTCTGTTTGTGGCACATAATTAAATTTGTGCCTTCGTTCACATGAAGCTCAATTCTAAAGCTGCCCAATGAAATAACTGACACAATATGCAGTCAAGCACATTAAATTAGTCAGACAACGAAGAGAGGGAATGAACAACTGTTTAACTGTTTATTAAATTTATAGGCCGCCCAATCCCAGAGGACTCCGGGCGGCTTACAGAAACAGAAAATTAAGAGAAGTTAAAAACAGATAAAACACGACAAATTTAAAAAGACACAACATGCACCCAATCTAAGCGGGGCTGGACCTCAATCCAGAGGTCAACGGCTGGAATAGCCAGGTCTTAATAGCTTTTCGGAAAGCCATGAGCATGGGTGGGGTCCGGATCTCTGGGGGTAGCTCATTCCATAGGGCCGGAGCAGCAACAGAGAAGGCCCTACTCCGAGGCATTGCCAGCTGGCATTGTCCAGCTGATGGCACCCGGAGAAGGCCCATCCTGTGTGATTTTATTGGTCTTAGGGAGGTGTGCGGCAGAAGACGGATATCGAAGATATCCGGGTCCTAAGCCATGTAGGGCTTTAAAAGTGATAACCAGCACCTTGAATCATGCTCAGAGACCAATGGGAAGCCAGTGCAGCTCGTGGAGGATAGGTGTAATGTGGCTGTACCTAGCTACACCCAGTATCGCTCACGCGGCTGCCTTCTGGACTAATTGTAGTCTCCGAACACTTTTCAGGAGCAGCCCCATGTAGAGTGCCAACAAGCCAACTACTTACGCCTCCATACCATCTCTTTGGGTGACAACTAACTATTTCTCTCTTGACCTCCTCTCTCTCAGTCCATTTCACCCTTCCTATTTGTTTTCTCTGTGGAAATTAGATTTCTTAAATGCCCCTTTGAGCTGTCTTAGGTCAAAAGAAAGCAACCTCATTATAGTCTTAGCATCTACATTAGATCTGTCATATTTCATAAATACAACGAAGGATCCAAAAGGCAACAGCAAATAATCTGTGTAAAAATGGGTTTTTAAAAAAATATTTTTTTTAAAAAAATACTCCACAGTGTTGGGTAATATTCACTGTTATATTCTCATTGCTGCTAGGCAGGATTTGGCCACATTATGGATGACAATGACTCCTCTCAGCTGATTAGCACAGCAAGGCAGATTGCTGCGCCTCAGCTGTGTTACTCCCAAGAAGTAACGTGGAAGGTAAGTTTTAGTAAAATTGTGCACGCATGTGCAGTGCGCATCCGGCGTGGTCACATGCAACACACAATCACCAAACTGGTTGTTAAACCGGCAGGATCCCACTACTGACACTATGATCTGCTTGGCAAAAACAGAGACTCCAATCCAATGTCTATGTGGTAATTTTTTTATAAATAGTTTAATTCAGTCATCACTGATAACAGATATCTGTAGTATATCATAAAGTAGTACAGGTGGCTTCCAAGCTAAAAGGGAGATGCCTCATGAACAAAGCAATAATTTTTATAGGGACTTATGCTCTATATTAATTATGTTCCTCACTGAATCGTACATGGCCAAATAAAGTTCAGTTCAGTTCACTTCAATTCAAAGATAGAGTAGGAAACTACTAGTAACTCATCAACCACACTTAAGAAACCGCACCTGCAGTTAGAAAATCAACCATCATTAGGATTTATATTCCCATGGATTGTCTACTATACTTATCCTATGGTAAGATGGACTGCCAATGAATGAATGAATGAATGAATGAATGAATGAATGAATGAATGAATGAATGAATGAATGAATGAACGAACGAAAACTTTCTTCTTTCAATGTTGTTTGAATTGAATTGTGTGAAAAAGTGATAGGAAAAAGAAGACTAGTGGAATCCTTGGTTCTTTCTTAACTTGGTTGTTTTCTTGCAGAAGTTTCATTACTCAATTAGATGGATAATGAAGCATCTGCAAGAAAACAGCCAAGCTCAGAGTCCACCATGAATCCCACAGTTTAATCCTGACCTACAACCATTCTCTTCTGTTAAAGAAAGAATAAATAGACTCATTCATATAACTGCTTCTTTCTCCACGCAGCTTTTATTGTTGCTTTTTTTGGGGGGGGAGAGGAAAAGAGCGTTTTTATGCATTTGCAATGTACATTTCTCTAGATTGAATTTAGGGACAAAGTTGGTATGCCTCTTTAGCTTCTCTTGTCTACTGTTTTATCCCACTCTCTACTTGAATTCCTTCAGAAGAACAGTAAAAACTTTCCATTCTGGAGACCATTTACAGAGGAAGCAACTTGTTTTGCATAATAACATATCGAATGCTGTTTGTATGTTTATATAATGAATTGTTTTAATAGCCTAAAATCTTGTTAGGCAACTTGCAATCTTTGTAATAAATAAGTATGTAATAAGCAAGCAAGCCACATTCTATAATTTCCTTTTAAAATACAACTTAAGGTGGGAAGAGTAGATAGATAGATGATAGATAGATAGATAGATAGATAGATAGATAGATAGATAGATAGATAGATAGATAGATAGATAGATAGATGGATGAGAGATGAGAGAGAGGGGGAGGGAGGGAGGGAGAGAGAGAGAGAGAGAGAAGAGAGAGAGAGAGAGAGAGAGAGAGGGAGGGAGGGAGGGAGGGAGGGAGAGAGAGAGAGATTTATATCAATATAAAGCAATCTTAAACATGTTCCATGATCGAGTTTCTTGATCTGGGCTGCAAGAATCCAAATATACATGAAATGATATAATCTCTTTTTTGTTACTAGAGATGAATGGATTTTTTTGCATTCCAGATCTGATACATACCAGGCCTGTTTGATATACATTAAGTGCAATAAATTAATCTGTAAGCCAATATATCACTCTCAACAGTATGCAAAATGGAGTGTCTCCATTCTTACTTTTCCTTCAGAGAAAAAATTCCTGATGGAGATATGGAAAGGCAATCAAAAACCACCTTGAAGCTTCAGAGCTGCAGACGGTGTGAACTTTCCTGCCCATTCCTGCACAAATAGGCTGTAGGCTTTTCATAGTTATGGATAGAAATCATGCAAAATTCACACACTTACATACAGAGAAATACACACATTTTGCAATGGTGTTAAAAACAAAGGAACTCTAAACCCAAAGAAATATGTTAAGAGCAAATTGTCCTGCTCTTCCTCTTTTGTGAACATCAATTAAAAATACCTCATCTACTTAAAAATAACCTTACTTCTCACTTTCAGTGCATTGCTGAATATTTCAAGAATAGTCTCAAAAATAAAGCTGCTGTGTCAGATTCTTCTTTGCAAATCTAATACTTGCATCTGTATTACTGTCCCAAACATTAACTTGCAAATAAGTAATAAATTAAATACATTTCATTTCAATATATCTATTAAGCCAATCTAGAAGTCTTATACAACTAGCTGGTATCTGTGACAGAAATACCATCTCAAATAAAGTTCTCTGAGCAAATATAGAATAAGTACTAATCAATTGGGTTAAGACAATGGCTCTCACATACGTATCTGGCTGGACATGATATTTTAGTTTTCATTTCATTTAATTTCATTTATTGAATTTCTAGGCCGCCCAATCCCGAAAGACTCTGGGTGGCTTACAGAAATGAAAAATATTTAAAAATAATTAAAACATTAAAACACAACAAAGTTAAGAAGAAGCACAACATACTCCCAATCAAAGGGGGGCCCTGGACCTCAATCAAGAGGTCAACAGCCCTAGGCCTGCCGGAAAAGCCAGGTTTTAATAGCTTTGCGGAAGGCCATGAGAGTGGGTACGGCCCGGATCTCTGGGGGCAGCTCATTCCTTTGTGCTGGAGCGGCAACAGAGAAGGCCCTACTCCTAGGCGTCGCCAGCCGGCATTGTCCCGCTGACGGCACCCGGAGAAGGCCCATCCTTTCAAATTCATGGCATGATATAAAAATGTACTTTGGGTTCAATCATCCAAAAGCTTCCAATTGTTCATGACCCAGTGGTCATAATTTTGCCTAATGGTAGGTGGGAATGAATTTAAGGGATGAGAGGAAGAGATGCTTCAGATAAAAAACACCTCCACAGCTTATTGTATGAAAGAAGAAACTTTAAAGGATCTACTTTAATGTATTGTTAAGAGTGATGCACAGAGTTTTATAGTTTCAGACTTGCAAGCTTTGGTTAATGTATACCCTTACAATAAAGTATAATTAATTCTTTCGGTCCTTTTTTTTGTTTTCTGGTTGACGTGAAAGGGCTGAAAGTATTATTTGAGTAATAGTTTCAAGCTCTTGTAAGGTCATGTTTATGCTGTTGGTGTTTTCCTTTGACATTATAAGTAGAAATTTTGCATGACTGGAAAAAGTACAGTAACCATCAGGCTGGCTTTCGGTTTTTCTCCATATTGTGTTAAATTGAACATTGTGCTTAGAAGAAAAAGGGAGAAAGTGTAGGAAAGAGGGCCTGCCTAAAAACACCCAAGAAAAAGAGAGAGATTATTGATTTCCAACTTTTTCAATTTTTTATTTGTTCAAGAATCCTGAGTATGCAGTGAAACAAAGACCTTTGAAAAGATGGAATTGATCAGATGTTTCTTTATTACTCAATACACTACATTCCTAGCTTGACAATTGGCTTCATTAAATGGTTAAGAAAGTTCTCATTAAAACCTTCCTCTCATGTAATTCTGCATAGCTATCCTTTATGTGACCAGGTGGTTTGTTATATTCTGTATTGCTATCACTCCAGGGGTGGGTTTCAACCGGTTCGCGGCGGTCCCCGCGAACCGGTTGGTCGGCGAACCCGGAAGTAAATAACTTCCGGGAACGGCAAAGGGCCCACCTGCCGGCCCGCGTTCCTTACCCGGTTTTGACAAGTTCTGCGCTTCCACACATGCGCAGGACGCATACAGCGCCTGCACGATCCTCCAGGAGCAGCTGGAGCATCGCACAGACGCTAGTACGCATGCGTGCGCTGCACACGTGCACGAGGACGCCGCCGGCCCTGTTCCAACCGAACCGGTTGGAACGGGGCGAGAAACCCACCCCTGTATCACTCTGACTTTTCTAGAACTTGGTTAAAATGTGAAGATCCACACATACATTCTTTCTAGCCTGTTTTTCATTGAAAAACTCTTAGACACAAGGATGTCCAGGGAAATTTAAAATTACTTACTTCCATTAAGATTCCTGTGGTTTCACAACCAGGAGAATGGTTCTATGTTCCACACTGGGAAAATGTAGTCACTGTATATGTGCTGTCACAGAAAAATTTAAATTTCTCTTTACAGTTTTCACAGTATTAAAGATGTATGTTCAAAATTTTATACTATGACCTTCTGTTTATAGATTTGATCTACTGCTTTTATTCAGTTTGACATATGCCTCAAGGGCTCTTTGTGGTAGATGTGTGTATTGAAACAATCAGGTTGAAATGCCTGACAAGATGTTGAAATGTTGTCAAGTTCTAAGCTCAAGTTATTTCAAGTCTTTTAGGGAAACACAAACTATCTGCCCTTGTGTTGTTATTGTTCTGGTTTTTTTCCCCCTTCTACTTACTCTTGATAAGAGGACCAACAAAATCAACTTCATGCACCTTTCTTTCGGTGAACTCAGGTGATTGTTCATCCTGATTTAATATGGTTTAATCAATTGGGTGTTTTTCAATTCATTTGCATTAAAATGATTTATTTGGATGTTTAATGAAGACATTCTGTGTTTGAAGCAAACTATTCAGAGTGTAATTAGTTGTATATTAAACTGATCTGTTGACTTGATTATATTATAACAAAACAATGAAAATAAACAGGCATTGTTAATTTATTTTTAAAAGTATTAATTTGAATTCTTTCTTTAAAAAGAATTGCATTTGAGTCAGTGTTGACTAGTGGATTACTCTCTGCAATCACCCAGCTGGCTTCATTAATTAAGGCAAGACTAGCTTTGTGGGCTGTCATGATCTTTAAAGTTAAACTTACTTCCACCCATTGATGTGCTACTATACTGTTCTTAGACTATTATCAAAATACTTCAAAGGAGAGCAAGGTAATGACAAAACAGTTCCTTATCATTGCCTGGGAAAATGCATGGAAATGTCAATTGGCTCCCCAAAGATCAACTTGAAGAATATAGCTTAACTAGTCACAATCATTTATAATTAGTCTTTTCGGCAATATTTATTTTGTATGATAATATACACTTCATTATTTTGTGCAAACATAGTTCATCTAGCAACCAACATTTCCTAGCATTCTAATTATTGTCTATTAAAAATTGCCCCCAGATGGTAATTCAATTCAATTCAATTTATTAAGTTTGTATGCCGCCCTATTCCCGAGAGACTCAGGGTGACTAACAATAAAAAGGGAGGGGATACAAAAAAATAAAATAAAACACAACCATTTAAAATTCTACAACAGCCATAACCTCGAATGGGGCTGGATAGTTCAGCAGCCCCAGGCCTGCCGGAACAGCCAGGTCTTAACTGCTTTGCGGAAGGCCAGAAGGGTAGTGAGGGTCCGGATCTCCACGGGGAGATCGTTCCATAGGGCCGGAGCAGCCACTGAGAAGGCCCTTCCCCGAGGAGTCGCCAGCCGACATTGGCCAGCAGATGGAATTTGGAGGAGGCCTAGTCTGTGGGATCTAATAGGTCTTTGGGAGGTGACTGGCAGGAGGCAGTCTCTCAAGTACCCAGGTCCGATACCATGTAGGGCTTTAAAAGTAACGACTAGCAGCTTGAAGTGCGTCCGGAGACCAATGGGCAGCCAGTGCAGCTCGCGGAGGATAGGTGTAACGTGGGTGTACCGAGGTGCACCCACAATCGCTTGCACAGCTGTGTTCTGGACAAGCTGAAGTCTTTGAACACTCTTCAAGAGACTGCCTGGAAAAATATTTTGTAAATTATTTCTCCTGTCCTAACAATCATTTCAGGAAGATATTTGACACTGTATTTAAACAGAAGAACACTTGCTTCATCACCTCTTGCTTGTTTATAATCATTTGCATTGGTTGAGGCTAAGTTGATTGAGGCATGAGGCTAAATATTCAAAATGTAAAAGTTGACCATTCCAGTTATTGTAATAATGAAAACCATTAAAACATTGCTTTGGAATAATCACATACTCAACATAATAGCTATTTGATGGAGCTGTAAACAGTGAAAACCCTATATTTATCAAGTGCTATCAAGCAAGGTAACTACATCCAAGTAGCTCCATGGAATTCAAGGAACTTTTTCAATAAATATGATAATTACATTTTTACAAGTGCTAATCCAATAAACTGAGAACGAGTCTTACCTAATTAATTCCAGAATCCTTTTATTCAGCTAAATTACCAATCTTTTAAAAAAAAACAAAACTTTGCATATTTCAGAAAAAAAAGTAAAGTTTTCTTAATGCAAAGCAGAGAATAAATTGTCTATTAGAATTCTAAAGCATATTTACTGTGAAATATGAAGAAAGCTTTTATTATTATGTGTAGAAATAAGGTTGAGAGTTTTAATACCTTATAGTAAATGTCACTTTTGGATAGGAAACATTTTTTTTTCTGTCTAAAAATATCACTTTAGTGCTCCTTTAGTGCTACATCATTATCATGAAGTCAAGAAACAATTTTTAACAAAAGGCTACATAAGGTGGTTTGTAAGTGTCTAATTTGTTCTACAGCAAGTAGCAATCAATAGTGAGATACCAAGTGTATTTCTGGAATCACTTTAAAGTAACTGTAGATATATTGAAAATTAATGACTGGAAGGTATAGTTTGTTACTAGAGATGTGCAATATATGCTTTGAAAATGGTTTGAAATAAATTATTTTGGCCTTGCACAAGTGCAATTGGTCTTTCATATTTATTAAAGCATTTACTTTAAGAGCCAAGGTGGTGCAGTGGTTAAATGCAGCACTGCAGGCTACTGCTAGATCAGCAGTTCAGCGGTTCAAATCTCACCGGCTCAGGGTTGACTCAGCCTTCCATCCTTCCGAGGTGGGTAAAATGAGGACCCAGATTGTTGGGGGCAATATGCTGACTCTCTGTAAACCGCTTAGAGAGGGCTGAAAGCCCTATGAAGCGGTATATAAGTCTACTGCTATTGCTATTGCTATTACTGAAGTTTATCTGAAGCTGAAAAAAAACACCTCATGCTGCTCACCAAAGGAATCAATTTAGTAAAGATAGTCACAGCTTTATTAAACTGGCTTCAACTTTTTTTCCAAGATTACATAGAAATTTGGAAAAAAAAACATGTTATAATGAATGGCATCTTCAAAGTTGATTGAAGTGAGACAGGCTTTTTGGCCACAAGAGAACTATATCAGGCCTGCAAGATCCATCTTTTCTTTTGGATCTTTGGCCTGCCACACTTTCTATTATTCTACTATGCATTTTCTATTGTGGGAAAATGGGAGGGGGGATTGTATGGCGTTAAATGCTCTGTAGCCAAAACAAAATTCCTTCTAGAAAGCCAAAGCCATCCTTTGTCTCTGCACCTCTGCACCTGGTGGTCCCACATGGTGGGGACTGGGTGGGTGGAACTGCCAGCGTGGCAGTGGGAGATTAGACCATGTGATGGACTTGTGGGTGTGAGGGCAAGAGCCGAGGTGGCGCAGTGGTTAAATGCAGCACTGCAGGCTACTTCAGCTGACTGCAGTTCTGCAGTTCGGCTGTTCAAATCTCACCGGCTCAGGTTGACTCAGCCTTCCATCCTTCCGAGGTGGGTAAAATGAGGACCCGGATTGTTGTTGGGGGCAATATGCTGACTCTGTAAACCGCTTAGAGAGGGCTGAAAGCCCTATGAAGCGGTATATAAGTCTAATTGCTATTACTATTGAACTTTCAACTAGGTGGAGAAAACCAGGAAAATTACAGATTCAGGTTTTCCCAGATTTTGCCAGCATGGCTCTCTTAATAAATTGCAACTTTGAGCAATACTGTGCCTTGGATTCTGATTTACTTTTGGATGCTATTTGGAATGCTATTTGGAATGCTGACATTATGACTCTGATTGGAAGGACAAGAGTGGAGAAGTGTCAAAGATTTGCAGCGCAGTCCTACCACTTTGTGGTTTCTGCCAGTTCCTTTATAGCTCTCCACTCCTGAAGCTATTTAAAGATTGATCACTTGGTAGAATTTCAACATGGCCACAGCGGTTTTTATTTTGCAACAACTCAAAGGGCTGAGATAAAGCTTTTGGTGATAGAGGTAACATGCAAGGCTCTGCAGGGGTAAATGTGAGACACTCAATGGGAGCAAGCCAATTTGGTGGATCTGGAATGATCTCTGAAGTAGGGAAAATCAGAAGGAGTTAGGGAAGTCACCAAAAGAAGCAAATCCTAACTAGGTTGATTGCGGAATAGTAATAGCAATAGCACTGAGACTTATATACTCTTCAAAGTGCTTTACAGCCATCTCTAAGCAGTTTATAGAGTCAGCATATTGCCCCCAACAATCTGGGTCCATTTTACCAATCTTGGAAGAATGGAAGGCTGAGTCAACCTTGAGCCTAGTGAGATTCAAAGTGCCAAATTGCAGGCAGCTGGCAGTCAGCAGAAGTGGCCTGCAGTACTGCATTCTAACCACTCACTTCTGCGCCACCACAGCTAACCACTGTGTCATGGCAGCACTTAGAATGGGACAACTTGCCACAGCCAAGTCTCCACTGCCATCCCCCTGCTGCCATCTTGCTTCATCCAACTCACTATAGGACAACTCGCTATGGGACAATTCCACATGGGATAACTCAATGGGTTAAATATTATCTACCAAAATATTATCTAGAAGAAACAGTGGTGGATAACATCACTTTAAGTTATCCCACGTGGATTGTCCCGTGCTGAGTTCTCCCACATGGTAGTGGCTATGGCAAATTGACCACAGTGGGATGGCACTGGCAATACCAAATAGCATTAGCACTTAGACTTATATACTGCTTCACAGTGCTTTACAGAAAGAGCCGAGGTGGCGCAGTGGTTAGGGTGCAGTACTGCAGGCCACTTCAGCTGACTGTTCAGAGGTTCAAATCTCACCGGCTCAAGGTTGACTCAGCCTTCCATCCTTCCGAGGTGGGTGAAATGAGGACCCAGACTGTGGGGGTGATATGCTGACTCTGTAAACCGCTTAGAGAGGGCTGAAAGCCCTATGAAGCGGTATATAAGTCTAACTGCTATTGCTATTGCTACAGCCCTCTCTAAGCAGTTTGAGCCAGCATATTGCCCCCAACAATCTGGGGCCTCATTTTACCAACCTCGGAAAGATGGAAGACTGAGTCAAACTTGATCCAGTGAGAATCGAACTGCCGAATTGCTGGTTGCTGGCAGTCAGCAGAAGCAGCCTTGCAGTGCTGCATTCTAACCACTGTATAGATCATGTGGTGAGCAAGTCCGGCCACAGCTGGTTGGCTGTGGCTACTGATCCTTAACCCAGTTGAATGGGACGAAAAACCCCAAGAAGAAAAAAAGAAGGAGAAGATATACTGTATAATATCAATGGTCTTTTAATACAATATAGTCATACAATTATTTAAATATTGAAAGATATTTCAACCATGTTAAAATAGTTATACTTTTATTTTCAGGTTTTATCTGCAGTTTTGTGATAATGGAACACAAATTACAGAAAGTCGTCTCGTTGTGAAGGTCAACCAGCATCATGCCTCCTAAACCCTGGTAAGGGGGGAAAAACTTTTTTCATATTGGTTTATAATAAAATTATTTTACGGTATCTTATTTATTAAATTATTTGCCACCCATCTTGTGGTTCAGGGGTCTCTCCTTTCAATGAAAAACTGAGAGAAGTCCTGGAATAAAACTCCCATGAACGATCGAATTTAAAAAAAGAAAAACATTCTTTTTTTTTGTAAGTTTTATGGGGACATTACCTAGTCAGCTTAGTTTAATCTAATAAAGAAGTCTAAGATGGATGAGAGATCTCCAGGACTTTAAAATAGAAGGGAAATATATATTTTTTAAAAGAATCACTAACATTCCTGGAAAAAATCCGAGATTTTAACTAGATTCATATTTGACTCAGAGGAGTCTTCCTTTGCAGACATACCAATAAATATATGCTAACAGCAAGCTATTTATTGAGGGTCAAATGGAATGAAAAAGAAACTGCATTAATCCACAGATAAATTAATTTCTTGATTACTACATTAATTAATTAAGTTAAAAGCAGACCTGGGAGGCTATTTGTGCAATGAAACTTTCATATAGGTGAATAGAAGCTATTTTTTGTTTTATTTCCTTAATATGCCCATCATATAAAACATCTCAGCAATTGATATCGGTACCAAATTGGTAATGACACATCTGAAGGGAACATATTAAAATATTTTGTGTTCAATTACCCACCAGCTCATGCTTCTTTGGATATTATATTCTGATAAATAATATCAAATCATATCCTGCTTCAGAAGTCAGTGGGTCAGGTACTTTAAAGAACTCCATACAGTTGGTTCCTAATCTGTTATTTATATAATCCACTATATTTTAAAATATTAATCATTTGTATTTATTTTAAAGAAATCTGTATAAGAGCATACCACAAGAAAGACAGCAATTAAATTGTGATGTGCTGTCAATGTTTAAAACAGAACAAATACTGTAATACATACATTACATACAAACATACATACATAAATATATACATAAATGCATGCATACATACATACATTACATACAAACATACATACCAAGAGAGAGAAGTGTAGAATTATTCCCCAGTATTACTATAAGTAGAAACCTTTGATTGTTCTACTTTCAATTAACAACATTTTGGCTGTAAGGATTATAGTGATGATTGTAATTCTTAATATAAACCTACCTACTTAATATATGTTGGTATATGCATAATTTTGTATTTATTTATTTGTAAGTTTGCAATGAAATTTCATTGCAAACTTACAGAGCCAAGGTGGCACAGTGGTTAAATGCAGCACTGCAGGCTACTGCTAGATCAGCAGGTCAGCGGTTCAAATCTCACTGGCTCAGGGTTGACTCAGCCTTCCATCCTTCCGAGGTGGGTAAAATGAGGACCCAGATTGTTGGGGGCGATATGCTGACTCTCTGTAAACCGCTTAGAGAGGCCTGAAAGGCCTATGAAGCGGTATATAAGTCTACTGCTATTGCTATTGCTATTGCTATTTTAACATATGCCAATCAATGTACATACAAAGTGACAAAGTTGTTCTAAGCCTGCTTTCAAAGAGCAAAAAGATGACAAGATTAGAAGAGACATGTGATGTATAACACAACAAATGGGCATGTTTTTAAGGGTAGCATTTTAATATTAATCATAATTAGTATTGTCCTGTATTGCTTGAGCAGAGTCCGCAGGATTGTGTGGGGTGCTACACATCCCCTTCACGGCCTATTTTCCTTTTTTACTTTCTATGTTGGTTCTCATTTGTTTCTAGATTAGCAATCCTAATCTATATAAAATAACATGAGCCTATTAGAAACAAATCTGGTCTTTGGTTGTTGCATTTGTAGCATGCTGGGAAGATGTGACAAATATGATTGATATGTTATTACTGCTAGAAAGTGAATGTATCATGAGAATGATTATGATTTATACCCTTGTCCAGGCTAATTCTTTGTTGCTTAAAACACTATATGCAGTGAACAATTTGAAAATCAGAAGCCAATATCTATGACTTCATATATATATATATATATATATATATATATATATATATATATATATATATATATATATATATATATATATATATATATATATATATATATATATATATATATATATATATATATATATATATATATTTATATATTTATATATATTTATATATATATATTTATATTTATATGTGTGTGTGTGTGTGTGTGTGTGTGTGTGTGTGTGTGTGTGTTGGAATATGAATCATCTACCTATATATTTCTTTCTGTAAATCCAATTTAAGATAAAAATAAAGAGAAATGATGTCAATCTTCCAATGCAACGGAAAGTTCAGTAAAGTAATGCAAAATTCGGAATGATATCTCTCAACAGAATACTGGAATGAATATAGGAATGTAGAAAGGAGAGGTACATGTCTCCCAAGACCCATTTATCCAAATTTTGAAGGTGCCAAACCTGTTAGCTTTTTGCAAGCATTGAAGACCAGGCTGTTCCCCGCCAGATATTTGGTTAGGAAGTAGAGGAGAGAGTGGGGTTAGCAGTTTATTGCACTGGGGATTCTATTTGGAGATTTTTTTTTAATCTTGCAAGATGTCCAGAGACAATTATATGAGACAGGTGGCGATCTATTGTCTGTCTATTTATCATCTGCCTGTCTGTCTAGTGTTCTGTTGAATTTTCAGCATCTTAATGTCAGGGAGAATGCTTTGAATGTTAGCAACTGAATGTAAACTCAAATCTTAGAAAGTTAAGATTTTGTTGCATCTTGGTTTAAAACATGTGAAGCAGATTAAGTGATTCTGCCCTACAGAGAAGTAAAGAAATTCCACTTCTGACAAACTGATTATGCTTAAATCTGAATCCACTTCTATGCGGTATTCTAAAAAACTATATCAAAACAATAGTCACATGGTTCGTTTGTGACAAATATGGAATTATCACCAAAGCTAGGGGGGAAAATCCTTTTAAAGTGAAAAAGAACTTACAAAGGGTGAAAGAAAGCTACATATAATAATAAATCGAATATTATTTCTCAACAAGAAGTTTTCAGTTGCTTTTCCCTCAGAGCAGATTTCCATGGTAATCCAAAACAGGGACATAAACAGAAACAGAAGTGCCTTATTCTTTTTTTTTTCTGATGCTTCTGTCTTCTAGATCAGGGGTGTCAAACTCAAGGCCTGGGGGACCAGATCTGGCCTACGTGGTACTTATAACTGGCCCATAGGGCCACCATGGAAACAGCAAAGGACTGGCCTCTGTGCGTCTGACAGAAAAAAATGGAGCTCAGTAGCCCATTTTTGCTGGTAGCGCACTTGGGCCACCATAGGCACCCCTAACATGAGTGATATCAACCTGGCCATACCCACCCCAGCTCCCAAGTTCAAATACGACCCTGATGCGGCCCTCAATGAAATTGAGTTTGACACCCCTGTTCTGGATGAAACATTTGTTTTAGGAGTTATTTGTTGGAATAAACTTTCGCCAGATCTGCTTTCTGTTGTGTGCTTGTAACTCACCTGCCCACACTGGTTGTTAGCTTCTGTCACTGGTTCACATTTTAGGGTTTGTCAATAGACATTATTAATGTGAAATCACTCATATGCCAGATACCCACTGCTATGGGATATAGTTAATTCATTTACAAACCAATTTTTAATGTCACGCTTGTGTAGCAAATTGTTTAAAATGGCACACTGGACACAAGAGAGAAAGAGACTGAAACTTGCTTTAGCTAATCTGTAATGCAAAGTTTAGGTCTACCTGAGTATATATTCAGATCAGTAAGGATTCATCGTCCTAGGGAAAGAAACAGAAGAATGAGTAAAGAGAATGAATATTAAAGATGTAGGTTAAATAGATCCTACTCATTTTAGACATACCAAGAATCAAACATTTTAATTTGTTGCAGCATTCAATTGGCCTGAATGTCTATTTCCACCATAAATATATTCCTCCTTCTATTATTCTGTTTTAACAGATTCACATTCTAATGAATTATACATGAGTATGACTTTTTTTGTTCATATGTTTTAAAGTTACCTTGTTTCTAATTCCAATTGCTACACTGGTTGTATTTTGCTGTATTAAAAGCTTATGTGAAAGCTTATATGAAAAATAATCATATTATGCTTGCTCATTTCAAAATTCCTTCAATTTTGTTATGCTGTCACGTAAATATTAATGAAAGTTAGTCACCATGGAAATGAGATATTTGAGGAAAGATGCCAGACTGACCAGAAGGGATAAAATCAAAAATGAGTTCATAAGAAAAAAGAATTGGAATAGAATCAATCTTAAACTACATACAAAGATGGCAAGTTAAGTGGTTTGCTCACTTGCAGAAAAAATGTTTTATTAAACGGAATTATATACCATACAAGACAAATACAAAAAAAAAGAAAAGAATAAGACCAAAGAACACAAGACATACCTAGAAGAAGGTGAAGATACAACATCAAAGACACACCACAACAGCATCAAATAATAATGAGTAAGGACAGAAGTACCAGAAACAGGGCTCTGTATCTCCCTTGACACCGAGGGGATAAAAGTGAAGTGGAAGTTAAGAAGAAAAAAGAAGACCACAGAAATATGTTTCAGAAAGTAGTTCCTTACATTTATTCAGAGAGTGAAAAAATTTCCTTTCCTTACAACTCTTACCTGTGGAAAACACCTTTGACATTTTAGACTTGCAAAAGTAGCTGTTCAAAATTCTAAAATGATATATTTCTATGGGATGATGTCTTCTGTCCAATGTACAGTGACAATCCCATATATTCAAAATCATTGTCTTGGTTCAGTTTTTCAAGGAGACAACATAATATCTTGACAAATTTCAAGTAGAAAGCTGAACAAGTTACTTCAGATTTATCATGTCAGTTACACCATTGATAACGTTGTATCATGTTACATATGGCATTCACTTGAAAAATACACACACAGCTGCAGGCAGACCTCCTCCTGACCTTCAAAAAATCTTTTTAAATATCATAAAATCCTAAATAAAGAACACAATTGTAGTTAGACCTTCCTAGTTGGGAGTAAATAATGGGCTATTGTCTATCAGATGCCATTTTTATCATCAGCTAGCCTAAATTCATTAAAAAAAATATTAATGTAACAATGCTGACAATATACCTAGATAGCCAAGGCCCAGGAACTATTTGCTTTGTTTTAACAATTGTGATTGTTTCATCCATTTTCCATTACTTGTTTAAAGAAGCCAGTTTTGATTTTCTTATTTCTTCAATATAAATTTTTGCTAATTGACACTTTCACAGATGTAGTATTCAAACTATAGTTCTTCATCTAATAATATACAGCACAAGCTGTATATTAATTCATAGTAGAGTACAAAAATAAAACTAATGGGAAGAATCTGGAACAAATTCTTACTATATGAATGGTAAAGGTTCCCCTTCCACATATGTGCTAGTTGTCCCCAACTCTAGGGAGTGGTGCTCATCTCCTTTTCAAAGCTGAAGAGTTAGTGCCGTCTGAAGACATCTCCGTGGTCATGTGTCCAGCATGACTAAATGCCGAAGGCACATGGAACACTGTTACCTTTCCACCGTTCCTATTTTTCTACTTGCATTTTTACATGCTTTCGAACTGCTCGGTTGGCAGAAGCAGGGACAAGTAACGGGAACTCACTCTGTTACGCAGCACTGGGGATTTGAACCGTCAAACTGCTGAACTTTCTGATTGACAAGCTCATCATCTTAGTCACTGAGCCACTGGGTCCCAAATAAAACTAACGGGAAAAATCTGGAACAAATCATTACTATATGGAAATTAGCCAATAATATGTCATTTTCTTTAAACAATTTTCCTCTTCTTTCTTTCAGTTCTGTATTGCTGCAGACTTTTTCTTATCTTTGTTTGTTTGTTTGTTTGTTTGTTTGTTTATTTATTTGTACGATTTATAGGCTGCCCAATCCCGGAGGACTCCGGGCGGCTTACAACGAAGGAAAAAAAAAGAAATAATAAAAGATAAAAATAAAAACAGGTTAAAGTCAACACACATACATTCGTTATGATCGGGGCTGGACCTCAACAATGAGGTCAACAGCCCCAGGCCCGCCGGAATAGCCAGGTTTTAACAGCTTTTCTGAAGGCCATGAGAGTGGGTAAGGTCCGGATTTCTGGGGGTAGCTCATTCCAAAGGGTTGGAGCAGCCACAGAGAAGGCTCTCCTCCGGGGAGGCGCCAGCCGACATTGTCTGGCTGACGGCATCTGAAGGAGGCCCACCCTGTGGGATCTCACCGGCCGTTGGGAGGAATGTGGCAGTAGGCGGTCTCGCAGGTATGCTGGCCCTAAGTCATGTAGGGCTTTAAAGGTAATAACCAACACCTTGAATTGCGTCTGGATACCAATAGGTAGCCAGTGCAGCTCGCGGAGGATAGGTGTAATGTGGGTGTACCTAGGTACACCCAATATCGCTCGCGCAGCTGCATTCTGGATTAGTTGCAGTCTCCGAACACTTTTCAAGGGTAGCTCCATGTGGAGCGCCTTGCAGTAATCCAGCCTTGAGGTGACTAGGGCGTGAGTGACCGTTTGGAGTGCTGAAGATCTAAAGATTTCTTTGGGGTGAGCTTGGATTTCTCTGTAATCCCTTCCCCCCAACACATAGAGCCGAGGTGGCGCAGTGGTTAGGGTGCAGTACTGCAGGCCACTTCAGCTGACTGTTATCTGCAGTTCAGTGGTTCTAATCTCACCGGCTCAAGGTTGACTCAGCCTTCCATCCTTCTGAGGTGGGTGAAACGAGGACCCGGATTGTTGGGGGCGATATTCTGACTCTGTAAACCGCTTAGAGAGTGCTGAAAGCCCTATGAAGCGGTATATAAGTCTAACTGCTATTGCTATTGCTATATTATTATTTTTTTAAACTGCATAATAATTTCTACGATAGATAGATAGATGGACGGACGGACGGACGGACGGACAGACAGACATACATACATACATAAAATACCATAGTGGAAAAACTGATTTATAATTGAACTTTAAGTGACCCAAAGCAATTCAGAAAGGTTTGCTTTGACTGAATAGAGGTTAAGTTTGGTCAGTGAAGTAAATAATCAAAATAGCAGCTTTACTGAAAAATAAGCTTCACAAGTTTTATTCAGCATTAGGGGAAGCATATATAAGAAGTACCTCATTTATGTTTCCAGATAAATCCTTCCTCAACCTTTGAAAAAATATATATATTTGGAATCATAGAGAAACGATTGGAAATGAAATGATGTTGCCATAGGTAGAAGGAAGTACATGGTACAATAAAAAAATAAATAAAATAAATAAATGTGCCATCCTTCATTTCCTCACAAAACCTACTTATATTTTCCATCTCAAATATGAAACCTTCTTGTTTTTGCTAATGTTGTGCAGAAGTCTCACAACGATGTTTGGATATTTCAGATGATAAAATTCCCCAGATGCCACTGTTTGCTTTTATCTGTCATGTGGAAAAGAGCCATTATTGTCCTGCACACTTTCTTTTCTTTTTCTTATCCTTTACTCTTATCCTTTACTGATACAGTATCTATATTCCTATTTTATAGTCCATCCACTCTCTAGATAACTAAACAGATTTGGAGAAATTACTTGCAATTACAGAAGTTCAATACTATCTTATTTCAATGTTTCTTAAATTTAGAAGATCAAATTTGTAAAGAAAAAGTTAAATAGTGTCTTAAACTTGATCAGAATTCCATCCACAAGTTTGTGTGTGTGAAAATGAAATCTGATACACTCTCTTTTCTTGGTTAATTGATTTTAAATTGTTGCAGTCCTGTCAGTCTTAGTAGTAAAGATTCTGTTGGAACATTCCCCTGAAATTTAGGTTCCACCACAAATCCGCGGTAGACTAAAGCGCGCTCGTCGAAAGCGCGTACGTGACGTCATCACAGCGCGACGAAAACGGCACGCTGTGAGCGGTAAACTTAAAATTAACACGTAAATCTAAACCTAACCCCCCCAAACCTAACCCTAACCCTAACCCTAAGCCTAACCCTTAACCTAACCCTAAACCTAACCCTAAACCTAACGCTAAACCTAACGCTAACCCTTAACCTAACCCTAAACCTAACCCTAACGGTTAATGTAACCCTAAACCTAACCCTAACCCTTAACCTAACCCTAAACCTAATCCTAACCCTAAACCTAACCCTTACCTTTATGTGAATCGGCTTGCTTTAATTTTATTTTAATTTTAATTTAATTTATTTTTAATTTTATTTGTCACACTGCTGATGACGTCACGTACGCGCTTTGATCGGGCGCGCTTTAGTGGACCGCGGTTTTGACGGGTCACGGAAATTTACTCATTTGATTTATTCATTAGATTTATGTTCTTTCTTTAATAGCATTTACTGCTAGGAAAATATGTTCGGGATTTCAAAATAGATATTTTATTGCTTATTTTACTCATTATTTATTTATTTGAATTTCACTTCTACATTACCTTTCTATTCAAGTGAATAGTCACTATTTTTCAGCTCTAATAGTCTTTATTGTTTATTCACATTCCACAATTTTCTTCTATTTCTAAACTTTTTAAATGTTAATCTCTGAGAAGAAAATAAAGTATTTACTCATAAGCTGCTTCATGTCAAAAAAGATGCAGATAGAACTATCAGTTTCAGGAGAGACATTATTTTGACCTTTAGGATTATGTTTACTTCAAAAATGTGTCATTCATCCGTCTTTCACTCATGCCAGAAACTTTCATCTAATATTTTATCAAAACTTAGTCAACTCACAATAATATGGGTTTTTATTCAGTCTTTTTCTCCAGTTTTAGAATTTTTGCATATCTTTAATCTTGGCAGTTTTATTTAATGCACAATTTTTACCTGAAACAAAATATCAAATGTTCAGAACCTAGAGTGATCTGTGGTTTAAATTTGGAAAATGTGCTTCATCTTCTACAATAAAAAATGTCCATTGCATAATTTTAATATATCATACCTTGATCTTTTTATTAAATAAAGGAAAGCATGAGTATTAAAGGAAATATAGGTCCTACATTTCATATTCTGGGGTGGGAGGTGAGGTGAATAACAATGGCACATGCCTGTTTCCTCCCCTTCAAAATGATCTCAAATGATTGTTTTTTCTGGTTATTTTAGGTAAGTAATGAGGCAATTATGAATTTCAGTGTTCTGGAACTGTGATGTTACAAATACTTATCAATTGGTGACAAGCAAGCCGAGGTGGCACAGTGGTTAAATGCAGCACTGCAGGCTACTATAGCTGACTGCAGTTCTGCAGTTCGGCTGTTCAAATCTCACCGGCTCAGGGTTGACTCAGCCTTCCATCCTTCCGAGGTGGGTAAAATGAGGACCTGGATTGTTGTTGGGGGCAATATGCTGACTCTGTAAACCGCTTAGAGAGGGCTGAAAGCCCTATGAAGCAGTATATAAGTCTAACTGCTATTGCTATTGCTAATATCTTGTCAGGCCTGTTGTCATCATGGTTGAACAGATAAAAGCAAAACGGTGGAATTTACTGCCGTAATTTTATAATTATTTGGTTTCTATACTTTGACATATTCTGGAATGAAACCTCTCTGATTCTGTTATTCCAAAGCTGAGGATCTTTTTTTTTCTGGGAATGCTCAAAAGTGTAAGTAATTTCAAGGGAGGAGTTGCATGATGAAAGTTTTCTAAGAATTGCTTGGGTCCAAGTGAACTGGAATTTATCCAATAAAGAGATGGGATAGACTCAACTGGAAAATAATGACATCTGAGCCGATAATTGATTCTTATCCGGTTTACTCTCTAGCCTCAGCATGACGTTACATACACATTTTGGAGTTTAAGAACTTTTCTGAACTTTTCTGATAAACTTACTCTGCATTATTTCCATCAGCCTATAATTTCACAAAGAGTGCCACTGAAATCCATACATCAATTGTACTTAGAATTTGACTGTCAATAGTTTTAGTACTGCAACCCCCCCCATTTGTATGAAATAGTGTTTAAACAACTGATGACCTTTTTTGACCCCCAAGCAACTACAGAATTAATGTGTGTATTCCATGACCCTGAAAACCACACCTATATATTTAAAATTCTTGATATGCTCAGTCTCACAGCTTTCTATTGTCCATTGAATCATGTTTTTGTCAGAGTCTTCTACTTTGGTTTTCTGGCAGTGTTTTACACAAAGGGATTATTCTTGTACAAATTTGAAGCCAATTGCAGTTTTTAAAATGATGGCTGCCTCATCCGCACACAGCAAAATATGAAATATTCATGGCTGATATTCTCGGAAGGTCTGGTTCTGAAATTTCCTTTATCAGTGAATTTGTGTTTAAGTTGAACAAGGAAAGAGCTAGGAAACATCCTTTTTCCCCCTAACTCCTCTATGAAACTGTGAATCAGTATCAAATCCCCTAAGTTTTTCTCCCCAGAAGAGATAACAGAATAGAATCAAGAGATAACAGAATAGAATCAAACGTTGATAAGAAATTGCAAAAGCAAGTAAAGAAAAGCTCCAGGTCTTCCACTACATTTCTCATGAGTGTTTTCTGTCATTCAAAGAAATTTGAAGTGTCAGGAACTTGTCAGACTACAATAGTATCTTGTGTCCCTATAAACTTTGTTTCCTAGGAGTACAGAAATAATGGTACCCTATTTATTTTATACAAATTTAGGCTTTCTTTTGTTGTAAGTTAGTTTAAATTTATATTACATTTGTAGTCTAAAAGGAAAGGAGGAGGAGGAGGCTTAAACATCAACTAACACACATGGTTTAAACAAAATTAAATTGGAGAATAATGTTTGGGATATATCTGAGTGATTTGTGCTTTTTCCAGCCTTGAATACTCAGTAAACTTCATAACTGGCTATGTTTAATCTTGGGTGTCCAAATGAACCAGAAAAGACAATTTAGTCAATTGCCATGCATGGAGCATAAGATTCCACAGTAGTACATTATCTTCATATGGACAAGAAAATGTTTTATACCCTATGGTGAAATTAAGTTTAGAATGTGCTAACCTTAATGTTGTTAAAACTTTTGAGTCAATGTCAGCTTCATTACAGATCCTAAAAAAAGGTCAGGTTGTTCTAACCTTTGATACTAGGTAACATTAATTCCCACGGAATAATTTGATGATCATCCTTGCCATGGAGAAAGCAAGAATTTCAATGAAACTTTAAATAGTAGTATAAAAATATTAGAAACTTGGAAAGTTTACGTGCTTCATTGTTTTGGTTTGGTTTCTTCCTGCTGCCTGCAAAATTATGCAATGTGTTATTTTTCAAGTTAACTGCAGTTATTCTTTTTGCTGTAATTGTTTGCCAAAGCATTGTGCATTGTATGATGAAACTCTATAGTAGCCGGCAGGTATATTCATGTGTCTGTTTAGTAATGAAAGACTTTTAGTTAATTTTTAAAAAGTTGCTAAATTGCCCAGGCATAAACCATGTCTTCAGAAGTTTCCTTCTTCCCTTGCTTTCTATTTGAAAGAGTTTGTATCCAATTATGTCTTGGTGTGCATATGTTTATAGGGCCTGGCAAAACCTGATATGTACCTGTTCTGCCCCGTGATTCTAATGAATATGCAGACTTGGCTGTCTGCCATGACTAATGACGGAGATAAAGCCACCCCTTGGCTAGGAGCCTAGAACACTATCTTCAAGAAACCAAGATTAGACTTACGGAATGCTTTCTCAACGGCTAATAAAATGGACTGTTGTTTCCTGCAAAGATTCCCCTCCCGTCGCTTCACCTATAAGCTCTTTGGGAGGGGCCACAACAGTAGCCACCTATCTCTATTTCCTTCTATGATTTCCTTCTTCTCCACAGCTGCTCCCTTCTCTTCTCAGCTCTACACACACGCATATCAGGAACAACCTCCCTCTGTTCTTCCACACTGCTCCCTGACTCAGATGCCACCTGGTGGCCCACAGGCCTCTCTAGTCCCTGCTCTGACTCCAAAGACTCTCCAGAGCCTTCTTCATCCTCCAGAGCAGTCCCATAATGGTCAGTGCTGTCAGAGTCCACCAACAGCTCAGCCAGCCACTGCTGGGCTACAACACGATCCCTCACTGCAGGGCCCTTCCCCCGGGTCTGACGCTCAGGGTGTAGCTTAGCTGGGAATTGTTCATGAAAGACCTGCACCAAAGCAGGTGCGTGCATGGAGGTTGCATCCTCCCAGGTAACATCCTCCATCTCTCGGCCTTTCCATTCCACCAGGTATTGGAACAGTCCTTTCAGCCATCGAGAATCTTGCATCCTGGCAACTTCGTACTCAGCACGGGGTTCTGGTTGGGGGTGATCAGGTTGGTGAAGAGGACAAGCCAGCTATTCAGGAACAAGAAGAGATCGATGAAAGACCGGATGGACTTGCATCAAACGTGGTAAAGTCAGGCGATAGGCGACTGGATTGATGACTGCTTCAACAGGAAACAGGCCAAGGTAACAGTGGTCTAACTTCTTGACTGGTCGGTTTGACAGAAGGTGCCACACTGGTCGGTTTGACAGAAGGTGCCACACTCGATCACCCACAGTCAACACCGTTGTCACGCGCCAAGACCTCTCCATGACTCTCTTGTCCTCCTTGGCTTTATCCAGATATTGCCGCAACAATTGATGGACTGCCTGTAGTTCCAACAGGAAGTCCTTAGCTGCGGGGACCGGTGAGAAGAAAGAACCAAGGATGATACCCCACATTGGCCAAGAAGGGCATCGTCTGCATGGATGTGTACTGTGAGTTATTGAACGCAAACTCTGCTACTGCCAGGTAGTCTGCCCAGTCTTTTTACTGCTGGTTCACAAAACAGCTCAGGTACTGCTCCAAAATCCTGATCACTTTCTCCGTCCCTCCGTTGGTTTTGGGATGGTGCGCTTAGGACAAGCAGATCTTGACATCCAAGGCTGTCATCAGCCCTTCCAAAAACTGGGCTGTGAATTGCATTCCTCTGTCTCATACAACTCTGTCAGGTAGGCCGTGCAGCCTGAAAACATGTTGGATAAACATGTGGGCGGTGGCTAAAGCTGTCAGTAATCTCCAACATGGGATAAAATGTGCCATCTTCATCAGCATGTCCACCACCATGAACACCGTGGTAAATCCAGAAGATGGAAGCACGTCCATCAGGAAGTCCATAGAAATGGCCCCCCAGGGTCTCTCCGGGGTCAGCAATGGCTGGAGCAGCCCTGGAGGGGATCCCATCACTGACTTGGCCTGCCAACACCGTACACAAGGCATGATGTAAGATTGTACATCATGTCGCAATCGGGGCCACCAGAAGGTACGGGAGACCAGGTTCAAGGTCTTGAAGAGGCCAAAGTGCCCCGCCACAGGATTATCATGGCACTGGGATAGAATAAGTCCCCGAAGGGGTCCTGCTGGCATATAGGGTCTGTCTCGGTACCGCAAGAGTTCATTGGTGAATGTCTATGGGGAGGCAGGCCCCATCTCTGCCTTCCGTTGTTCCACCCAATCGTCATGCCGCTGCGCTTCCTGTATCTGAGGCCATAAGTCCACAGGCTCGTGAATTGTGGAGATGGACTCTACAGGCAAAACTGTCCGGGGTGGAATCGTATCTTTGATACATGAATACTCGGGTTTCCTTGATAGGGCATCCGCCCTTTGGTTGTGCGCACTGGAAATGTACGCCATGCGGAAATTGAACCGTGCAAAGAAAAGGGACCACCGGATCTGACGCTGGTTCAATTTCCGTACGGTCTTCAGAAATTCCAAATTCCTATGGTCCATCCGGACTTCAATCTGATGCCTGTCCCCCACTAGATAATGCCTCCAGACCTCAAACACCACCTTAATGGCTAGTAACTCCTTCTCCCAAATGGTATACTTGCACTCGGAAGAATTGAGTTTCCGCGAGTAATAAGCGCAATGGAAGAGGGTAATCATTGGTAATCACTGTCAGAGTCCACCAACAACTCAGCCGGCCACTGCTGGGCCACAACAGTACCCATGGTTCTTAGATCAAAATAGCAATAGCAATAGCAGTTCGACTTATATACCGCTTCATAGGGCTTTCAGCCCTCTCTAAGTGGTTTACAGGGTCAGCATATTGCCCCCAACAACAATCCGGGTCCTCATTTTACCCACCTCGGAAGGATGGAAGGCTGAGTCAACCCTGAGCCGGTGAGATTTGAACAGCCGAACTGCAGAACTGCAGTCAGCTGAAGTAGCCTGCAGTGCTGCATTTAACCACTGCGCCACCTCGGCTCTTCAAAAAAATGAATCCCTGAGCATCTTGCAAGCCAAACAATTGTAATTTATATGTTGTTGCTAGCTGAGTTACTGAATCATAATCTTGAAAATAGCCTATGAATTTTTTTAAAAAAAAGGTTGTTATAGAAATGTTAACCTAAAAATGATAATTCTTTTGACTCTTATAAAACGAATCTAAATCTTTCCAAAAGTGTATTATATACAGTAGGTGAAGCCTATTTGGTAGATTTGAAATTATCTGACATATTGTTGTCTTAACATAATATTCCATTTATATGGTACCTGTTAATTTTAATATAAGTAATCATGCTTTAACTGTTTCTGAACAAGTGATAGCTTTGGAACTGCTCTGTAAGAAATCAATCTAGCCAGGTTATTCAAGCCAGATTCACTTAATGGACATGTGATTCACTTAATATCTGCAGTGATTCACTTTAACAACCATGGCAAAGAGTCATTAAATCAGCCATGACTCATTTAACAAATGCCTTGTTAAGCAATAGAAATTCTGATCCTAATTATAGTCCTAAATCAAGGACTACCTGTACAATGGAAGCTCATGCAATGCAGACTCTAAAACAGGAAACAGTTCTACTGTATTATCGATGCCATCATGAAAATATGAAATCATTAATGTAATTTAACATAGATTACGAATCCCAAAACAATAGCTAGGTTTGGCTTTTTAAGAAAATGATTATACGTTTTACAATGACCTGTTGAATTTGAATACTTGTTTGTTTTCTTGATTTCGTGTTTAGATTCTGGTTGAGCTATTGAACAATTTCAGCTGTGATGTTTCTTAACATCTATGTATTTTGGAGAGAATGTTTGCTTTATTATGATCTACCTATTTACTATTCTTATTGAATGTATAGTACCCTATGATTCTACTGGATTTTATTGGTTAAAGTACTTCACAGGTTAAAGAGGGTGAAAAAATAATAAATATTCCAAACATTAGATTTGCCAATTGTCTGATTTTTTTGAATAACTTTTCAAGGCTCTTATTAACCATAATTTACTTTTTGAAATGTAAAATCTGTACACTTGTACAGTACCTGATCAACAGCTTTGTGAATTTTATTTTAAAATCTTTAATTTTCTCCATAGAAATTATGATTCAATAAATAGCATATGATGCTCTTATGCATATACTCATGGCTATATGAGCTTATAACTCGTATTGGTACATGCATGTACAGCATGCAAACAGTTTCCATCTGCATAAATATTTTAAAATAACACTGACTTCATCTGCTTTTGATCTTTCAAATAATAAGCTCAGGGTATTTGGCTATAAATGGAAAAGCTATCTCCTAATTACACGTTATTGCTAACATCTTATCCTAAATCTTGATAATCTACATTGTTAACATTGTTAAGTAATAATCCCATCAATGAACATGGGAGACTAATTGCATCCAGTTGGTGGTAATAATGTCTATACTTAAGTATAAATACTCAGATATGAGAAACTCATTAGCATTGATTAAACAGTGCTGATGAAAATAATTGCTCAAAGCTCCCAAGGCAGCATTGTTGTTTTCAAATAGTGTTTAACATGAAAGACCTAACTTTAAAAAAAACCCTAATAAAAGGAGATTACATTTTGAGAGGAAGTCAAGAGCAAATTGTCTCATTCTGTTACCCATGAATATAGCTTCTAAAAGGTGACTGGTTTGCTATTGGTGATTAGATTGGTCCATTGGACAAATGCTGGTGGATAATCAAGGATCCAAACTGTTGCAGCAGATTGAGGTTTGTAATCTACTTACGAAAGACCAGGACTTGAGACCACGAAGGTGAGAGAAACAGGTTTATTTGATGCATCGAGTTCAGCGTGTTCACACACCAAAATCTGAACTGCCTGGGCTCTGCCCAGGATGCTACTTTTATGCCGAGTTCCACACTGTGCATTCTCAAGGCGTTTCCATACACGAGACAAGCATGACATTTCGAAAAGGAGAAGTTCATTTGGAATGTTACAGCGAAGTTCATAGGAGAAATACAAAAAAGAGAAGTTCCTATAATGTCTTAAGCTGTCAGCAGTTTTTACCTCTGTTCTATCTCTTACCCACGCCTGGCTTCCTGTGCCCCTCCTTTACAAGGTCTTGCCACACTGTTCAGCCCTATTTTTAATACTTATGAGGAAGTTGGAGAGAAAGTTCACTCCAGCTAAAAGTCAACTTTGGAACTCCAGAGCACTAGAATGAAAAGCCAAGCTAATATGAATTTATAAGGTCCATTCTATTAAGACCACCTAACCTGGCCAGCCACTGGTGGGTTTACCTGTGCACCCCCTCCTGCATCAAAACGAACAGAAATAAAGCCAATTGAATTGTTCAACCAATATTCAGACATCATGTAAAAAATATCACCATCATTTCTGTGGCAACACTGTGGCTTGGGATTTTAATTTGACTCTTGGCATTAAAAAAAAATTCCACAGACATTTTAACGAATACCAACCAGATACATAGGTATCAATTCAATATTTATGAATCTCATGGACCTTGCAAAGAGGTTACCACTGGCAATTATCATTCAGATTCATTCATTCTGTTTCCCAATCGCATCATGGCAGCACATTGACATTGGCAACAAAAATACCTGTAAGTTATACACTGTAGATATGACATCAGAGATGAGGGTAACCTTCGCACTGAAACTACATTCTGATACAGTCATGACCAGGTAGGCCTGTGCACAGCTTCGTGTTTTGTATCAGCTATATCTGTTCTTTTTATTTATTTTTTATTAGTTTATAATATACAACACAAAAATACAAAGTAAAATAGTAAGAAATAGTAAGGAAAAGGGGAAGGGGAAAGTGTAGGAAAAGGGGTGGGAAGAAAGAAAAAGCATTGATTTCCAACTCCCTTTGGCGCAGTACAATAAGATAATAACATCAAACCTCAACTTTGGACTTTTTACATAATAGTGTAAACTAGCCATTTCTATCACAATAAACCCATTTAATTGGTAAAACCCAAAATCATTTTTTCCACCTCAAGCACAAAGTCCAGATGTGGTTTCCATATAGGAAAAAAAAGTAATTGTGGTTTTTTTTTTCTTTAATCAAAGCAAGTCAGTTTAGCCATCTCTGCTAACTCCCATCAACTTTTGCAGCCATTCTGAGAATTAAAGTGCCTTTCCATTTTTGTGCATAAAATAATAATGCTGCCATCAATATATATAACACCAAAGTTCCAATTTTTCCCCAAGTTTTTTTCCCCATTAAACCCTATTCTTGATGGGGGAGTTCTATTCATAGCTATTAATGCCTTAGTAATATAATTGCTATCACCTTACACAGACCATCTATCTGGTGGTCCTTCTCTGCCATGGTGCCCACTATATGGGACATTCTCCACTGCTACTTATTTTTCAGAAGTTCTTGAAGATGTGGCTTTGTTATTAATTCTGGAGATGTCTGTCTGTCTGTCTGTCTGTCTGTCTGTCTTTATGCCTTGGTGTTTGGAGAAAATATATAGTAGATTATCTTTTCTCTGTGAAACATTAGGAAATCATTAAAAATGAAGTGTCTTTTTACAGTCTTCAAATAGTAACTATCTGATTCCCATTAGCAATTCATGATCCTATTGAAAATACTGAAAAACAGAAGGCAATGCACAACAAAAACATTCTCAGAGGATATCCTGGTTTAGCACCACAGACTCCAAAGCACAGGATCTATTATATGGTGCTCAAAATATTTTGGGTGATGATTAGCTTCTTAGAGTGAAGAAGCTAAGATCAATGTCACTGTTTTAAGGAAATTCAGTCCATTGTGAAAGAAAGCATAGTGTCAAATATTGGGACACATTGCAAATGTAATACTGTATGAGTCTTTCTAAGTATTTTGAGCATGTGCGCGCACACACACACACACACTTCAGTGTAGGGTAGTAAAATTAAACTTACTGTATATTATTATCATCATCTTTCAATTTCTACGGAACATCATTAATACTTGACATCTATGCCTGTTGGAATCAGAGTTAAACCTAATACTTGAAAGTGAAAATTAGATTACTTGCATGGATGTAATGAGTTCCAGAATATAAGTCAGTGGGGAAATCCTTCCTGATGTGGTATTTCAAATATTAGCATTGACTGCACCATGAATGTTGTATGTCTAAATGCTATCATTATTGAAATATAATCTTTATTTGAAGTTTCATATTATGCTGTGAAATGTTTTACAAGTTATTGAAAAAAATACTTCAGTTTCTCACTCAAAATTGTTTTTAGGCTGGACAAATGCAACATGTAAAAAAAAACCCAATACTATCTTGTTACTCTCCTTTTTCACTATCTTCTCTTTGATTGAATTCTTTATCTTTTATCATTCTAGGAATGATGCCTTCAGTGGAATAATAAGTATTTGGGATTTTTCAACTAAAATAGGCCAAAGTATTCTTCGCATCCTTACTAAATCATCTCTTTATCTTGACAACAAAGAAAAATAAGAATGAACTAAAGGTAATTCTGATTGTCATTGTTTTCTGTCTTTGTGGATTACAATTGTTGACAAACTGTTTGAACAAATGAAACATGATGTATGATAAGTTATAATTTTGATTCTCTTTAGCTTGGTCATACAACCCCCCAGAAGCTTTACTTTTTTTTTTTAAAAAAAAGGTTTTGTTTTAAAAGACTTTAAATAACCTGCTACCTGTTTAAAAAGATGAAGAGTACTTAATTGGAATTTATTTAATATACCTTTTATTTAGTATATTTATATATGTAATAATATGTAAAATATGATTATAAATATATAATATTGAGAATTCACAAGTGGCATTTAAACAAAATTATAACTGTCACATTAAAATTAATAGGATAGAAGTTTAATAAATACCAATTGTCATACTGATTTCAATCTGTCTTCTTACCAACTTACTTCATTCTTACCAAATTACTTCATTACAATTGAATAATGACTATTTTGAATCACAGTATAGGTAGTCCTCAAATTATGATTGTAATGGACATTACTCATTAAGTTGCAACTTGTAATGGTCACAAATTGGGTCATCACCTGACCAGTTCTATATATGACTTTTGGGTGGCAGTCAAATGTTGTGATTGTGAAGCAAACCCATAATTTGCAGTGTGTCATTTTTCCCCACAAAAGTAAATGCTGTTTTTTGGCAAAGGCATTGCAAAAATTATGTAACGCAGAATGCTGCCAATAGAGACCTAGTTACTGAGCACTAAAAGCTCTTTTGGGGATCATTGGAGTTTCAAATCTAGATTGTAAGTACCCTCAGTTAAGTCCAGGGTAACTTTGAAAGTTGCCAAGCAACTGGTCCTAAGCTGAGGAGCATCTGTATTAAATAAAACAGTGTAGCTATTATAAGAATCATGTCTCAGACAATTGAATCGGTTCGTCTTTTGTTTTTCCCTTACTATTGCTGGTGACTGAAGCATTGAGAAGAATCTTGTCAAGTGTGATCACCATGTAAACATTACAAATGAAAATACGTAACTCACATAAAGCTTCCTATTTTTCAGTTCTTTAGACTATCTATCTAGTCTCCCTAGACTATCTCTTCTAATTCCACTTGTTTTTCATCTGAAAAACACGTAACTCGTTGAAGCAGGTATGCATAAGGCAAATAAGCAACATGATAATAGCTACACCGGAGGCTTAAAATATTTTTCTCCACTTCTGAACCACACTTTTCATTTTACAGTTCTTAACATACCAAAATTGCTTTGAGTTTTCCCAACATATTATGCAGTAGAATAGAATAGAATAACAGAGTTGGAAGGGACCTTGGAGGTCTTCTAGTTCACCTCTTGCCTAGACAGGAAACCCTATACCACTTCAGATACATGGTTATCCAATCACTTCTTAAAAACTTCCAGTGTTGGAGCACCCATAACTTCTGAAGGCAAGTTGTTCTACTGATTCATTGTTCTGTCAGGAAATTTCTCCTTAGTTCTAAGTTACTTCCCTCCTTGATTAGTTTCCACCCATTGCTTCTTGTCCTGCCATTAGGTACTTTGGAGAATGTCTCTTCTTCCTTGACCCCTTCATTTCTGTGTCAGCCCCTCAAATATTGGAACACTCTATCATGTCAAACCTAGTCCTTCTTTTCATTAAACTAGGCATACCCAGTTCCTGTAACCGTTCCTCATATGTTTTAGCCTCCAGTCCCCTAATCATCTTTGTTGCTCTTCTCTGCACTCTTTCTAAAGTCTCAACATCTTTTTTATATCGTGGTGACCAAAACTGGATGCAGTATTCCAACTGTGGCCTTACCAAAGCATTATAAAGTGGTATTAACACTTCACATGATCTTGATTCTATCCCTCTGTTTATGCAGCCTAGCACTGTGTTGGGATATTGGCAGCTGGTGCACACTGCTGGCTCATATTTAAATGGCTGTCCACAGCAAGGCACCACATATACGGTACCTGTACATTTTGTTTTTTCTTGCCTAAATGTAGAACCTTACTCTTTTCACCACTGAATTTCATTTTGTTATATAGCGCCAAATGTTCAAGTTTGTCAAGAGCCTTCTTTATCTTAAGCCTAACTTCTGGAGTGTTGGCTATTTTCCAGCTTGGTGTCATCTGTAAATTTGATGAGTTCCCCATTTATCCCCTCATCGAAATCATTGATGAAGATGTTGAAGAGTACCGGGCCCAAAACAGAGCCTTGGGGTACTCCACTGCATACTCCCCTCCATGTAGATGCAGTTCCATTGAGGACTACATGTTGAGTGCGGTTGGTCAGCCAGTTACAAATCCATCTGGTGGTGATGCTGTCTAACCCACATTTTTTTTTACTTTATCTAGTAGTAGGTTATGGTCTACTTTATCAAATGCTTACTGAAATCCAAGTAAATTATATCAACTGCATTTCTCTGATCCACTAATTTTGTCAAAGAATGCAATAAGATTAGTCTGGCATGATCTGTTTTTGACAAACTCATGTTGTCTTTTGGTTATTACTTTGTTTACTTCTAGGTGTTCACTGATTCGTTGCTTGATTATCTTTTCCAGAATCTTCCCTGGTATTGACGTCAGGATGATAGGTCTGTAGTTTCCTGGATCTATTTCCCCCCCCCTTTTTTTAAAGATGGGAACCACATCAGCTCTTTTCCAGTCCTCAGTCCTCTGGTAGTTCCCCAGTGTTCCAGGATCTCTGAAAGATATAGTTCAGGGGTTCTGAGATCTCGTCTGCCAGTTCCTTCAGAACCCTGGGGTGTAATCCATCCGGTCCTGGTGATTTGAACTCGTCTATGGTAGACAGGTGCTGACTTACTATTTTCTTTCCCATCTGTTTTTTTGTGGTGCTGTTTTTGATAGGTTGGACTGTTTTTTTCCCCTTTTTCTAAAGATAGATGCAAAAAAATGAGTTAAATAGTTCTGCTTTTTCCCTGTTTGTTAATCACCTTTTTGCCACTTTCTCCCAGCAATGGACCAATTGTTTCCTTGACTTTTTTCTTGTTTTTAACATGTTGCAAGAAGCTTTTTTTGTTATTTTTTACTTTTGTGGCAAGCCTTTCTTCATTGTGAGCCTTAGCTTTCCTCACTTCATCTTTACAGGCTTGGGCTATTTGCTGATATTCTACCATAGCTATGTGCCCCTCTTTCCACTTTTTATATTTGTCCTTTTTGTCTTTCAATTTCAGTAGATCCATAGTTAACTGTCACATGCTCAATAGATAAAGCTTTTCTACAAAATTTCCCTTGTCTGAATAAAAGACCTTACTGGTACTTTCCAGCTTGGTGTCATCTGTAAATTTGATGAGTTCCCCATTTATCCCCTCATCGAAATCATTGATGAAAATGTTGAAGAGTACTGGGCCTAAAACAGAACCTTGGGGTACTCCATTGCATACTTCCTTCCGGAGCCAAGGTGGCGCAGTGGTTAAATGCAGCACTGCAGGCTACTGCTAGATCAGCAGGTCAGCGGTTCAAATCTCACCGGCTCAGGGTTGACTCAGCCTTCCATCCTTCCAAGGTGGGTAAAATGAGGACCCAGATTGTTGGGGGCAATATGCTGACTCTCTGTAAACCGCTTAGAGAGGCCTGAAAGGCCTATGAAGCGGTATATAAGTCTACTGCTATTGCTATTACTTTGAAATGACCAATTTTCCTTTCAATTTCTCTAGTAATGCTATTGTCCAGATTAGACATGCTTAAAAATCTCTGTTATTTTATCTAAAGAGAAGTCCTTTGTTTCATTTATTTTCATGAAAATCAAAGAGACAATGGTTATATATGGTCAGATGGATAAGGTTAATCAAACCCATCTCCCAGAGGGAGATCAAAAGTTCATAATAAAATAAATGAAATGATATAATCAATTCAGAATGAATTCTATTGACAATGAAGCCAATATAATAAATTGTCCTTGACGCTTGTAGTGTGGTTGATTTGCAGATTGTATGTCTTACAAGTCACATCTATCTTGACAAGCATCGTGTCAAAGAGATTTTTGTTAAACATTATGTATTTAGTAGTCTATTTTAAACAGCAAGAATCATGGCATTCCATATTTTTTATTGTTCTCATATATTACTGTAATAATATTTCTTTCTTGATCACAAAATCTGTCAGTGACAAAACATGTATTATAAATTTGACAAATGCTTTATATTTACACAGATACCTTAAAGCAATATCTAATCATGTGAAAACCCCAAATATGTCATATTTATCAAATATTTGGTTTAGGAAATTGATTATATCGATTTTCTTCAAAGCAATGATTTATGTTTTATTAATCTAACGACTCAGTGTTTTCCTAGCTTTAATACACTTGCTATTTAAAGAGAAATTGCTTTTTAAACCCTACAATTGGTCGTGTCCACTGAGTCCAATGCAAATACATACATACATACATACATACATACATACATATATACATACATACAAACACACACACACACAAAAACATATATATATATATATATATATATATATATATATATATATATATATATATATATATATATATATATATATATATATATATATATATATATAATATCTAGATCTATATCTATCTATATCTATCTATATCTATATATCTATATATTTCTCTCTGTCTGTCTGTCTGTCTGTCTGTCTGTCTCTCTCTCTCTCTCTCTCTCTCTCTCTCTCTCTCTCTATCTATCTATATATATAAAAGATTTTTTTTTACAACCCCCGGTATGCCCAAATATGGGAGGAAGATCACTACTTCCATTCTCTGTCCTTCGGCTCGTCACAAGAGACCATCCAGGCAGAAACCCAATATTTTTACTGTTGCCTTTTTGTTACATTTTGTTGTATTTGTGCTGATAAATAAATAAAGGGAGACTAGTATCGATCTATTTCAAGCTATTCAGCTCTCATCAGCTAGCCATACCCTTACTGGGATTTGAACCTGGGCTATATTACATACTAGGCAGGCATCTTAGCCATTAGGCCACAGGCTCTTATCCGTTATCAGTGAAGCCAGGGTGAAAGGTATCTATTAGATTTTATATATATATCTATTATTTTATTATTTTATATATATATAGCTTCACCCTAGGAGCCTTCCAGGCAGGAAACCATTTTTGTGTTGCATTTGTGCTGATAAATAAATAAAGGGAGACTAGTATAGATCTATTTCAAGCTATTTAGCTCTCATCAGCTAGCCATCAGCTAGAATTTGAACCTGGGCTGTTTTTATATGTTAGGCAGTTGTATTAGCCACTAAGCCACAAGCTCTCCTCCCTTAGCAATAGCAATAGCAGTTAGACTTATATACCGCTTCATAGGGCTTTCAGCCCTCTCTAAGCGGTTTACAGAGTCAGCATATCGCCCCCAACAACAATCCGGGTCCTCATTTTACTCACCTCGGAAGGATGGAAGGCTGAGTCAACCCTGAGCCGGTGAGATTTGAACAGCCGAACTGCAGAACTGCAGTCAGCTGAAGAAGCCTGCAGTGCTGCATTTAACCACTGCGCCACCTCCTTATCAGCTGAGGCAAAGAAATATGTAAGTGTTATGTCAAAGCACTTGGTATGCCCAAATATGGGAGGGAACATACTGCTCCTAGGGTGGAGCTGATGGCATGTAATTGCATATAATCAAGGAAGAGGTAGTTCAAGGTTCATACAATAGCAATAATAGCAATAGCAGTAGACTTATATACCGCTTCATAGGCCTTTCAGGCCTCTCTAAGCGGTTTACAGAGTCAGCATATTGCCCCCAACAACAATCTGGGTCCTCATTTTACCCACCTCGGAAGGATGGAAGGCTGAGTCAACCCTGAGCCGGTGAGATTTGAACCGCTGAACTGCTGATCTAGCAGTCAGCCTGCAGTGCTGCATTTAACCACTGCGCCACCTTGGCTCTTATACATGCTATAATTCTTTACTATCTTTCTCATGCAAACATTTGCCCTAGAGGATAACAACAATTTTTATAGTGCTTCTTCTGTAAAGATTCAACTAATGCAAGTGAATTATCTCCTCATTTCTGCAAAGTAGGACGAACAACACTAATGTGATTTTGGACAGCAAATTCATTTTCAGAACACTAAATTCTTATCGTTGAGAAATACCTTCTGAGCAAACCTGAGGCAAATATGAAAAGATGCAAGCTGCATTTCTGGTTTTAACTTTGACAGAGATTTTTTTTTGTTTTTTTTGTAATCTATACACATTTTAAGAAAATTGACATGGACATTTCATAAAATAATTTGGTGGTTCTTTTTGGCATGTGGTAAGGATTATACCTCTGCTTTGGAAATTACTTTTCTTGGAATCCCAGATCCATTTTCTAAACTAAAAATAACTACTATTGGAATATTATTAATCTTCTCTTTATAGCATGCAAAGATTTCTGACTTCTTTGAGTTAGTTTTCTACCTTTGCCATAGATCTTAAAAAGTCCACTGGAGAAATAAAACTTTTCTTTAGAATTTTTAATGCAGATGCCTTTTCTCATTTTTAAGGGAACATCTTTTTAAATTTTTAATACAATTTATGTATTCGTTGTTTCTGTGTCTTCACGTCATCTATGATATTCTGTGCTTGTACTTGAAAGCAGAAATAACCTGCTAGGGATCTCAAACATGACTGACATATAGATAATTTGTTTTGAATGTTCATTAAACATAATATTACTGAAAAATCAAAGGAATATTTAGAGCTGTGATGGACACATTTGCAGCGTTCTGGAATCTTGTCAATTGACCCAAATCAAAAAATCAAATACTTTTTGATGTTACTATATGTTCAAACATGAGGATCAGGACTGGGTATGTCAACAGTTCTATTTCTATGAAAAACATGATTCTTTTATTAAGATTGATGAATTTAAAGTGTGAAAGGAACACAAATAACCTGAATGCTCTCACCACTTCAAATAATTTGGTTCTGCAGGACTATTGATTGATTGATTGATTTCATTTATATGCCGCCCTTTTCCCTGAAGGGGACTCAGGGCAGCTCACAATTCAATCAGGGAAGGGGGTACAGACAGGGGGATAAGAAAGACAAGACATAACAATACAAAAATTTAAAAACACACAACAACCATACCATTCGAGAAGGGGGGCAAAAAAACTCTTTAGCCCCAGGCCTGTCGGAACAGCCAGGTTTTAAGGGCTTTGCGGAAGGCCTGGAGGGTGGTGAGGGTTCGAATCTCCACGGGGAGTTCGTTCCAGAGGGTCGGAGCAGCCACAGAGAAGGCTCTCCTCCGGGTGGTCGCCAGTCGACACTGGCCGGCGGATGGAATTCGGAGGAGGCCTAATCTGTGGGATCTAATCGGTCTATTGGAGGTAATTGGCAGCAGGCGGTCTCTCAAGTACCCAGGTCCAATACCATGAAGGGCTTTATAAGTGACGACTAGCGCCTTGAAGCGTATCTGGAGACCAATAGGCAGCCAGTGCAGCTCGCGGAGGATAGGTGTTACGTGGGTGAACCGAGGTGCACCCACAATCGCTCGCGCGGCTGCATTCTGGACAAGCTGAAGTCTCCGAATGCTCTTCAAGGGCTGCCCCATGTAGAGCACATTGCAGTAGTAAGTCATACATTTAAAAAAACATTAAAATACATACATACATAAATACAGCATGCATGTCTGAAGCACTTTAAATAAGCTGTTGCTTTTATCAACTATAGATCCTGGTAGCCAAGAAAGGAACTGCTTGGGTGTGGGGTTGGACTAAATGATCTTTAATGTCCCTTTTAACTCTTAATCTTTTAAGCCATATGAAGAGAACTGTCCTGGCTGGAAATGGTGGCCTATCCTTGAATTAGATAAATTTTAACTAATTTTAATAATGATTTTTTGCCGAGAATAAAATGAGTGGAAACATAATTGGAATCTTACTTGAAGCTTTTTAAAAAGAATATATAAAACATAATATAATTTTGATTAAGTATGTTTTTTTTCCCCTTTCAATACATTTAGGAAAGTCAATGTGAAACCTTGCCTGGCCCTTTGCAGTAGGGCTTATGGTGATCATGTGCATTGAACAGTTATGTACAAAAAGCAAATTTGCCTGACTCTGCCCAACATTACATGAAAATGTTTGATTACCGTTTCTTCACCAGCCTGTGGGGGGGGGGAAAATCCACAGAGGGAATTTCCAGATGTGTAGAAATAATGATACTATAGTATCTTACACAAATTGTCCTAAGCATAGTAGATATTTATTATCAGAGGAATTACACAACTCAAAATATATGATTACTACAAAAATAAAGTTTAGGCAGAGATTTATAATGGTGATCTTAGCAATTGATCAAGTTTCCCAGCTAACAGGATGATAACATATAGGAGTGTGCGAGGGGAACGAGGAAAGAGCACCCAAATGTTTTGTCCCAAATTGTTACTCAAGGTATTTATTACCATACACCTTATACAGAATGGATGGCTCCTAAAAGTGTAAAGCTATCTAAAAATAGACCAATTCTCGTAAATCGAGAATTGACAGGCTGGAAGTAAATCTCCTTAGCTGCCCTTGAACATCGAGAGTGACTCATAACGTGGTATCTAAAATTGATAAATGAAGTTTAATACACAATGTGTTTACAGAAATAATTATATACCTTTCTTAAAAGAATGAATTAGAATTTGCTTTGTTTTAAAACAAAACAAATTCTAATTCATTTGGAGAATATCTATAGACAACATCCTTGGCAAATATAGGTCCTTGACTTACTGACTTACTTTATTTATTTATTTATTTATTTATTTGTTTGTTTGTTTGTTTGTTTGTTTATTTACCTACCCACCATCTTCCATAGGGTAAATCTGGGCGGCCTACAGTTACTTCTACACTGAAACATAAACAGCTAAAAACAAACATTAAAACCAAAGACACATAAGGAGGGGAAGAGCAGAGTGGGGTGGGAAGGGGGAACATCCATTACATTGTTCCCCCACTGGAGCCCCAAAGGCAAATGGCAAAGCCACATCTTAAAGTCCTTATGAAAAGATAGGAGGATTGAAGCCAACCTCACATTAGGGGACAAGATGTTCCATAGGGCAGAAGCAACAGCTGAGAAGGCCCTCCACCTGAACCCTGCTGTTCTGACCTAGGCTCCCCCAGAAGCATGAAGCTGAGTCCTCGTCCTGATGAACCCCTTTTATTTAGTTTACAGTGAATTCCTCTCCAACAAAGTCTTTCCTCTCCCACAGTCTTTCAAGATAGTTCACAATTACAGACCTTTATCAGGCTTGGAGAGTGGCCAGGCTGATATCTTTCAGACATCACAATACTTGGCTAGAATGCAGGAATGAACTAATTGTCTCCTGCAAACACCCCTCCCCTTTTGCTCCTCTGTTATTTCCTCTGGGAGGGACCATTCAACGTTTGCCTGTGGCCTTACTCCCAATTCGACCCTTGTTCCTTAGTTGTTCCCTTCGCCTGGCAACTCTGCGCATGCACACACTGGGAACAGCCTCCAGCTGTTCGTCTGCCTCATTGATGTCTGACTCCGAAGGCAACTGATAAATTATCAGACGGCCTTGGCCCCATCTCTGCCTCCAACACAGAGCATACATCAGAGCATCCTCAGACTCCAGGACTAGCCCCTGTTCCTCCCCAACCTCCTCACTGTCCGAATCTGCTGCCAGCTCTGCTGGCCTCTAGCGGGCCACAACACCTGCCAGCCAGAATAATCAAGTTGATGGGACCTGCAGCCTGCTTCCTCTGCCAGCATGCTTCAAGGTGCTAGTCGTCACTTATAAAGCCCTTCATGGTATTGGACCTGGGTACTTGAGAGACCGCCTGCTGCCAATTACCTCCCAAAGACCCATTAGATCACACAGATTAGGCCTCCTCCGGGTTCCGTCTACTAGCCAATGTCATCTGGCCACTACCTGGGGGAGGGCCTTCTCTGTGGCGGCTCCGGCCCTTTGGAACGAGCTTCCCGCAGATATTCGGACCCTCACCTCTCTCCAGGCTTTCCAAAAAGCCGTTAAAACCTGGCTGTGTCGGCAGGCCTGGGTTCGATGAGTTCCCTTCCCCTCTCGAATCGTGTGGCTGTTGGTTGTTTTAAATGCCCTGTACTTTTTGTTGTAGTTTTTGTGTTTCCCTTCCCTTCCTTGGGTTTGTGCGCCGCCCTGAGTCCCGCTGGGAATAGGGCGGCATATAAATAAAATGAACCTGAACCTGAACCTGAACTTGAATGAGTGGCATGGACTAATCCAGTAGGGTAACATTATCCCTCAGGTAACCTGGACTCATGCCATGAAGGACTTTAAAAGACCTTGAATTACACCCAGAAGCAGACTGGTAATCAGTGAAGCTCGCAGAGCAATGGTGTTACAGGGGCCATTCTGATTAGGATTGAATGACTGAACGTCAGAGATTGATTACAACAGTTAGTTTGGTGACCATTTGAAGTTACAATGGCTCTGAAAAAAATTACTTATGACCATTTTTCACACATGACCATTGCAGCATTCACAAGGTCACATGATCAAAATTTGGATGCTTGGCAACTGACTCATATTTATGATGATTGCAGTGTCTTGAAGGTCATGTTTTGTTGACCTTCTGAAAAGCAAAGTCAATGGGTAAGTCATATTCATTTAACAACCATGTTACTAACTTAACAGCTGCAGTGATTCACTTAACAACTGTGGCAAGAAAGGTCATACAATGGGGCAAAACTCATTTAACAAATGTCTCATTTTACAGTTGAAATTTCGGGCTCGGTTGTGGGCATTAGTCTAACAGAAAACTAAATAATTCCCACAATTATAATTCTTTTCTTAACTTGGGCTATAATAGAAACTAACCAATATTACCATTACAGGATAGGAATTGCCAAATGGAGCAGCACAATTATGCTACTATACATTTACTTTGGCTCACATACAGGAATGTGTCACATTAACATGGCCATTAGAAAGAATACTTTCCAATTCATGTAGCTTCATCATTATCTTTATAAATGACAACATCTAACATACAGTAAATGTGTCAAGATAGAACTTAAATTCTGAGATAAATCCTAGTATCGCTGTAAAAATAAGTCATAACATTTACTTTGAATTCTGATATTTATATACATAAATACATATAAATTTATATGCATATAAATCTGCATATCTATCTATACCTATATTGTGAGCCGTGGCAGCTCAGTAGTTAAAATGCAACATTGCAAGCTAATTCTGCCCATTGCCAGGAGTTCGATCTTGACCGGCTCAAAGTTGTCTCAGACTTCCATCCTTCTGAGTTTGGTAAAATGGGGACCCAGATTCTTGGGGGCAATATACTGACTTTGTAAACTGTCCGGAGAGGGCTGTAAAGCATTGTAAAGCAATATATACCTGTAGGTCTAAGTACTGTATCTCTTCTCTATATCTATCTACATCTATATGTTGTGATACATGCACACGAACACACATATAGTGTGTGTGAGAGAGAGAGAGGGAGGGAGGGAGGGAGGGAGAGAGAGAGAGAGAGAGAGAGAGAGAGAGAGAGAGAGAGAGAGAGAGAGAGAGAGAGAGAGAGAACGCTTTGGGCAGAGAAGAAAAATATATTGGTATGTTATTCCATCATTTCTTTTTGTAGCACCCCAGAATAATAGCATTTTTTTTTTCATTACGGGACATGAAGTTGCATTCCAGGTCTAATTTCAACCTACCATGTAATTGTTTTACTGAGGTTATTTTAGAGTTCAGTTACTATTATAGTCATTTAGTTATTAATTAGCATTATAATAGAGCAGAATAGAATTAATACTGAAATAAAGGTTTTAAAGTGTTGCTACATTGAATAACTGCAAAATTTAATGGACTATTCAAAATAATGAGAAACAGCAGTAATGCAAATGATTTGAAAAATGGAAAAAAAAGTTAGGTTTAAATTAATTTTAAAAAAGCCTTGATAGTACTTTTTGTCCCCCCCTTTTTTTTTTGAAGAGACTGTAATGATATGTAGGAATGACCTTGGGAGACAGAAGAAAGATTGTGAAAAAGTTACCTCAGTCCACAGAAGGAAGGAAGGGGGTTTCAGAAGAGGCCCTCCCTAATTATCCAGAAAATAAAAGGAAGGGTAGGGAGGAATACAGAGGTGGGTTCCTACCGGTTTGGAACAGTTCGGCTGAATAGGTAGTAACTTGGCGGCCTGGATCACTGGAACCAGTAGCGACCCAGGCCAGCCATGCCCTAAACTGCTTCTTGTCTGGATTATTATGAAGGACTCAAAAAATGTATCACAAAATTCACAGACTGGGCTCGGATATTGTGTTAAACCAGGGCTGTCGAACTCCTGGCCCATAGGCTGAATGCGTCACATGCTGGCCACAGCCACGCCCAGTTTAGAGAAGGGGGAGAAAGTCCCTATACATCATGTGATGCTGCCGTGATGCCGCAAATTTGACGCCCCTGTGTTAAACTGCTGTTGGTTAATGACGGTTCATTGATTTCTTGGTCAAGAGTTGGGTTCAGACAATATGCTAATTGATAAGATTAAAAAACAAGTTCACATAGCATGTCATGCTGTAGGCTGTATGCCTTGGTGGGTATGTTAAAATTATCAATAATTTATTTATTTTTCGAATCCTTGATACGGTGTGTGATCAAACCATAAAAATAATCTGAAATGTTTAGTTTTATCAGAAAAATAGAAATATTTCAAGTGTGATTTTATATTTCCTTGCAATGCAATTTATCTGCAAAGTATGGCAGAATAACATTTTTTTTCCTATTTAGAACAAAGATATATTAAACATATCAAATTTATTTGAAAGATGCCTGCAGGAACCTATTGTAAATGTTATGTTGATTTTTATTTGGAGGGAGTTTCTGATTCTCTTCTACTTAAGTAAGTGATAAGTATTGCATCCATAAAAAGAGAATTAGTGGCTATATTGACTTACACATCAGAATCTGAGAATTCAGCAGAATCTAGTAAGCCAAGAATATTAACAGTGCCTTTGATTCCATCAATACATTTTAAAATCCAAGGTTTAGACAAAGGTTGTAAAAGACAAAGTGAAAAACTAGGCAGGTTGTCTGCCCTTTATGTCCTATTTAGCACCTGAAACTACAATCGGTGTTGAAAAAAATAAATTTGTGAATGATCCTTCAATATGTGATCCTTGCAGAATTCTCCCAATCACATGATTAAGATTTGGGTGCTTCCCAACTAGTAGGCATTTATGACTATCATTTTATCCCATGACTATGTGATCCAATGGTGGGATTCAAAAAAAAATACTACTGGTTCTGTGGGTGTGACTTGGTGGGTGTGGCTTGATGGGCATGGTAGGGAAAGGATACTAGTCGTCACTTATAAAGCCCTTCATGGTATTGGACCTGGGTACTTGAGAGACCGCCTGCTGCCAATTACCTCCACTAGACCGATTAGATCGCACAGACTAGGCCTCCTCCGAATTCCATCCGCCGGCCAGTGTCGACTGGCGACTACCCGGAGGAGAGCCTTCTCTGTGGCTGCTCCAACCCTCTGGAACGATCTCCCCGTGGAGATTCGCACCCTCACCACCCTCCAGGCCTTCCGCATAGCCCTTAAAACCTGGCTGTTCCGACAGGCCTGGGGCTAAAGAATCGTTGCCCCTATCTCGAATGGTATGATTGTTGCGTTTTTAAATTATGTATTGTTTTGTGTTGTTGTCAAATTGTCTGTACCCCCCTTCCCTTGTTTGAGTTGTGAGCCGCCCTGAGTCCCCTTTGGGGAAAAGGGCGGCATACAAATGAAATAAAACTCTAAACTCTAAACTATACTGTAAAATCCCCATTTCCTCCCCACTCCAGGGAAAGGATACTGTAAAATTCCCATTTCCTCCTGATCAGCTGGGACTCAGGAGGCAGAGAATAGATGGAGGCAGGGCCAGTCAGAGGTGGTATTTACCAGTTCTCCGAACTACTCAAAATGTCTGCTACCGGTTCTCCAGAACTGGTCAGAACCTGCTGAATACTAGCTCTGATGTAACCGCCATTTGTGCAGTTTCCCAGCTTCTAACAAGTAGAGTCCCTCGAGACGCCAGGAGTAAAACTGCAAGTTGTGTTGCTTAAGTTGCATGGAAGTGATTTCATTGTGGTCATGTGATGCTTCCAATGGAGTACCACAAGACTCTGTTTTAGGCCCAGTACTCTTCAATATCTTCATCAATGATTTGGATGAGGGGATAAATGGGGAACTCATCAAATTTGCAGATGACACCAAGCTGGAAAATGGTTCCACCACAAAACCGCGTTCGACTAAACCGCGTTCGACTAAACCGCGTAGGTGACGTCATCAACCCTAACCCTAACACTGTAAACGCTAAACCTAAAATTAACCCCTAAACATAAACCTAACCCCCCTAAACCTAATCCTAAACCTAACCCTTAACCTAACGCTAAACCTAACCCTAACCCTAACCCTTAACCTAACCCTAAACCTAATCCTAACCCTTAAACTACCCTAACCCTAACCCTAACCCTTAACCTAACCCTAACCCTAAAGCTAACCCTAAATCTAACCCTTACCTTAAGTTGAATCGGCTTGCTTTCAAAGCGCTATTTAAAGCGCCCTTCTTTCTCTGCGCTGGCTGTTGTCGCCCTGTTGATGATGTCAGCGACGCGGTTTAATTGGGCGCGGCTTAGTCGAGCGCGGTTTTGACAGGTCGTGCTGGAAAATAGCCAACACTCCAGAAGTTAGGCTTAAGATACAGAAGGCTCTTGACAAACTTGAACATTGGGTGCTATCTAACAAAATGAAATTCAATGGTGAAAAGGGTAAGGTTCTACATTTAGGCAAGAAAAACAAAATGCACAGGTACGGTATAGGTAGTACCTTGCTCAATAGTAGCAAATGTGAGAGGGATATTGGAATCCTAGTGGACACCATTTAAATATGAGCCAGCAGTGTGCAGCAGCTGCCAAAAAAGCCAACACAGTTCTAGGCCACATAAACAGAGGGATACTATCAAGATCATGTGAAGTGTTAATACCACTTTATAATGCCTTGGTCAAGCCACACTTGGAATACTGCATTCAATTTTGGTCACCACGATATAAAAAATATGTTGAGACTTTAGAAAGAGTGCAGAGAAGAGCAACAAAGATGATTAGGGGAGTGGAGGCTAAAACATATGAAGAACAGTTGCAGGAACTGGGTATATCTAGTTTAATGAAAAAAGGACTAGGGGAGACATGATAGCAGTGTTCCAATATCTCAGGGGTTGCCACAGAGAAGAGGGAGTCAAACTATTCTCCAAAGCATCTGAGTGTAGAACAAAAGCTATGAGTGGAAACTAATCAAGGAGAGAAGCAACTTAGAACTGAGGAGAAATTTCCTGACAGTTAGAACAATTAATCAGTGGAACAACTTGCCTCCAGAAGTGATTGCTTCAACACTGGAAGTCTTTAAAAAGATGTTGGATAACCAATTGTCTGAAGTGGTGTAGGGTTTCCTGCCTAGGCAGGGAGTTGGACTAGAAGACCTCCAAGGTCCCTTCCAACTCTGGGGTTCTGTTCTGTTCTATTCTTAATGACTGTGTCATTTAGCAACTCGATTACTTACATAGACACTTCCATGTGTTATTTACGCTGTTTAAAATACCTAAAGAAGTCTATATTATCTCATTCATTCAACTTTGAAATGCTATCAGGATTGATCTGGGCCACTCTGAGACATAACAGATCCCACCAGCTTTTACCCAGGTAGAAGGAAATTGAAAGGCATAAATTGACAACAAATGTGTTTGTTTTCCCTTTCCTGCTTTGAAGGGAACCAGCCATGCTCAGTGTGCTAAACTTCTGAGATTGGGGTGAGAAATTACTTGATCCTGATGAAAATCTCCTGCTCTTAAAAGTTTTAAAAGTGTTGTTTAAAGTCAAATGTGAAAATGCTGATTTCCTAGCAAGAATATTTAACATGCTTCAAATAAAACTTACCGCTAGAAAACTAAAAAAAAAAAAATTAAGGCGACGTCAGTTGTTTTTAAAATGAAAAATGAAAGGAATTGTAATGCTGTTGTACAAATTTACAGTTTATCCACACCCCAAATTTACTGTTTGATATCATAAAACTAGATATGGCAGCATACAAAATCAATACATGCCTAAATTTGAAACAGAATATGTTATGGAGAAAATGCTGAAGAGAGGAACTAAAGTGAAAAGAAGTCTCATAAACATATATATTTTTTTACAAGAAAAAGGCTCCAGCCTTTGCATATTTTTAGATTAGGATAAAAACAACTGGGAAGGGTCATGATCAAAACACATAAAATCAGGCATGATGTTAGGGAAAAAAAGTTTTTTCTAGGCTTCGATATATGAGGATTAGGAATTGTCCAATGATGCTTATGTGAAAGGAATAGAACATACAACAAGAAAGTAAAGATCCAGCTATCCCGGGGGAGTGGGGGAAGAAACAGAAGGCACTTACAACATACAATGTAAGAACTGCAGCAACCACTATGTAGGACAAACAAGCGGAAGACTGGCAGAATGCATCCTTGAACACCAACATGACTTCGTCAGAAGTCATGACGAATATTCTGTAATTTCACAGCTTGTAGACAGATTTAATCATAGTTTTAGGGGGACGCGATGGCTCAGTGGCTAAACCGCTGAGCTTGTCAATCAGAAAAGTCGGCAGTTCCGCGGTTCGAATCCCTAGTGCTGTGTAATGGAGTGAGCTCCCGTTATTTGTCCTACCTAGGAGTTCAAAAGCACACAGAAATGCAAGTAGAAAAATAGGGGCCACTTTGGTGGGAAGGTAACAACGTTACATGGGCCTTCTGCATTGAGTCATGCCAGCCACATGACCACAGAGACGTCTTCGGAGAGCGCTGGGTCTTCGGCTTTTGAAACGGAGATGAGCACCGCCCCCTAGAGTCGGGAATGACTAGTACATATATGCGAGGGGAAGCGAGGGGAACCTTTACCTTTAACCATATGCCAGGTTATTTCTAGAAGACTGGCACTCTGACAGAACAGCCATGGATAGACACATAGACATTAAGATTCAGATTTAGTTTATTTGTATGCCGCCCTTCTCCGGGAGGGACTCAGGGCGGCGAACAACTCAAAGGGGGAAAGGGGGACATAGAACACAATTACATGTGATTAAAATAAACAAGAATCATACAGCCACACAGGTCGAGAAGGGAGGGGAACTCATCAACCCCAGGCCTGCCGGCACAGCCAGGTTTTGACAGCTTTCCGGAAGGCCTGGAGAGAGGTGAGGGTCCGAATCTCCACGGGGAGTACGTTCCAAAGGGCCGGAGCTGCCACAGAGAAGGCCCTCCCCCGGGTGGTAGCCAGGTGGCATTGGCTGGTGGACGGAACCCGGAGGAGGCCGACCCTGTGTGATCTAACGGGTCTTTGAGAGGTAACATAGACATTAACAACATCTATAGACTATGCAAAAAAATAATAATCAACCAGCCCCAAAGAAAAAAAGAGTCCAGCACATCTCCAACAGTAATCGGCACTCAGATCAGCATAAATTAACCCTCAAGGTCAACTTCAGACCAACAATCAAGTAAGCAATACCCCAATCAAGAAACTGCCAAAGAGCCACCAGTAAACAGCCCAACCAAAGAATCTCCAAGACTGCCTCCACCCACCCAGACAAACAAGACACCAGAATATAAACTGACAGCAAACAGCACTCCTTACTAGCACTGATGATAGCCCGTAGCCATTAGACATATACTGCTTCACAGTGCTTACTGTAACGCGCTCTACATGGGGCTGCCCTTGAAGAGTGTTCGAAGACTTCAGTTAGTCCAGAATGCAGCCGCGCGAGCGATTGTGGGTGCACCCAGGTACACCCACATCACACCTATCCTCCGCGAGCTGCACTGGCTACCCATTAGTCTCCGGACCCGCTTCAAGGTGCTGGTCGTTACCTATAAAGCTCTACATGGCATCAGACCGGGGTACCTGAGAGACCACCTCCTGCCGATTACCTCCCATAGACCGATTAGATCTCACAGGTTAGGTCTCCTCCGGATTCCATCTGCCAGCCAATGCCGGCTGGCGACTCCCCGGGGGGGAGCCTTCTCTGTTGCACCTCCAGCCCTCTGGAATGACCTCCCCGTGGAGATCCGGACCCTTTCTACCCTCCCGGCCTTCCGCAAAGCCACTAAGTCCTGGCTGCTCCAGCAGGCCAGGGGGGCTGTGAAACATCCAGCCCCACGGAAATTGTGAATGTTGCGTCTTTTTTAAAATGTTGTCTTCATCTATTTATCCCCCCTTCCCTTGTCTGTTGTGAGCCGCCTGGAGTCCTTCGGGAGTGGGTGGCATACAAGACAAATAAAATGAAATGAAATGAAATTTACAGCCCTCTCTAAGCGGTTTACAGAGTCAGCCAATTGCCCCCAACAATCTGGGTCCTCATTTTACCGACCTTGGAGGGATGGAAAGGTTGAGCCAACCTTCAGTCTGGTGAGATTCAATTTGCCAAATTGCAGGCATCTAGCAGTCAACACAAATAGCCTGCAGAAATGCACCCTGTGCCACTGATGCTCTCAACACTGATGCTACCTAGTTAGAGTAATTAAATGTCTGCAAGAAAACAAGCAAGCTCAGAGAGCACCAAGGACCCCTCATTTCAACCCCAAGCTACAAATATTCTCCTTTACTGAAAAAAAAAAAGTTCTTCTCAACTCAGTTGTTGTTAATTGGCTTTTGGAATTCATTGCATAAGGGGTGAATAAATTGGATGGCTTTAAAGTGGGTTTCAGTAAATTCAGAGGGCAAGTCTATTAGGACCTGTAGCATTATTTATAAAGACTTAATTGCTGGGTTGAAGACAGAATATCAGTTGATGTTGTCATGTCTCCATTTCTGGCTGGCAAGGTATCTAGTTGGCCATGTTGTGAAACAAAATATTGGATGCGATGAGCTTTGGTTTCTTTCAGCAGTCTCCTTAAATCTTTTAGGAATATTTCTTAAGTTATCAGGGTACGCCTCTGTTAAAAACAGTAGTAGCAGCAATCAGTCACCCTTGTGTTGCAAAGTAGTTAATTTTCTGTTCTTTATATTTGATTGCAAAGAGTATTGCTTCTTTGAAACAGTTGGTCATTTTTTTAAAAATAGCAACAATTGAAATAAACTATCAATTTAACAAGCTGGAGTCTTACTATTTTAATCTAGTAAAATAAAGGAATGTAATTTTATTTCAACACTAGAGAATAAACTTCAGGGATGTCTTGAAAAAAATATAATTCATAATTGAATTGAATTGAATTTGAATTTTGAATTGAATTGTCCCCAAATAAATTTTCTTAAAAACCACAGCAAATGTATAATTTCTTATTGTTGAAATCAGATATACTTGAGCTAACTATGGCCAGACAGAGGAAGTTGCACATTGTTCAACAAATCCCATGATTATACCAAGTTCTAAATCATGTCCCTCAATAATACTCTCATTAAGTTTGGCAAATCTATATACGTTCCCACAGTTAGAAATTGTAATTCATAAGAATTATAATATATTTCTGTTTTTAGAGAATATGGTCAAACTGAAAAACTGAGATGTCAAGAACATGTTAAAAAAAAGTTTTGATCATGATCACGTGAGATATCTGATAGCAAAGTAGTAATAATTTGTCAAAAAATAAAATATGCAAATAAACAATCAGTTGTTCTATGTAAGCAATTTTCATTTTAACTAGATCTTAAATACTTCTTAGGAAAACATCAATAGGCAGATACTAATGGTAAGATACTATAGCAATAGCAATAGCAGTTAGACTTATATACCGCTTCATAGGGCTTTCAGCCCTCTCTAAGCGGTTTACAGAGTCAGCATATTGCCCCCAACAATCTGGGTCCTCATTTTACTCACCTCGGAAGGATGGAAGGCTGAGTCAACCTTGAGCCGGTGAGATTTGAACCGCTGAACTGCAGATAACAGTCAGCTGAAGTGGCCTGCAGTACTGCACCCTAACCACTGCGCCACCTCGGCTCTTCTACTTGCTTAATCTACTTGCCAGCTGTCATGATTAATTCAATATTTTAGCCTGCCTGCCTGCCTGCCTACCTACCTACCTATCTACCTATCTATCTATCTCTACCACAGATCTTAATGTTTGCGTAGATATATCTTGCGAGATATATTATTTGAAGTGGGAACATTTGCATTAAATGTCATAATTAAATCTTGATGTTTGACCAACAATATATTGATAGACAATGCAATCACCGTAGGCCTAGTATTATGTAAGCTTTTAAAGATCTTCCAAATATTTGCATTCTTGACAAGATGCAGTTTCTTGGTTTTCTTCAAGGGCATATTTATATGATGGGTGTTCAGTATTCTACCGCAGAGGTTGTATTGTGGCAAGATCACTCATATCCAAGAAAGGTTGTAATACACACCAGACAATTACAATCAACTGAATCTGGAGGAAGTTCATGTACAGCAGAAATATAGCTCTACTATGGGAGACATAATTCCTAGACTCATGACCTTTTAGTCTATAGTATCTCCATTTTATGAGGAATCACTTTCAGTTGATTAGCTCTCATCCATTCTACTTCATCAAACACTGGCCCAACACGTACACCATCATTGTCAGATTCCATAGGTCAAGGTTTACCTATACATCTTCAACCCTTAACTTCACATCCTAACTAGAACCTAGGCTCTTTTGGGTAATGTAGTCTCTTCCAGACTACACATAGGGATAAAGAGACAATGAGGGAAATAAGTCTCTTATGCCTCCTCGATCAGTACTCCTGTCTTCCACATTACCATATTCTTCTGTTCCTTAATTCCAACACCATTTTTTTCCAAGCTAGTAAGGATTATCCCTTGATGTCAAGAGACATTGGAAAATATAAATTTTCGTGAAGCCAAGCTCAAATGACTTCAAGTAATTGAATGTTTTAAAATCAAATCTTGCCAGACAGCAAAATGAAAAAATAAAATTATTCTACCCCTGGTTCTTTCGAGAAGATTTTTTTCCAAACTTCACAGGTTTTTCAACCAAAGCTGTGGCGGTATCCTATCTATAGCAATAGCAGTTAGACTTATATACCGCTTCATAGGGCTTTCAGCCCTCTCTAAGCGGTTTACAGAGTCAGCATATTGCCCCCAACAACAATCCGGGTCCTCATTTTACCCACCTCGGAAGGATGGAAGGCTGAGTCAACCCTGAGCCGGTGAGATTTGAACAGCCGAACTGCAGAACTGCAGTCAGCTGAAGTAGCCTGCAGTGCTGCATTTAACCACTGCGCCACCTCGGCTCTATATCTAAGTACTAATCAGGTTTGATATTGCTTATCTTCTGGGTATGGAAAACTTAACTTCAGACAGATGCTGACAACTTCTAAGAGACCAGTCATTAAACCATCCCATCAACCTCACTGTATTTGAGGTTGATACTTAAGATGGATAAAAATGGAATCAGTGGGTGATAGGCAAAAACAAATGCATTTTATTCACATAAGAAATAAAACAAGAAATAGAAACTAAAGCTATTTAATATAACATCATATTAAATATATTGAAAATATATGTGTGAGAATGACTTTTGGTTTCCTGCATGTAAGCTTCCAATTAAGAAAAGTGAAAATATAGCTAACTTCAAGACTCTTTGATATTTTACTTTTTTTTCTTGCTATTTCAGTTACTTTTGACTGTAAAACGTACTTTTTAAAGTTACTTTTGACTTTTGCCTAGCACAGGCATGGAAAATAAGCTTCTTTTATTTTGAAAAATTCTACATTCTCTCTATATGGAGAGAGGTGAGGAAAGAAAAAGAAAAAAAAACTTCTCTCCTTGCTACAAAAAAAAAGTCCTATCATGATTATCAATGTGCTTTAGATTTCCTTGTGATTGTTACTTGAAACATGGCTTGTGTCCTTTATATAAATAACCATTATTTTTTGTAGCTTGAGAACTTATATTTCAAGGTTATCACTTCCAATTCTGGAAAAAATCTCCGTGCTGAAATAGGCATGACTTTAGGGAAGATCATTTTTCCATACATTTTCTGTTAGATTCCATCCAAGATTCTGAAACTAATATTTTATTATTACTTCTATCACTAGTACTGATGTTATTGAAAACCTGAAAGGACCAACATCTTGCTCCTAAGATATAATGAACAGCTACTAAAACACATGGCAAGTAGCTTTATGATTCTTAAGTAATAATAATAATTTATTAATTTAATAATACTTTAAAAACCTGAACCATGTTATGTTTGACATTTGGAGAATAAAATCATTCGTGAGAATTGTCGCAAATGTTAATTTAACAGCATTATCACTCTACTTGTTTTTCGGAAACTTTTGCTTCAATGTTCTGTAAATAATATCATATTATAATTTTATCCAAGTTACTTTACCAAAGTAAGTTAGT